>NC_142026.1:47883382-48190882 GCF_982192425.1 Myodes glareolus | reverse complement strand
CTAGCTTCTCTTCCTAGCTTCAGGATGCTCCCCTCCCCCATTTTTAAGACTAGAGCTATAATTCCTACCCTGCTCCCTCTCTCAGTCGGAAATGTACCCCACCTAGAGGGTCTTCAAGGAACCTTCCCACCGCAAGGCAGTGGGACTGAGAGAAACACCCTGGATTTCATTCTACATTGAGAGAATGAGGTGTGGGGATACCTTGCCTGATGAACGGGAACTTCGTCTTACCGACAGAATGTAGGGATGTCAGAATTACAGAAGGCTCAGGGATGGAAAGGTTTCTTTGTATTTCGTCAAGTCAGTAATTATTTATATCACCATCATTTCACAACAGAGAGGGCAACATAAGGCCAAAGGCACAGAGAAGGTATAATTTCAGTATAAAGGAAAAAGTACCCTCTAAATTAAATAAGTATAACTGTACACAATATCAGTCATGTCTGTTTTCCTCACTTCACTGAAAATCAGAGCAAAAGTCAGCACAGGAAAGCACCAGGTCCTGAGAGCTGGCAGTCTCACCCCAGATGGCAGACCGAGGCTTTGTAGTCACAACTAATGAGTTCGCCTTTGGTAAGGAGGCAGCTGGTGTCAGCTGTGAGTGACTGACGAGGGGCACTACAGGTGGAAGATCAGAGTCAGGTTCCGCATAAATCACCCGCCAACCCCCTCACCCATACCGTGCCACCCTCCCAGAGTTAACTTAGCTTTGGGATGCTTCATCATCTCCTATGTCGCTCAGACACAGGGACAAATACCAAAAGAAGCGTAGGAGAAAAGATAGGGGCTTTTTTGGCTCACGGTTTCAGAGGTTTGCACCCAGCATTGGTAGGCTCCCTTGCTTCTGGGCCATGGTGAAGCAGAGCATCATGGTAGAATGACAGGAATGCTTCTCTTGTGGAAGACAGGAAGCAGAGGCAGGAAGGAAGAGGCCAGATAAATGGCTCAGAGTCTTGCTAATAGGAACCAATTTCCTCCAACGAAATTGCAACTTCCACAGTCCCACCCAGCCCAATAGTCTACTCAGATATTGAATCTGTTGGTTTATTAACCCGCAGATTGGGTCAAATCCCTCAGGACTTAACTGTCTCTAGCAATGTCATCACAGACACAGCACACACAGAGATGGGCTTCAGAACCCGCCTAGGCCACTCTCAGTCCAGTCAAGCTGACTCAAGCTTGGCTATCACAACCTCCTCAGGCATCTCTTCTCTGCCTACTCTGAGATTCCAGGCTTGGGGTTCTCCTGGGATCCTTGGACTGGAGGTATACATGGCCTTCTTCATGGACAGTAGTAGCACTTTCTTTAAAGAACTTCCCCCTTGATCATCTGCTCTTGATTAAAACGCCATGAAGAATTGATTTATCAAAACTTTCATAGCCGGATGCAGCAGGCATGTGCATAATTTAATGACAGCTCCAGACCCATCTCTCACGGTAACAGTTGTCCCAGGGCTGCCACTCTGATGACAGAGTGGAAGCAGACAAGTCCTGATCTCACTGTGCTAATCCTCTCAAGGTCAGCTCTCTGATTTCTGCTTCTTTCAGCCTTGGACTAGACCTGCACGGTTAGTATGTACCACGCTAGAGTCTGCAAGAGAAGCCTGTAAAGTTAGGGTTTCTGGCTGGGAACTGGGGATGAAGACAGGGCTGAGTATGCGGCGATATCAGTTGTATTACCGTCCTTGCGTTAGTCAGCTTATTTGATGATGAGTTCCAGACTCTCCACTCTATTGGCCCAAGCAATAGTGGGACGCTACTGACTTCTGCAAATGAAGAGGCTGGTACGAGCACAGAAAGCTTCCTCTTTCTACTTCTAGCTATAGAAAATGCTGACTTGGCTTGGATGGGTCACCATCTCTGGAGTACTCGATAGTTACTGGTTGCAGACACTTGGTGATATCAAAACAAATATAAATAAAACATGTTATCTTTTCTCAAAGAGTGCACAATCTTGCTCAGGAAAAAAAGCATCAGCAGGTAACTGAGAATGTTGTCAGTGACCTGTGCTCAGCGCAACTCTCTCAGAACCCGGGGCTCATTACACAGCACAGGATTACCATCAACTCATTTTTGCTTCTGGCTATAGCTTCTTCACGTCTCTGGCCTACATGTGCTTGTCCGAGAAGCATGGTGAAGAACCCAGCATCCTGCCCATCTGCGAGATCTGCATTTGAACCCTGGTTCTGCCATTCATGAGGTCTGAGATCTCTCACAAGTGTGACGATTAATCTTGACTGTCAGCTTGATTGGAATGAGAAATGCCTAGGGGATTGGTAAGCACAACCCTGAGTGTGTCTGTGAGGGCATTTAAAGAGACAGGTAGAGCATGAGGGCTCTGACCTAAGAATGGATTCATCTCTTGATGGACTCATCATAGAATGGCATGACTGGGAGGTGGTGAAAGTAGGAGTCAAGACTTTAGGAGGAAGTGGGTCATTGGTGGGGAGGCTCCTTGATTCCACACCTCTCTTCAGTTTTTTTCTCCATTCCCCTCTGCCTTCTGTCTTCCCAGGACATCTTCCTCCACATACACCTCCCACCAAGCGGTTCTGTTCAAGTGCTTGAAGCAAGGTCATCGATAGACCGAATTCTCTGAAGCCATGAGCCAAAGAAACCCTGGTTCAAATTCTTTCTGTTGTGTATTTAGTCACAGTGATGGTTCTAGTTTCTTTCTGTTTCTCCAAAACACTAACCAAAAACAACTTGAGGAGGAAAGCGTTTATTTGAACTTACAAGTTATCATCATGGAGAGATGCCAAGGCAGGATCCTGAGGCAGGAGCTTGAAGCAGAAACCACAGAGGAACACTGCTTACTGACTCACTCCCCAGCTCACAGTCAGCTGCCTTTCTTACACAGACAGCCCAGGTCTGCCTGCCTAAGGACAGTACCACCCACAGTGGGCTGAGCCCTGCTACATCAATTAGTAAACAAGAAAATGCCACCAAAGATGTATCCATAGGCAAACCCAATTGAGGTAGTTCATTAACTGAAGTTCCCTCTTGCCAGAGTGTCAAGTCGGTGACAAAATTAGCCTGAATGGTAAGGAAAAGAGAGTGAATGCAAAAATCACTCAACTTCTCTACTCCTTTGTAATGGGGATACTCTTCTCTGCCAGCTGCTGGATGGTTGGTGGGGCTTGCAGCCCCTCTCCTTAGGGGCTTATATCTGTTAATCCTGCACAAATACAGGCAAAAATGAAGACAGAACGCCACCAAACAGGACTCTCAGGGAGAACCTTCACTCAGGACAGAAAGGAACCTGGTGTTTCTTAGCGACTGAGACCAGAAGTCTCATTGCTGGGGAAGACTGTCAATGAGCACAGGAAAGGGGAGGGGAGGCAGCTTAAAGAGGTCTCAAAACCAGGTTCAGAAACAAAATGCGGAGTCCTGAGCCAAAAAATGGCAAGAGATGGGTGAAGTTTCAGGGGAGGAGTATCATTTGAAGACAGGATTTCACAGCCATGCCAAGGAACCTTGTGCAAAGGCTGTTAACACCAGGGCTGGAGAGACAGTGAAAATCAACTATTTCTCTTGCAGAGGATGAGAGTGAGTTTAGTGCCCAGCAGCCATGTTGGGCAGCTCACAAACTCTTGTCACCGCAGCTCCAGGGGATACTCTTCTGTCCTCTGCAGGTTCCCATGTGTGCATCGTACACTTACACAATCACACACACACAAACAAACAAACAAATAAATAAATAAATAAATTGAAGACTACTTATTCAGTGCAACAAATAGCTTGCCCATGGGTTGTTACTCATCAGGGACCATAATTCTGTAGAAGGAGGGAAAATGACCATCAGATCCCACCCACCATGGACCTGAAGGAACACCACAGACATTGAATTCATACACCCACAGGGAGCCACATCACAGGGCTTTGAAAAATCAAATCAGAGCCTGGAGAAAACATATTGAAATCTAGTTTGTTGTGGATTATTCATGCTTCTAAAATACCATTTTCATCCAGTACTTGACCAATAGGACAAAAACCCACTTTTCTAGGCTGGCCTTGATGATCCTCTCCTGATTATGAATTAATCTTTCACAGAAAAAGGCTCAGTCATGCTTGCTCAACCACCTCTCTCTGAGGGGATGGATAGGGACATGACCCAACTTAACTTCCTCTAAGATCATGACATTTATATTAACATTAGGAAATATTTTGTAATGCTTTGACTGAAAACAAAAAAAGATTGTATGGTCTGTCTGTCTCAGTCTCAGGAGACTGAGGCAGGAGGATTGTGAGTTTGAGGCCAGCCTGGGTTACTGTGATGCTCTGATTGATAAAGGCCTCCTAGGGAGTGATGCTGTTTGGTGAGGTTATGAAATTTTCAGGATGAGGATCCTTGTTGGAGGGAGTATGTAACTAGGTGCTTTGGCATACTGCGAGATTTTATACCATGTTCCTCTTCTGGGTCATTCTGATGGATAAAGAATATACATGTATGGATAAAGAAATGATACCTCAGCTTCCTGCTCCTGACTCCATGCCTGTCTGTTGCCCTCGTGGATTCTCTCTCTAGATCTACAAGATCAAAAAAACATTATTTTCTGGTAGTTGCTTTTGCTTGTGGTATTTGTGTTAGTCAGGGTTATCATACCACAGAAAGTGATTCATGAAACCTTCTCTCAAAAAGACTAAGGGGGATGAGAAGAGGCAGACAAGAGAGCGAGCGAGAGAGAGAAAGATGAAGACAGTTGCCTTGCTGAGTAATTAGTGTGTGGCCAGATCCACTGGGACCCCTGGATCCAGTAAGTATCATTTTCCTGATTAAATAAGCTTGGGAACTTTCTGTTCCCCACCCTGAATTATCCCAAAGATGAATTCCAGCCATCCCAGAGGCACTCTGAGTCTGGAAAATGCCCAATAGGAAACGAGTATCCACAAGCTCTCAGCCATCCTGAAATGTTTTCTTCATTTGTGTCCTTCCCAGAGACTCCCAAGTGGTTCCCCTACAACTTGGGATAGCACTGTTGAGAGAATGAGACATGGTCTGTGGTCAGCCTATGATGTCAGGCAGCCAAGGAATGGTGCAGAGGGCTCATCTCATTGGCCCCTTGATTAACGCCAGTGTTTCTTTGGTTTACTGTTTTGGCTTTGGGTTTGCTTCCTGTGTAAGTCTCAGTTCATCAGTTTGCCTTGTGTTACCCTCCTCCTGTCCACTGACTGCCCTTCCTCCAGTCTCTACTCTTTGGTGTCTGTTTGTCCAGAGTCCTCTAACTTGAAGAAATCACTCTCCCTGACAGTCCACACCAGTTTTTTCATGTGACAGAGCTGCCTTGGAAGTGTGTTTTACAGCGTTAATTCTTGAGAGACCCTGTTCCAGAATCCCACAGCCAAGTGACCCCGAACTCTTGATCCAGATGCTCTTGCCTCAGAAACTCCAAGGATAATAAATGTTGACAAGTTGTTTTAAGCCATTAGCTTTGGTGTCGTGTGTTCTGCATCAAGAGATAATTAATACAAAGGAGATAGTCTCCTGTAGCTAAGTCCCTCTCACGCACTTTTCTTTGCACATTAAAACAAAATCCTTCTGCTATATATAACAGGGTTGATTTTAGTAGGGCACTGAGCCTGAGGTTTAACTGTACCCTAACTCAATGACCATATCGTCTGTCAGTGCCGTGACCCAGTTTTGGTCCAGGTGACCCAGATATATCCACATTCCCAAAGCCTTTAGTAGAACAATGTCTGGTTGAACACGGGTAGCCACTAGTATACTGTTCAGTCACAATCGCAAGAACATGACTGAACACGAGACATATCCCTGTCACCATTTCTATGAACATCAATACTAAAGCATCCCCAAGCTTCTTTTTGTGAGAGGAATTTCCTTCTTGTGTAGGATCAGGATCCAGGCTGTGGCATGTGGTCAGAAACATAGCAAGAGACTTGTGAAGGCAGGTGGGGCTATTGTCAATGACACCTGCTGGCTTCCCTGAGGCATGGCTAGGCCAAAGTGCATAAGGTTGCATCATTCCCTACTGTGTCAGGCTCATGATGCCAAGAGCTAGGGAGAGAGAGGGCTCACATTTGTGCTGAGCACAAGCTGCCAGCCAAGAGTGCTGGAGGCAGCCCAGCATCTCATCCTCATGGGCAATGATAGATCCATCTTGTAAGCACTAAGCATGGAGTCCACACTGCCAGGGCTGCCAGCCAGCTCTTGATAGGCCCTTATGGAACTCCCATTATAAGGGGAAAGACAATCAAGTCAATGCAACTTAGCAAACATTCATGAACAGGACATCAGCATGGCTCCTGATTTGCAAAGCTCACCTCTAGCAAGTAGAGAAATGCAGAGTCACCAATAAGACATAGACAAGACTCAAATGAAATGCCGGAACCACTGCCTCTTCTAAGCACTAGCAACTGTGAGTAGAAACATGAAAAAAAAGTCCTGTGAAATGGGTTACATCTGGACTGGTTCTGAAGAGGATATAAAACGAGGCTTTTAGGGAGGCGCCGTGACAGATGCTGTCATGGAGATACAGAAGAGCAGCATTTACTGAAAGTCTATGTCCATAATGTTGTATGGCATGAGTTATATTCATCATCTAGTACCACTATAATGCTGTGTAAAAAAACAACTCTAAGACATTGTCAACTACACCAGCAAGTATCTGCTTCTTGTTCCCAAGTTTGATGGTTGACTGAGACACTGCTGGTCTAGATGGTTGATCAAGGGCAAATGTTCTCATCGCTCTCCTACAGCCTCCTGGAGAACCCTTCTCAAAATACAAACTATAAGACAGGAGTGTAAGAGGCCACACCACCTCAGAGTCCTCAGGAGTGTGTGATGGATCTTATGCCTGCTCGTGATCCATTGGTCATAGAAATTGTATGGCTCAGGTCAAAGTCAGAGAGGCAGGGAGGTATGCACCATCGTGCATCCATGGAAATGATGAGGAAGGAGAAAAAATTATGAAAAATATAATGGAATCTTCTGTGGTCAAGAACAAGCCCTAGGAGATGTGAAGGAAGATCTATAGAAAAAGATTACAAAGGCTCAATGATGAACTAGAACTTCAATGTTGTGGAGAATTGAAATTCCATGTCCAGACCTATACTATATTGGGCTATCTTTAGCCCTCTCAATAGCCATTCATTGTCTACCACTACATGTGACCCAACACCCTTGCGACTCCCACGTAAACCCCTTAGAAGTATGAATGGATCCTCTACTAACTCAAAAGCTAAGAACGTCATTGAATAGCATCTTAATCCGAGCAGGACATTCCTCACTTTTCTATGACTCTCCTGTCTGATATTTCCATCAATAAGTCTGAAAAGTGTCATGCTTTATGATTTTGTTTTCTGTTACTATGAAAATTTATGAAACCACTATCCTGTTGGAACATGGAACTGGGGGTAACTCAAATCTGTGTTCCCAGATCATGATCACTTATATTTGGCTCCAAAATAAACACTTACTCACTTTTAGATGACTACTGTATTTTTGAATTAAGAAAAATAAAGCTGAAAACACATACTGGAGATTGATATGAGAGAGAAAATCTGTAGGCAGAGACTGTTCCTTCATTTCCCAGCTGCCTAGACCCGAATAATCACACAGAAACTATATTAATTATAACACTGTTTGGCCAATGGCTCAGGGGTATCGCTATCTAGCTCTCACATCTTAAAATAACCCATTCCTGCTAATCTGTGTATTGCCAGAAAGGTTCTGGTGTCTTTCTCCTTTGGCAACTACATGGCATCTCCCCGACTCTGCCTTCTTTTCTCCTCTATCTCTGCTTGGAATTTCTGCCTTGCTATATTCTGCCCTACTATTGACCAAAGCAGCTTTTTTATTAACCAATGGTAATAAAACATATTCACAGCATACAGAGGGGAATCCCACCAAACTGCTTCTCTTATCCTAGATATAAAGCCACATGCCACCCCCCAGATTCCTTTATGATTAGTAACTGAATCTGGCTAATAGAGTCTTGTAGTGATGTTTTATACTTACAGCCCAAGCCACTGAGACCATCCACACTTTCCTTGTCTTCTGGGTAAACACACAGAATTCATCAGGTAAGGCTAAGACCCAAAATGACTGCAGAACTACAATGTGGAAGGAGCCTGGGTACCTGAGATACCATTTGGAGGAGGATAATCACTCAGGAAAACCACTTGATTAATAGTACACATGTTAATCTGTTCCAAGGCTGGTAGAGAAATGTACACTGCGGTTATTTGGCAAAGAAGTTAATCTACCTTAATATTTCCTCATGTCCCAGAAGCCTTTGATGTGTAGTCAGATGCACCTAGTCTCCACTCTGTTTAACATTGTGAGGCAAGTTAAAAGGCATGGGAAATAAAACGGAGACAAACTATACAATGGTTCAGAACTGATGCAACCACATCAGTTGTTACAGCAGGACATAAAGCGACTACTAGGGTAACAAAGATACAAGACTACCCCCAACCAGCTGTGATCAAACAATGAAGATACCATTAGCTGCCCTGTGGTCTCTCCATATTATTAACCTTCCCAAATTATATATCTAATACCACAACACCTTCCCTCAAACTCCACATGGGGGCAGGAAGGAAGAGGAAACTGCTTTCTGGTAGAATGCAGCTTATTCCTGGAATTTTCCACCTGTTTTGTTAGGTTTCCTTTGTCAACTTGGTACTAACTAAAGTCATATGGAAAGAAGGAACCCAAATTGAGAAAATGCCTCCATCAGATTGGACTGTAGACAAGTCTGTGGGATATTTTCTTAATTAAAGATTGATATGTGGTATCCCAGGCTATTGTGGGTGGTAGGTGGGTGGTCCTGGGAAGTGTAAGAAAGCAGGCTGTGCAAGCTATGGAGACCAGGCCAGTAAGCAGCACCCCTCCATGGCCTCTGCTCAGTTCCCACCTCCAGGTTCCTTCCCTTCACTTCCCTCAGTGATGTACAGTGACCTTTTCACAGTGTTTATCACAGAAACATTAGAAAGGAAGAAAACAGGATACCACCTTTCTCTGCTCTAATTCATCACCAATCCTCTCACTCATTAGAAATTACCCAAAAAGGAGCTATCCAAAGCATTCTCTTTAGGATTCATCTCTACATTCTTCCTTTGTTCCAGACAAGAACCTGGAAACACTGAATGGAGACCCCAGCCTGTTTTCTCCATCTTTGAAACAACTGAAGTTGACACCTACCAGTAACAAAAAGACCAGAATCTTAAATAAGAGAAGAACTGACATCCTGGAAGCAGAATTCTTCTTGCCTCTACTCCTATACCTTTTGGTCCTATTCACAACACGCAAGCCTTGCTTTTCCAGGTCCTCTTCCCTTAGGGAAAGAATATACATACCCAAAGAGACAGAGTTAGGCAGAGAAGAGGCAGAAAAGGAGGAGGGAAGAAGGCAACTCAGCTACAGAGACCACAATTATACTGAGTGTTTAGCGGTATGTATACAGACAGACTCATAGACACAAGGACACAGGACACCACACTGACATACAAGCATCAACAGTCATGGGAGTAAACAAAACCAATCATGAGTATGCCTGCATAGACACTGACAGATGAATGTGCACATACACATGGAGGTGGGGAAAGATGGAGACATAGTAAGTTCGAACCTTCTGAACAGCTCCCTGGGTCTCTGTCCAACCTCTAGAGCTGACATTGAAAATTCCACACAGCATGTGAACTTATGGTTTGCTCCTGACTGTCACCATTTTACATGGCTACTATCACAAAGCCTTCTTACTCAGGTAGGGTCTCTGCTCCGTGCCCACTCACTTACCTTGTGTGTCCTACCCTGAGGAGTTCCAACAATCCAATCTCCTGCTAATAAAAAAAAATGATATTAAGATTTCTGGGATATTGAAGTGTATATGCACCGTGTCAAGGGCTCCTCCATGTCCACATGATCCTTCTCCAACTCAGAGATATCAGAGCTGAAACCTGGGCTCTTTCTGTCTGAAGGAAAATGGCAAAGGGAGGGCATTTGCTATCAGCACCCTCCTTCCCTCTCAGCCTGACAATGCAGTCACATCTACCCAGAGTGCCAATCTTTCATTCACTCAACAAACACAGTTAGGTAGCAGGCCCTGGGCACTCCGGTATAGAGATGAAAGGCCAGGGTAAGGCCTGGGGAATGCTCTGGAGGGAGAGAGAAGATGCCACCTGACACTCCACATACACCTGAAAGATTTGATTAAGTAAGAGCACTTGAAAAATCTCCAATGGGAACAGATGGCCCAGATAATCCGATGTTTCAGAGCACCTCTGTTTCAGTTTCTTCTGAGTTCTGCATTCTGAACAGCTTCAAGGCTGCTGGCTGAGATCATCAAGCCTCCAGGCAGGACTTGACCATAATCCTAAATTTTCTTTGGGTCCCCATAAGATTACCAGCACCCCAATCCACAAGAAGTAGCCTAGAAAATTATGCCCTCATTTCCAAAATAATGAATTATGGAGGTTTGTCTTTGTTTAAAGTATCGATTGCAAGTTATTCTAGATAACGGTCAGGACAAAAGCTAAACAAAGGTGGTTGTGAGAATTCTTGTCTTGAAAAAAAGGGGGGAATTCTGTGGGATAATGCTCTTGTGCACTGCAAAGATTTGTCACTCTTATTAGTTTAATAAAACACTGATTGACCAGTAGCCAGGCAGGAATTGTTGGTGGAGAGACCAGACCCAGAGAATTCTAAGAAGAGGAAAGGCAGAGACACAGTTGTCATCTAGAAGCAGAGAAATCAAGATGAAAATGCCTTGCTGAGGAAAGGTACCAAGCCACACGGCTAAACATAGATAAGAATTATGGGTTAATTTAAGTTGTAAGAGGTAGTTAGTAATGATCCTGAAAAATAACCCAAACGGTTTATAATTAATATAAGCCTCTGTGTGTTTATTTGGGACAAAATGGCTGTAGGACTGGGTGGGACAGAAACTTCTGTCTTCCTAGGGAGGAATATAAGACAGGAGTAGACAAGTCTCAGCAGTCTCATTCTGAGGATTCACGGAGGCAGGATCACCATTTCGGCCTAAGGTAGAGGTAATAGCCAGTGGCTGACTGCTTTGCTTTTCTGATCTTCAGGTTGAACCCCAATATTTGTCTCTGGGTTTTATTATTCATGCTGCACTGGTGGAGCTCTTTCTTCCTTTCTAAGAGGCACCCAGTCTAAATGGCAGAAAAGGAACACCAGACCCCCAGCACCCATCCCAAAATACAAGATCTCTCCCCCTAGTACTGCCCCTGCCTGCTAAGCTTTAGCAATGACTCAAACTCAACTGACGCTTGTGCTAATGAACTTGGATGTGTCTGAGTCCATTTAATGACATTTAATTATGCACTGCTTCCCCTGACAGGTTCAGGAAGATCTACACTGATGACTGACCCTTCGGGCTGTAGTGTATATATGTCTATGCAGACCTCAGGCTGCTCACTGGAAATTACACTTTTGCCTGGGGCGAGGATGAAAGTCCTACAGAAACAACATTCAACATCTCCCAGAGGATCCTGGGAGGAGTTCACCTGCCAGGTCTCCTAACTCAGCAATATTCATTGGGCATCTATAGAGGCCGGACAGTTGGAACTAGACAGGTGTACACGAAAGCCTCCAACCCCAAGGCATCCAGCAATGCACATGAGACACAGGGGCACTTCGCGGGAGGAAGCAAAGGCTTCTGTCCAAGGGAGCCCTGTCCTACAACTCTATGCACACTCACTTGAATGCCTCTGGTCCCAGTACCTGGAGGCTGTATGACTGCTGGTTGGTTCTTTCTCCAAAGGAGCTCCCCAAGTTCATGTACAGGAGCTAGCGGTGTGATCCCCAGCACATCATCACCTCTACAGCCCACAGAGCCATGTGCATCTCAGGCAAGCCATTTTTAAAGCATGGCCCTTTCAGTAGGAAAGACTCAAGCCTACCACCCAGACTTAATCCCAACATACCGTACTCAAATCCCAAAGCACTCAAAACCTACCACCACCATCTTTTTATTCTGCAGTCTTTAAGAAAAAAGTGGGAGTGAGAGAAGAAATACGGGAGGAGAAAACAGAGGCAGAAAATGCAGACAAAGGAAAGGAGGAGAGGGAGAGAGGGCAACTAAACATGCCTAGACCAATCTTCCCCAGGCTTTGATACCCTTTGAGGACGACAAAGAAGCTCATATTTGGCTTCATACAGCTCTCTAGAGCTGTGGCTGCTTTCCAGGATGTTCCAGGGGCCTAAAGCAGGGTACTGTCTCTCACAGAAGATCTCTTGCTGAGTGACACCTGATAGCACCATTGCAATCCCCCTATCTGCTTAGCCACAGGTGTGGATAGAGCATATGTCCTCCCTGCTTGTTTTCAGGGACGACTTTTCCTTCACCATTGATCTTCAAGCCTGAGGCCCCACTTCCTCATTGGGCTTGAGCCCATCAGTCAGAACAATGGAATGCCTGGAGTGATGTGTGCCTATAGCAATGCAGCTCACTCCCTATCAGAGGGATCCCTGATATGGTAACTCTTTGGGACGGGCTATTTTGGATGGAAAGGTTTTCAGTTCTTCCCCAGAGCACAGCAAGATTTTACAACCCCCAGAAAGCATGGGTGCAATTGGGAAGATGTTTAAAGGCAAATGCAGCAGCTGATGAGAATGGTCCAGAAGGTTTGCTGAGTCTTAAGGTGGTATATGGTCAGCCCATGTCCCATTTAGGGGAGGGTTCCCAAGTCAAGGAGCACCAGGGACAGAAAGCAGAAGCTGCCTTTGATGACCCACTGGGTCCTCATCCATACCCTGGCAGGCAGAAACTGTCCCAGCTCAGACCATGTGAAGAGCTTAGATTCAAGTATAAGTATGGAAGGCAAACAGGAGGCAGACACACAAAAAGAACTGAACAAGAAAGGGACTACAGCCAGCGCAAGGCATGACAGAGAGAAGGATGCTGCTGAGGGCATCTCAGTGAAACAAGCAAACAGGCCGCGGCTGTTCCATAGGAGAGCAGGCTGGCAGTCGCACATACATACTTCATATTGTCCAGGGTCCTAGGTCACAGCCAGCTCACCTTACACCTATACTAGTGGCAATCCTTGTGAGAAAGGACCATAGAGGGCCCAGGGAAGGTGAATGCCAAGCGGAGTCTGAGAAGCCAGTACTGAGCACGACCAGTCATGTTATCTTTGCACTCAAGGATCTGCCAGGGGTACAAGGATGGGAGACAAGAAACACATCCCATTAGAGGGCTCATAGCGTTTATGACGGCATTATCCTTCTATCCAGGTCCTGATGGACAGACATCATCTGGACACAGGAATCACCAGAAAGCTATGTTGACTGACCCAGGCTGCTGTCACCAGTAAGGGACAATAACAGCAAACCATACCAGTACTGGAGTCCATGGAGCCCACATGCTTGCACCTCCCACACACCAAACCTGTCTCTGGGGATGACAGAACAGAGTGGGCAGGAAAACGTGCTGCTCACATTGGGAGGCAGAAGCAAAAGGCAGGTCGCTGCTCATTCTGAGAACCTTTGGATGATTCATATGCATCCCTTCCAGAGCCCCGCGCGGAGGAGGAAGCAGCCTTCAGTCCTTTAAGCAGAGATGTCAACTCTACGTTTGGTCTCAGCAGGCTGTGTGGCCCAGTACTGCTCATTCACTTCTCTAGGTGCCAGATTTCCCAGAGAGAAGCACCACTGGGGTTAAGCTAACATGTCACCAAGACTGGGAAGTAACAAAGTACCCAACTCAAGTTCTGCTCTGGTCACAGCCACTTTCCTTGCTACTCCTTGTACTGCCTCATCCTTCAAAACTTTGTCACTTTGTGTCCAGAGCACAGAACTCAAAGCAACCTTCTGCAGGGCCAGAATTAGATGTTCCTTCTACCCGTTCTCCCACCGTACATGATAAAATAGATTGACCCAAAAAGGTGTCTGAGGGTGGCACGGACAGAGCATCAAGCTTCAATGACTGGGAACTGGTCCACACATTTTGGCTTAGCACCCATGAATCCCCAGAGACATTCTCTCTAGAGTTTCCAGCTCATTAACTTGTCTCTTCCTCCCCTTCTTCTTGGTCCTGGTAGAGAAAACTCCAAGGTGTTAGCCAATCACAAGTCCTGTCCGTGTTTGGAGCATGGAGACACCAGGACTGAGTCAATGCCTGTCTTCTTCAAGACATTTTCCAGTCCTAGGCGGAGGAGTTCCAGGATATTCTGTCCCAGGATTGGAGTCAGCGTCCCCACCAGAGAAGATAGCAGGCAGGGATGCTTAGGGTCAGGGCAGGAGAGACCTTACTCATCTCGTCCTTCTGAGATGGCAAAGAACTCCAAACGGCCTTTCACCGAGGCCACCCATCCATCAGGAGGTCCTATACAAATCTCATATGTCTGCTGAGTTGTATCGTGGCCTTTGTCTTTACTTCTCACAAGAAAAGGCGGGGGGGGGGGGGGGGCAGAGCACCAATCTCCCATTGAGGGCTGCTGTCTCCCAGTCACAGCTGCCGGTGCCCAGTGGGAACCTTCAGTGACAGCATGAATAAGAGAAATGGAGGCTTTTTGTGAGGCTTCCTGTACTAAGTGAAAGCTTTCACTCATGATATCGTTAGCAGTTTCTCTCGGCCAGGAAGAAGCTGTGCAGTGAGTAACTTAGCCAAGGCCCTGAAGGTAGGGAGTGGGAGGAGGTCGCGTACAGCGTGGTTGCTGCTCACACTGACAGATAGGCTCTTTCCACCCGGTCCTTAGGATGAACCAGTTACACTCCCGCCTACCCTCCGTCTAGCCCTGCACCTCTCCTTCCTCGGTTCCCTCTAGCAGACACCTGAAAAACTCCCCTGACATTGGTGCTAGGACTGAGTTACGGTGCCAGATTAAGTAGCTGAATCCCTGCATGCTGATCTCAGAACTCCCAGGCCTGTGCTCCCAGCCTGCCTCTGGCCAAAAGAACATCAATTTTATCCCACCTAATCGCCTCTTGCTCTCTTGGGGCCTCAATCATTCTGCTGCTGTGCAGGCCAGAGGCCCTACAGCTCCCCCCAGACAGGCTGTTTTGTCTTCAGGAACAGGTAGAGATCAAACACCTAACCTGTACCACGGGGTCTGTGTAGCACTAGGCAGCAGCAGGCCCCAATTGGACATACAGGATGTGAATTGTGATGGAAGATAAAACCCGGAAACACTTGAGTGTACCACCACCCTGAGCTGCCTCCCGAGAAGGCTCTTCCCGGATTCACAGGAATGTGCGTATACAGAGGGTTCAGCTCTGCAGTCACCAGCACTTAGCGTTGTGAGCATCCATGTGGATGAAAGGTCTGTTCCTCTGCCACTGTGTCACATGGCAAGTCTTATTGGATCCGGGAGCATAGCTGTGATGCTCCCACTGAAACCACAAATGTGCGTTCTGTGCTGTTCACACCACCCTGTGAGAAGCCCCTGAAGGCACCTCAGAGATAGACAGGTATCCTGTTTCAGGCAACTAAAACTAAATGTCGCACCATTTCTGAACGTCAAACACTAGAGCCACATGTGGTGGTATATTCATTCCTATCATCCCAGTACTCAAGATGCTGAGGCAGGATTACAAAAAGGCAGGATTAAAATGCACAGTGGTGCATTGTAGTGCTAGTCTACAATGCACCACTGAAGCAAGCTAGGGTTGCATAGTGAAGCATTGTCCCAAAATGAGCAAGCAAACAACTGTGAAGAGAAAATCAAGCTGGAGGTGGCTAGAGGGGTAGCTTCTGGCTGTTTCTCACAGCAGACAGCTCCAGGAGACCAGAGCATGGCTTTAGCCATGCACTGTTTCCTTTATGTAAGTGATAAATGAGGGCACCCAAGAAACTACATCTGAGGAAATGGAGTTCATCCTTCAACACATTCCCAGTTCAGTGGAAGTAGGAGGCTGGACCTCAAGGATGCCTTGGGAGTGACTCCATCTGAAGTTTTTGGTTCTAGCCAAGTGGAATCTGTTAGAACCTGTGTGCATGAGAAAGGGAAAATGCTTCAGCCATGGGGGTAAATGCCTTGCCAGTTGGGAAACTGTCTTTGTACAGGATATGACGCTAGTTCCGCATACCAAAGGGGAGGCAGGCAAGTTAGGGGCCCACCTTAATCGCCTCTGGGCACATTCTCAGCTAGATGTATGCCAAGAAGCACAACAAGGAGTGCCGTGGATAGTTTCTTGCCAATTTGACACAACCTAGAACAACCTAGAGTCACCTAGGAAGAGGGAACCGCAATTGAAGAATTGCTTCAACCAGATTTCCCTGTGGGTGTGTCTTTGAGAGTTCGTCTTGATTGGAGGTTGATGTGGAAGGGTACAGTCCGCCATGGCAGGTGATTCTGGGATTTATAAGAAAGCTAAGCTGAGCATGAGTTAGTAAGTGAACCAGCAAGCAGCATTCTCCATGGTTTCTGCTTGAGTTGTTGTCTTGACACACACCTGATGGGGATAACTAGGGAATTTTAAGGTGAAATAAACCCTTTTCCCCCCACCTAAAGTTACTTTGGGTCAGGGTGTTTTATTACAGCAAGAGAAAGGAAACTAGAACCAGAAGAAAGTGTAATGTTTCTGTGATGAAATCTGACCGTGTTGTTTTGGGGAAGGATCATGGAAGACTGGGAGTCAGGGGCTGAAAAAGTCATTGAGCGTTAGCAGAATAATGGGGCTGTCCTAGTGGGATCTTGGAAGGTAAGAATGCAGAGAGCCATGCAGACAATGGAAGTCTTTCTTGTGAAGTTTCAGAGAGAATCAAAGGCTCTATCCATCAGGGCCATTTGTGTGATGTCTTTGAATTAAGACTTGTGATTTCTGGTCAGCTGGGGCTATCGTTAACAATGGCCAGCACCACTGACGTGAAGCCTTTTGTGCTTCATCAGGGACAATGGATGTTGGTCAGCTAGGGCTGAAGAATCCGTGCTATTGGTAGGAGGCTAGTATCAATGGGGTAAAAAAAAACTTCTGCGCTTCACTGGGATGGTGGCTCAGGGTTTTGGGGGGTCAGTGCAGAAAAGTTGTGGTCTAGGTGGACCACAGCTATGCATCAAGCTGGCAGAAGAACTCCACAAATAAGAGTCCCCCCTCACCCCCAGTCCTGGTTTGGATGGCATGAGAGACACATCATAGAATGAGTCATGGAGAGATACTGGGGCTTGGCCCTGTGCGGCAAGGTTAGAAGAGAAACGAGAAGAGGCCATTGGTGAAATTACAGCCTGGGCTATTGGAAAGGCTAGGACTAGGACATCTCAGGAAAGAGGTATGTGTACGGCGGAGCTTGCCTGAGCTTACGCGATAAAATGTCTACACTGTATGTAGCAGAGCTGGTGAGATATGGCTGCCCAAGCCCAGAGAGAGAATATCCCTGATGCCAGACATTGAGCTATACTCCTGAGTTGTGGTTTTGCTTGATTGCAGTTGCGTGTGTGCCCTAGTTCTTTCCTTTTGGGAAAGAGAATGCATGCAGCTTGTTTATGATTTCACAGGACCCCACAGGTGAGAGACTTTGGACATTTCAAGACACACTGAGCTTTTAAAGTTTTGGAACTAGGACTTTGAAAGTTGCACTGTACTTTATGTTATGATACCCACGGTATAAAAGTCTCACTACTGCAGGGTGTTGGGCTGCATGTCTTTAATTCCAGCACCGAGGAGGCAGAGGCAGGCGGATCTCTGTAAATTCAAGACCATGCTGGTCTACACAGTGAGATGCAAGAGAACCAGAGCTACATAGTTAGACCGTGACTCAATACAAAACAGCAACAACAGCAGCCACAAAAAAAGGTTGGTTGCCGACAGACCATGAACCGAAACGCAGATGACACAATGAATCAGGGCCTCTCGACCAGATGTTTGAGGACATCTGGAAGGATATGAGGCCTGAACCATCTCCTTGCCCCTTTGCCCATGGCAGATAAATATGGGTGGGTGCTGGACAGAGAAAGGCCTCTTGTGATGTGTCTGTAAGCCCAACCAGGGCCCAATGAACGTACCCCTGCTCTCACCTGGGAGCGGGCAGGGAAAGGTTAATTCTAACATGGGTCCATCTGCTTTACTGCTTTCCAGCAATCTGAGTATTTTTGTCAATGAGCCTCAACAGCATTCCTGGGTCACATGCCAAAAGAAAGCAAACTTTGGACTGACAACCACAGGCTTAAATGCCTAATTAGGCTCATTCTTTGCACCAAACCATATTTGAGTGCATCTGTCAGCCCTCCTTCGACTCAGCCATGGCCATGGGATGGTATAATAGCAGCAACGGAAAGAGGGCATGCAGAAGGGAGGTAGCCGAACCTGGCACATAAGCCCTTGTGCCTCCCCAGCTACTTGTGGCCTCTGGGCTGCCTGGCTAGGCTCACCGATCTACAGATCTCCAATTGCTCCATCTAACAGTCACCAAATTTATCTGCAGGCCCTTCCTCCTGGAACATATCCACCCACCCCGTTCCTGAAAGACAAGATGGCTTCTGCCTCCTTAGCTGCAGTGTGTGCTACTGCCAGGCCTGCTTTATTGGGAAGGGTTCTGTGACTTAGGCCAAGTCTGCACTTCTAATCCCGGACCAGATATAGGTGCCGTTCATCACAGCTGGTTACAATAGTCACACCTCACCCAAGAACGCTGGTCACTGTCCACTGTCCAGAAGGGTTATACTTAATGAACTAGGAGACCATGTATAACCTTTCATTCCATCTCTCTCTTCTCCTTATCCTCGATTCCACAGTCTATGGACTGACATCATCCCAGAGCATCTATTATGTCTTACCAGTCTGATCCACATAAAAGTCACAACAGCATTTGGAGTACGTCCTGAACTGAGACTGCTGCACCCCCACTAGGAGCCCACGGGGCATACACAGACAGCTCACCTGAGAAGTCCTTGGGAAAGAGCACAGAGCTCCCATCAACTCCCTGTACAGCACTTCTTTGCTCTTTCTCCCCACAACTATCCAACCCCACCTCCACCTTTCCCCATGTGCTCACCTCTGAATGTAACAGGTCCATACTCACAGGCTATACCACTCGTGCACTGTGTTTCTTCCTGCCAGTCACTGTCTTCTGCACATGCTTTCTCCAACTGCCTGGTTGCCCTCATCCCCTTGGGTCAACGCTTGAGCATCAGCCTCCCCTGACACTGATCTGGCCTCCCCTAGTCCCCTGTACATCTTTTCTCACCCAGCACATGTCACAGGTTGCTACAATTCCTTAGTGATCTGTCTATCACTCTGGTTAACCTGAGAGTCGACAAAACATGAACCTCAGCTGACCTCCTAACTGCTGGGTCTCCAGAACCTTAGTTCTGCATCAAGAACGGGCTGAGTATTCCCACGATATTCACACAGTGGATGAATGAATGAATGAATGAATACATTAATGAATATATAAATGGATGAGTGAATGAATGAATGAACATTAGAACCAACCCTCACCTTCCATACCATGGACAACATCCATGTCCTATGCTCCGCCCTGTTGCCATGGCTATGCCTATGGCACTGAGACCAGGAAGGTCCTCAGGAATACTTCTGAGGATGCATAAGTCTCCTTCCCACCACCCACTGCTCCCTTCATTTTGCTTCCCTCTTGCAAGCATATCCAAATGTTTACATTGTTTGGGGAACAATTAGTATAACATATGGTCTTATCACATTTTGTCTCCCAGTGGAGGGGAGCGCACAGAAAACTTGGAAATTGATGACTGACGGGGGTTTCTTGAGATTCTTTCTTTCTTCCTTTCTTTCTTTCTTTCTGTCTGTCTTTCTTTCTTTCTTTCTTTCTTTCTTTTCCTTTCCTTTCCTTTCCTTTCATTTTTAAATGGTGCTTTTTATGAACAGGAACTGTCACCAATGGAAAAACTCTTGGCAACATCAGGCCCAACTCTCTCATGTGCTTAAGGAGGAAACAGGGTCAAGGAGGAGAAAGGACCAAGCCAAGGTGCCTAGGCTATAACTCAGACCTTTTGCCATTTGCCTCCTGCATGGGTCAGATCAGGCTCTCTTGAGACCCTAAGAGTCAACATGCCAGAGTTCTGCTATCTTTAGGTTCTGGCACTATGAGACGTTGTGTCCTGGGAGCATGAAGTGGCAGCAGAATAAGGAAGGCAGCCAGACCTTCCCAGAGACCATCTGCCCACATTCCACCATCCACTCAAGCGGTGGCATGGAAGACAAAGTCTCCGTCGCACTGCCTAGCAATGTCCACAACTTACCATCATTTATCCTTTGACTTATGCTCCCAGATGACATCAACCAGCCAGATGCTGAAAACCTGCTTAGATTCAGAACTCACTGTTTTGTGCCTAGAGAAGTCTCCTTCCTCCCTGCTCCCTGCTCCTAAGATCTTTGCTCCCTGGCTTTGATTTGATGTGCTCATCATCCATTGCTATTCCTGCTCTAAAGCCTGAACATAGACTGATTTGATTACATGTGTCTGTACTTATTTGCTGAGTTATTTGTCCCTGCCCCACTGTAGTACCAAATCCCATCCCTGGGCACATCTGGTATTCTGTCTCTGTTGGAGATGCAGTGGGGGGTTCATCACTGATGCTCCATGCAGATGCTGCCTGAGCCACTGACCTTGGGCCGCCAGGACGGTGTCCTTCACTCTAGACAGTCATTCTGAATATGGAAATATGGTTTATTTCCCACAAGAACTTAAGTATCATCATTCTTGTTTTGCATATGGCAAAAGTAAGGTTCAGAAAGACTGCATATCCAGCCGAAGGCCAGACCAGCCCCCTTAGCACCCTACAGACACGCATATATTCTCTGAAGAAGGCAGTTCCCTGTAGACTCAGAGATGGTATCTGACTTGGAAGTGATTGAAGACAATACTTCCTTTCTGTAAGTGTGGCATCCTCCTAGAAAATAACTATATCAATTTCTGTGACTCAGAAAAGACAGGCATTGTTAAAAAATGGCATCAAAGCACCATCACTTGTCCAAGGTGCCAAGGATCCTGTGAAGAGAGCACAGAGTTTATACCCAAGTCTTCATTACAAAGCCATGTTATGTAGAGAAATAGAAAGAGGAGCCAGGAAGGACCACCCAGCCCATGCTTTTCAGAAGGAGAATCTGGCAGAAAAAGTAAATATCCTGTCCCCTTGTCGCTCGGCTTACTCCCAGTGGGTGGCTCTATTTGGGAGTGGGCGAGTGACCTTGGCGGGCAGCAGAGGCTAAATGGGCATTTAGTAAGCACTCTTGTCTTCCACAGACAGCCGCAACTGAGACTCCAGCCTGACAATGCTGACCATCTGGGAACCACGGCTGGTTAGTTTCTAATTAAAAGAAAATGTAAAGCCTGGCCTTCCTGCTCAAACCTCACACTGTGCCCTCTGCAAGCCAGTCTGAATTGTCTCGTCACAGGTAGGTGCTCCAAGGTCGTTGTTCAGGGGGAGCTCCTGGCCAGAGGGCCTTCAGCCCTCATTGCTAAGGGTAAGAGGAAAGGGTGCTGGTCCCTGACCTGAGCACTCTAGAAATGGCCCCAATCTTTGTAGGCAAGCTGGGAGGTGCTTATAGACCCAAGGGAAGGCTAGGTCCTTTGTCCAAAGTTTATTACTATTAAATTGGTGAGTGCTGGCTCCTTGGGGTGCAAATTACAGCTTCTGATCTCAGCAGCACACAGGAAGGAGAAGCCAACCAGCAGGCCCACAGCAACCAGAGCATAGGGACCACAAAGTAAACCAGATGTGACACTCTGGGAACTAGATGGCTCGCTAGAAGAGGCTCCCCCCGACATCTGGGTCTTAAGGAATGCTTAGGAGTTTGCCTCCAAGGGTAGGAGGGAGGGAAGGTTCTAGATAGTAAGCATCAGAAGATCAAGGTGCCAAAAAATGTAGTGTTGATGGGAAGTTCCCTTCATCACAGACAGCTGTCTTCTCACAAGAACCACAATCTCAGTGGAAGGGATGAGAGATAATCCTCAAGCCCTTCCTATAACATAATGATTCAGTAGTTAGGCTCCTCTCAAAGCCTCTGCCTGTGCAAACTATTCCCCCAGGGCTAGGATGTCAGTGCATTGGCAAGGTCCTATGGTATAAAAGTCTGTAACTCCAACTACTCAGTAGGCTGGGACAGGAGGATATTAAGTTCAAAGCCAATTTGCTCAGTTTAGCGAGACTCTGTGTCAAAATAAAAAGTTAAAAGGGGGCTTTTGATGAAGCTCAGTGGTCAAGCACCTGCCTAGCATGTGCAGGGCCATGAGTTCCATCCCTAGTGCCCCAAGAATGGGGAAGCAATGGGGATGTAACCTAGCAGGACAGCACTTGCATAGAGTATGGGGCTCTCTGGGCCCCATGCCCAGTACTGCAGAAAGGGAAGGGAATGGATGAGGGAGCACGGGATTTGGAGTAGCGAACAAGCACTCAAGACAGAAGGGAAAGAGGTTTGGAACTTTCCAGGAAGAAAACCACCTGAGTAAGGAAGGTCTCCTGATCCTTGATCCTTGATCCTTGGTCATGGGGTCCTTGAAATTCTCAGTGTCCTCTGGAAAGTTATGATGCTGAAATTCCACGACCATTAACCACTTTCTTTGCTTTATGTTAATCCCCAGTTGAGCAAACAACACAAAGAACAAATGTGGGCCACATAGGGTAAGCAGGTGCTAGACCCTAGGCGAAGCCCTGTATAACCTGTGGCATCTAATTTTCCCATATTCCCAGGGCACCTCCTCTCTGTGTAAAACCCAACCTACTACGAAAGGTAAGCCCTCCAAACCACACGCACATTGGCCTCTACCCCAGCCTCCCTCCAAAACCCCACAAACCTTGGTCACCCAGACTACGAGAGAAATACACACGAGGAAGAGTAAGAGAGAGTCACATGTCACTTCAAAAAGACGGTGTAGCATCAGCTGGTTTGGAACAACGGCAAGCAAGGACATATCCCATAGAAAGGTGTGCTACACAGAAGGACGTCAACATAGTACCCAACCAGACAATGTGACCCAGACTGAGATCTGTGATCAGAACTTATATTATTGTGATCTCAGCATTCGGAAGGCTGGATCTGATTCGGAAGTTCTAGATCTGAGCTATATTTGGAGACTTGGTCACACATAAACAAGAAGGACCTGGCAGTCCAGTCTTGGGAACTGGAGGTTGACTGTCTATGAATGGAACAGTAACAATGGATATGACCCATAGGAGGTCTGCAAGCAGAAGTCATATAATAAGAGCAGATAATGGAAAATTAACCTAATTGCGGTTCAGCCAGAAAACTAGCAGCAGTTCCGAAAGGGGGCAGGAGAAAGAGGCTTCCAAGTTCAGTTCAGTTCTAAATATGACTGGTCTTATGGATCCCAAGTTCAAATCACTCCAGAGGTGTCAGAACTTGAAGACTCTGGAAGTTGCAAACCTATGGAATCTCTGCCTTTTCTGTCTCCAAGCTCAGCCTTCTCAGTGCCGGGTTGTGTGATTATGGCCACCCTGGCTCTAGAGGTAACGGGTGATAAGAAACACTTTCCAAGTTGTGAGGAGTGGGCTCCCATGCGTGCACACGTACTCAGTGATGTACACCAGCGCCTTGCAGTTGAGACAACAAAGAGCCAGCCTGAAATGGAGCCAGCAGATGGGAGCCCACTGAAATGCCAGCCAGAAGAAATAGCCTTATGGCTCAAAAACAAAATTTTAGTTTAGCAAAAATCCCTCCTCCTTCCCCTTCCTCAGAGAAAATTCCTGCAGAGGCCCCTAGCGCCTTGGCACTCCGAGCTGAGCTATTTATTCTGGACCACCACCCCATTGTGCATGTTAAGTACAAAACGGAAAAAATGCCTCAAATTGGGAAATGGGGCTGCGGTCCCAGATGGCGCCTGAACATGCATAAATTTGGTTGCTGGGTGAACAGATGGAAACTTGAATGGAAATTTGAAAAAAAATCACATTCATCCGCCAGACCACTCCCAGGCTGAAGAAGCAGGGTTGTCACTTAGCCGACAGGGGCTTGATTCTCCAGCCTGTGGGATGGGGTGGAAATCAGAGAGTGTTCAATGGTGAGACCAGTCTGGGTGTCAGTCCTGTTTCAGTCACGCAGTGAGTGGGAGGAGCTGTCATAGCACTTCACCTGTTTCCTCCTTTGAGCAAGGAGTTAGCGAGGACCTTCGAGGAGCGGCATGGGGGTTGAACGACGTAGCGTGCACATCGCAGGGTGCACAGCAGCACAGGTGTCGCGCATCGTCTTCTTGCGGCAGAGCCTAAGATGCCCAATGAAACTCAGAGGAACCTGGAGAGGATGCCTAGGTACCATGGAAACTTCCAGTAACTGGTCTCACAGGGAAGAGACTGGAGAGAAAGGAAGTAGAGCTGGCCTCCTTCCAGCATCACCTTTCCAGAAGATTCCTGGAGTAAGTAGGGACAAGACTTGCAAGGGAATGGTGGCTAATCCTGATCGTTGGGTCGATTGATCTGAGAAGTGCCTAGGAGGTCAGTAGGGCACATTTCTAGGTGTGTCTGTTGAAGCATTTCCATAGACTATCAACTAAGAATGTGCTTTAGTTAGTTTTCAATTGC
Source organism: Myodes glareolus (assembly GCF_982192425.1). Classification (NCBI taxonomy): domain Eukaryota; kingdom Metazoa; phylum Chordata; class Mammalia; order Rodentia; family Cricetidae; genus Myodes; species Myodes glareolus. Next base: position 48,166,441 of record NC_142026.1, on the reverse strand, counting down.
TGCGATAAAACATCATGACCAAGGCAACTATAAAAGAAAGTGTTTAATTTTGCGTAGAGTTTCCAAGGGTTAGAGTCCATGATGGCAGGGCAGAGGAGCAGTTCAGAGCTCACATCTTGATCAGAAAGCAAGAGGCCAATACAGCAAGTCACACTGGTAATCACTTCAGTCTTTGGAAACCTCAAATCCCACCGCCAGAGTGACAGACTTCTTCCAACAAGGCCACAGCTTCTAACCCCTTCCAAATAGTTCCACCAGCTGGGGAGCAAGTAAACAAACAGCCTATAGGAGCTGTCGTAGTTAGGGTTACTATTACTGTGATGAAACATCATGACCAACGCAACTTGGAGAAGAGAAATTTTATTTTAGTCCACCATGGAGGGAAGTCAGGGCAGGAGCTCATACACGTTAAGATCCGGGAGGCAAGAGCTGATGCAGAGGCCATTGACGAGTGCTGCTGACTGGCTTGTTTTACATAACTTGCTCAGTCTGATTTCTTAGAGAAATAGAGCCCAGGACCAGCAGCCCACAACAGGCTGGGCCGTCCTCCGTCAATCACTAATTAAGAAAATGTTCTACAACTGGAACTTATGGAGGCATCTTTCTCTCCAATTGAGGTTCCCTCCTTTCAGATTACTCTAGTTTGTGTTAAGTTGACATAAATCTGGCCAGGACAGGAGTCATTCCCATTCAAACCACCATAGAGTGGAAGATTCCCACCCCCACCACAAGTTTGGGTGACACCATCTCAGAGGCTAGAGGTCCAGACTCAATTAAAAAAAAAAAAAAAGCTTGAAAGTTCAACCATTCTTTCTGTTCCCTTTCTAAGTGTCTCGGCTTCATCCTGCCTTCTTGACCATGACTGTCAATCCCCTCAAAACCAGGAGCCAAACTAAGTCTTTCGGCTCTTAAGCTATTTTTGTCAAAGTGACAAAAAGTCCAACATAGCCGTGATGCTCACAGGAAGCCAGCAGAGAACCAGGCCTGCAACACTGCATCCTGAAAGGATCTACAGGCAATTCTCATACAACCGCTCACAGGGAAGACCCTGCGTGCGGCACCTAGTGATTCTCATGAGCAAGCAGGTCCAAGGCTTTGTCCATGGTACCTGTGAGTCTCATGGTCACACAGGCCAGTTTCAGTATATAGGAAGAAACCAGAAGAAAATGAGGTTGGGGACAGAGATGAGGAGATGGCTCACTGAGGAATAGCACTAATTGCAAGAAAGAAGACCTGAGTTCTGATCCTCCTCTCCCACAGAAAAGTCAGACATGGCTGCCTATGCCTGTTATCCCGTCTTTGGAGTATGGAGATAAACAGATCCCTGAAGATCATTGCCAGCAAGCCTAGCCATAATGGCAAGCCTACAGTGGTGTCTTCAAAAACCTATCTCAAAAGATAAGATTGAGAATGATAGAGGAGAACATCCGACGGCCTCCTTTGGCCTTTGTGTGCAGACACAGGGATACAAGCACACACATACTCACCTTTCCCTCATCTAGCTCCTTCTGCCCCATCCCCTCTCTTGGGAGCAATGATAACATGATGGACATTACCCCTTATTAATCTTGTCTTTTGACTCCAGCCATCCAGAAGATACTCGTTGCAGATGGGACTTGCTGAGAGTGACTCCCACTTTTGCAGCCCCCATATTAGTTGCTCAGTGCTCTGAAGTCCTATACTACTTCCAGGGAAACCCTCCTACCCATTCTGGCTCATGTCTACCTGTGAAATCACAAGAATGTTAACGCCATCAGTGATGCTCTCCCCTTTGCCTGTAGTGATCAACACTGATACAGTACTACACAGGGCTTCAGAGGGTCTTCTGGAGAGAAGAACCTAGAATTCCATAGCACATTCCCTCCCTTCTTCATCCCCTTCTGTGTGCCACCCTACACCTGCAAACCAAGTTACCTGCACACATGACACTGCCCAGACTGCAAATGACCCTATTTCAAAAATTTTAAGGGTCACAATTTAATATTGTAATTAGAGCTGATTTTCCTGGACTTGACAAGATACACCATTGTGGAAGAGATTAGCTCTGATGACCTGCAGGAGAACCTAGCCTGTAGTCATGGCAACAAAATAAACAGAACTATACAGTAGATAGCTGGGCCTAGGATGACAGCATAGTTCAACATTTCCTGTTGGAGAGGAGGAAAGTCAAGCTGCCCTCACGACACCCAGAGATTCGCTCCCCTCTTCAAAACTGCATGTGGCTCATGAAAGAGGTAGAATTGACTGGGATGGGACTTTGTGGTGGCACAGCTGCCTATGAGTCACCTATGTGTCTGCAAGTCGCCCCATCAAACCTACTCACTCACAAAGCTGAACTTGACTCTTCCCACTTGGGGGGAAGGATCGTGGAGACATGCCAGGTGATCTGTAGCCTTGGTTTTAGACAAGGCTAAGGGACCGAGTATTTCCCTCAGAAGGGTTCAGGACTGTGGCCTCAGGGTCATGCCAGACATTATTCTTTGTGGCCAAGAAAAGGGGCCTTGTCCACTGTCGGCTCTTGTTGTCCTCAGAGATCATCAGTCATGAACCCTAGCCTTCAGGAAAATGTCAGAATTGCCCCTCAAAGACTCTAGTAAATGGGAGGCTCCAACTCTTGTTTAAACCATGGGGTGGGGAGTCCTTTTAGCACCATCTTCCACAGAGTCTCCCTCTACTTGACCCGGCCTGACACATGGCAGGATGCCAGAATAAGTTCATTTAGTGGTCATGGTGTCCCACTTTCTTGTGGGAAGGATTTCTATGTGCCACCTCAGAAAGCTGCCACAGATAGACCCTGTCAGCCACTCTTGCAGGAAGAGAAATCAAGATATGGGAAACCTACAGTGGTGCTGGACTCACCCCCAAGTCAACTGGTAAACAGCAAACATTGAATATCTTTCCTTTCACCCATAGTAAAAGGCAGCTAAGCATGTAGGACTGCATGCTTACATATGACATTTTAGTTTCTAATTGAACAAATCACACCTTGCCCTCTCCTGTCCTGTCCATTTCTCTCCTCTGTTTCTCCTCCTCCTCCTCCTTCTTCTTCCTCCTCCTCCTCCTCCTTCTTCTTCCTTCTTCTTCTTCTTCTTCTTCTTCTTCTTCTTCTTCTTCTTCTTCTTCTTCTTCTTCTTCTTCTTCTTCTCTCTCTCTCTCTCTCTCTCTCTCTCTCTCTCTCTCTCTCTCTCTCTCCCCCCCCCCACTCCAGATCTTGTCTTCTCAGTCGTAAGTTCCCAGATAAAAAGGAGACAAACATGATCAGGCTAAGGCCTCAAATATCAAGTCCTAGCCCTGGATCCAGGTTTTATCGCCAAGTTATGAACCTCTGATCACAAGGTTGGTGGTGGAAGTTTCTACACAGCCTCAGTAGCAACAGATAGTGAGAGGGGCTGAGCCAGGCATGGGGGCTCATCTGCCAGCCTACTCCCCACAGGAGCCTGGCCGCAGGGCACAGTATTCATAGTCCTAGTGATTTTATATCACCGAAGAAAACTTACTACAAACTCTTCTAATATCTGCTCTCGATTTCCCATCAAATTAATGAATTTTCATCCACAGTTTATGGATTTCATTTTCTTCCCAAGGTCTCCTAAATGTAGGAAGGATTGGCAGTGTCTGCCTTCCTCATGACTGGGGCCTCATGTGGCCCCTGTCTTACCTTTTATAAATCCTCAAGTTTCTGATTCTTTCAGGAGCAGAGATGCTAGGTTTGCTAAGAAGATGGTAGCAGAAAGCCTCTGTCCCTCTTTTGAAAGAATGTGGGGTTCTCTGGTCCCCAGAAATATTGATGTAGGACTAGGAATGGGCTGTAGAGTAAGGGAAGCCCTGGGTCAAGTATGGTTGAGAAGCATCTTCCTCGGCCTGGCCTCAGGAGATGCACTTTCACCTGCCTCCCTGTAGCGGTGCAAGGGAGAAAGCTGTCCGACCCTGGGATCAGAAAGCCGAAGGAGAACGAAGGGCAGGGCTGCAGGGTGAGGGTTTGACAGGATCAACCAGAGCTTTGTGTCATTGTCGTGGGCAAGTGTCACCCTTGTAGCTAGTCATTGTCAGGCCCAGAGAGACACAGAGTGGTCCAGCACTTTGCTGGGACTGAGCTGAGCACTTCCTGGTGCAGGTGTGGGGAGGGGTCCCCCCACAAGACGACGACGAGGGCTGTGGTGCCTGTGGGGCAGCTGCTTATGAGAGCTTCTTTGGTCACAGTTAAGCTTGGGCTGAGGTGTGTTCGCTCCAGTCCCCCACTTGAAGATAATATCGAGAGAAACCTATAAACCCAGCCAGTTAAGGCCAGAGCTGGCTGATCACTTGCTTGAGGGTGCCCATTGCCCCCAGGCCCTCTAGCCAGTATCCTGGTCCCCCATCATACTCTATCTACACAGCTGCTGTCCTTGAAGGAAACCTTTAGGCAACCCTACAGTCCACCAACTACCTGGCCTTGTGTCCCTTCAGAATGGTGTCCCATGTCAACAGCAGGGATCCAGATTCCGCTTGGCATCTGGTCTTCATCAGTTTTTATTTTTTAATTGTTGAAGTCTTTATCTGTATGGGACTAACCCACCTTCTGTGTTCTGAGGGCGGGACCACCATCCTTCCACAGACAGGCCATGCCTGGGAAATGGTCTGCAGACAGAGAGGGCATGGTCTTTCTCAGTCTGCAGAGGAGAAGCTGCAGCCAGCAGGCATCTTACCCTTTCACCCTTCCCCCGTGTCAGGCACTACTGTGGGGTTTGCTGCCTCCTATTTCTGGACAAAGCACTTGGGGATTTGGAAGCCACATGCTGCTGCTGAGGGTTGCTGGGGTTGATACATCAATTTCTAAACAGGACAGACACTTCAGTCTTGAGCCCTCACTGGCCAGAACACAGCCATGACATGCTGGCTCGGGAGACTGGGAACCATATCTCTCTGTGTGTCTCTAGGAAAAGGTTGCTGGGGAGAGACGGCCAAGCATGGCTACCCGTAAATGAGATTTTCTTTGTCTAGGATCTAGGGATTCAGGGCTTCTTACTCGAGGCCCAATCTGTAGCTCTTTACAGAAGCAACTTGCCACCCTAAGAAGAAGCGTGTTATTTGTATATGTATGTGTGTGTGTGTATAGATATTGAAGACAACCAATGGAAAAACATATATTCACATTTAACCAGTGAGATGGCTCAGCAGGTAAAGGTGCTTGCCAGCAAGCCTGAGAACCCGTGTTCAATTCTTAGACCCCTCTCAGTGGAAGGAGAGAACTAACTCCCAAAAGTTGTTCACTGATCTCCACACATGTGTACATGCAAGTAAACACACACATATTCAGATAAATGTAATCAAATGTCTTCTTTTAAAATCTTGAATAAAAATATATTACCTAGATCAAAGAGAAACTAGCACCAATTATAATGGATACTTAGGACACTGAAGCAGAAGATCACAGATTCAAGGCCAGCTTGTGCTACAGAGTAAATTCAAGGCCACCATAGCCTGCTGGCTTTCAGTTTAGAAAGTGCTGTTAAAGATGCCCAGTCAAGTAGCATGGATGATTGTCACCCAGTGGTGTATGACAATAGGACGGTGTGTGTACTCATGAGAAGTCCACTCCCGTACAGCACTGTGAGGTGACACAGCTCAGTAATGCTCCTCAAGAGTGACAAGGTGACAGTTGAAAGACTGTTTATGTTGTTGCCACAGCTAGTCAAGTAGGCACACACCACCAGCACTTAATTTTCAAGAACTGTATTTAATGGAATATAAATGCATCCTGAAGCTAGAGAGTTTTGCTTAAATGGGCACCAAGGAATTAAGCAACATCATAACGGGGAGAGGGGGTCCCTGCAGCCCCTGAACCACGTGTTTGTAGAAACTGATGGGGGCTTAATGTTGTGCTCCACTCTGCTTCAGGGACCTGATCAGACTTAAGTTCCTCAACTCTGACATTACACGAGCCACCATATTCTGGCACCAAGTAAGGCAAGGTCTAAGAGGAAGATCTTCTTAGGTCAGGTTGGAAGAGGCAAGGCTGGGCTTAACAAGGTTGCAGTGGGAGGGAGATGAGCCAACACAGTCCCAGGGGCTCCTAACTATCTCTACCTGACACTCATTGGTAAGGGAAATGACAAATGGCAAGGATTTGTCAGAGTTACCACCCCACCCAGAGGCACACAACAGTTGGTGAAGCCACTTCCTGGTATGTAGAGAGTCAGCTTTTCTCTATTCCTTCCTTGGAAGGAAAAGAAGGGGAGCTAAGATCTTCTTGGCAAGGGCATAATCCTACTCTTGCAGGCCCCATCACTGCAACCTAAACACCTTTCAAAGGCTTCACCGGCTACAACCATCATATTGAGGGCTGGCATCTTGACATAAAATTGGAAGGTACAAACATTCAATCAATAACATCATCTAAAAAGGATCAATGATGAATCCGTCTGTGAGTCGTGAGCCGCTGGATGCTGGTGTTCACAGATCTATGACTAGCCTCTTGTCTATTGCTGGGCAAAAGTAGCTGAGTTCCCTTAAGACGTCATCAGGTGCTGCACTCCTCATCCGTGCTCTGCAAGACCCAATGCCAAGGGCTAGCCACCTCAGTTCAGTCTGAGTAGCTGACCCCTGTGTAGTATGAGGGGCCAGCTTGTTGGGGTTTCTGTCCCGCCCAGTACCCCAATAAGCCAGCAAGTCCCGAGGAAAATCACACGGAGTCTCCATAAGGTTATAAACTGATTGGCCCATTAGGTCAGGCTACTTATTAGTTCTTATGACTTATCTTAACCCATTATTCTGATCTATGTTAGCCACATGGGCTCAGTACCTTTCTCAGCTGGACAGGTTACATGCTGCCTCTTCAGTGGTCTGCACAGGAATGACTGAGGGAGTTTCCTGCTTCCCAGAATTCTCCTGTTCTCATTGCATCACCTCTACTTCCTGTATGGTTTTCCCGCCTATACTGCCTGCCTGGCCAATCAGCGTTTTATTAAAATATGATTGACAGAATATAGACAGTTACCACAGACTGCTCTCCAAGGGAATGCCTTGGAGTCTACAAAGGACACTCCCACCATGAAGTATTATGTCCTCACATCTACAGAACAGAAGGTCTGAGTGACCACAGACTGAAGTCAAAATAAACACTGGGCCACATGTGGTGTACACCTCTAGCCCCAGCACTTGAGAGACAGAAGCAGAAGGATCTCTGTGTAACTTAAGAACAACCTGGCACTTACAGTGCATAAGGTCAGTGAGAGCTATGTAATGAGACCCCATCTCAAAAAATCTAAAATAAATAAATCTTGGTAAGTTGATTAGTTAGTGTATTTCAGAGTATTTTTTTTTTCACATTCATAAAAAACCGACATGTCAGTAGGATTTTTGACAGACTGCGTACAGTTTGCCTGAGACTGTCCAGTAGATGGGGCCAGTGTGGGCCAGGGCTTCCAGATGAAAATCCTGTCTGAGGTGGAGACCGAAGTTGGCCTTTGATGAGAAGACCAATGTCTAATCCTGCATGGCACAGCAAGGTCCCAGATACCTGAGTGGAGCAAGCGAGGCAATGAAGAAAGGACAAACACGTAGACACAAGAGCAGAAAAGCTGCAGTTGGGTGGGCTATGTTCTCTCCGATGAAGGCCGCCAACTAGGAAACAACCAGAACCTCAACACACTGTATAAGACACAGGAAGAGGGGTTAGTTAGCCCAGTGGAAAGTCTCCCTAGGGGAACAGTCTCAGGTTGCAGTCACCAGAGAGGAGGAGGCTGGAGTTGGTAGGTTTTACCCACACCGCTCAATCCTTCTCAAACGCTTGTGATTTCACACACCCTCAACATTCCTGCTCAGACCAGAGAAAGGCTTTGCCATCCATCTGAGCCAATCATTGGGTCTGACGTATTGGGGTCCTTAAATGACTATGGCCATGCCAAACAATATTCACTCAAGACTTCATTCCTTCTTCACACATTCACCCAGATGGCCTGCCGGGCAAGATCGACCAGCAGTGGGGCTGTCTACAGTCCAGCCCCCATGGTACCCACTCTCTCCTCTCTGGTTCACCAGTGCTTCTTGACAGAGCAGCGATACTTGCTCTGCTGGGTTGCAGCTCAATCACATCCGAACTGGCTTTCCAGAAACGTGTCAGGAGTGATTAGCCAGGCCTAGCAAGGAAGCCAGTCACAAGCCCTCAGCATGTAAAGCAGCTATTCCTGGAATACCTCAGAACCTTCCTTCATCCTCCCTCTTGGACTTCTACGATACACCTACTCCCACCCAGGTCTCCTGATGCTGTCCCCCCTCCTGCCGGAATGCAAAGCCAGCTACTGCTCACAGGCTTCTCACAGACTTAATAGCTCTGCCTAGAAAGGAAGCAAACGGATGGCCCCGTGCATCACTTTTACGATGCGTATGAGAGAGCCATAATTAATTTCCCAAATGCACACAGGGCTCAGGGGATGGCCTGGGTGCTATTCCCAGATTGCTCGATCGAGTGGCAGCTTCAGGAAAATGAGATCTGAGCAGCATTTGCTTTGCTAAGTACTGCCTGGTGTACACTGGTCCCGATGATGGTGTCTCTAAAGCAATTTCAGGAGCAGATTAGAGAAGCAACATTTTTAATCTTTAACAAAAACCATGTTGTATAATGTTGATTTTTTTTCTTTCCTTTTTCTGCTTCGTTTCCTAGAGTTAGGGCAAAGTGTAGCTCAAAATAAAACAACAGTATGGTGTACTGAGTAAACACTTTCAGTATCTCTAATTGCTTAGGCTACATGTGTGGTCCCCGACAAAAGGGGACAAAGAAAGGGGGTCACCTATTGCCATGTTCCACGGCATGCTGAAGACCCCTACCATCAGGACCTGAGATCAGTGTCCTGGGCCTGGGTCCTTTGCTGTAGGTAAATCTCTCTTAGAATGCAAATACTCTGTGTGGGGGGTTGTTTTCACTCAAAACACAGGCCTATATGTTGGTAGAGGAGTGTGAAGACAGGAATCCAGAAAACACACTGAAAATAAGAAAGAGAGCAGCAGGGACGCAGCACTGTTATGAATAATGACAAGCCAGGTGGCGCAGGCACCGTCAGTGTGTCACAGGTAGCTTCACCTGTCAACTTAACACAAGCCCGGGGTCACCTGGGAAGAGTGAACCTCAACTGAAGAACTGTCTCAATCAGATTGGCCTGGGACTGTGAGACAGTTTCTTAATTTCTACTTTATGCAAGCAGACTTAGCCCACCTTGGGTAGCAGTATTCTTAGGCAGACCGGTCTGGGCTGCATAAGAAAACTAGCTGAGCAAGCCAGAGGGAACAAGACAATAAGCAGCACTCCTCCATAGTGTCTACTTCAAGCCTCTGCCCTGCTGGGGCTCCTATCCCGCACTGTGTTCCTGCCTTGGCTTCCCTTGACAATGGACTATCAACTGTAAAATAAGATAAACTCACTCCTCCCCTGTTGCTTTCGGGCAACAGAAAAAAATCAGATCAAGATGCTAGGACAGAGATTGGGCCAACAGAGGGCAGAGCAGCAAGAGAGGGGAATGTGAGGCCTGTGAAGCCCCGACATGGCATGCCCATCTCCCTCACTGGGCATTTGTGTCTGGCCAATGACAGTAGCAACTTGTCCTTCTCAGAGCGGTGTCTCATCACAGGTGCTCGATTAGCTGGTGCAGAGAGCACAGGGGCACAGAGGGAGTCTGTATTTAACACAGCCAGCAGAAGCCACCAGCTGAAAACGAATAGGAACTGCTATGTCAATACTCAGCTTCCTGAACCTTCAGCCATTCAGGCATGCGCTAGAGTACCTCCCTCCCATGGTTGACCCATCAGGATGCCCACAGCAGTAACCTGAAACCTTACTGGCTTCCTTCCCACCATGATCTCACTTCTCCCTCTCCCTGTTTACTGACATCAGTCGGGCAGCCAACAACCTGAATGGAGAGTTTCGCTCCCGGGTCATCTAACAGAACAGCTCTCCATGGCCTATCTTGAGTCACATGCTGTTGTGGGGGTCAGAGAGGTAAAATACTAATTGGCCAGGTCTGGACCACATGCCTACACTCTGGACCCAAACAGAAATATCAGACACAAGTCAGCTGCAGGAAAAGAAGGAATCTCCCAGAGGAATCAATGTGATTTCCTGGAGAGAAAGAGTTGGTGATTAGGCCAAGCAGATGGTAACTACACAGGGAGGGTAGGCGTGAATTAACAATGCAGAGTTCACAGAACATTCTAGCAGGCTTGCATACAAGCACAAAGTCTAGGCACCTGCATAGAGCTGGATGGTGCAGGGTGTCCGAAGACAGCATCAGGGAGTAAGGCCAGAATTTATACGTGAACTGAGGCACAAGATCCTGTGAATTTTAGTACAGAATCCTAAAGTACAACTGACTCTTCTATAGAAGACCAAGTGGCTACCCTACCTTACTAAAAGCTTCTTCCTGGCTTGGAGGTATGTGAGGACCAGCATTCCCCAAGGGTTTATGTCTTAATAGCCTGGTCCCCACGAAAGTGATCTTGGCTGGTGGTGAAACCTCTAAGTGGTAAGATCTCAGGGGAGGTCTTTCAGTGATTGGAGTCATGTCCTCAAAGTGGATTTGCTGGTCTCAACCCCATCTTCACTCCCTTTCAATGCCTGTCAATGAGATAGGCATTTAGTCTTATTATCTGTTCCCACTGCTATTAGATGCCTAGACCCAGGCTCAAAGGTAGCATGGTTAATCAGTAAGGGACTGAAGCTTTTCCAAATTGTTAGCCAAGGTAGAGCTTGCCTTTTTCTGTGTCAGTCTCAGATATTTGTGACAGTAATGACAAGCTGACCAACACAATCCCCAAATATCTGGCTCCAACAATCTGAATCCCGGGAGTGAAGAACTCCATGGTGTGTGTGCTCGCAGAACACTGATGGCAGGGGCTTTCCTAAGGTATCTGCGTCGTCAAACAGTACTGCATAGAGGCCCTCCAAGATGCAATTGTTTACATAGCTACGCCCTGCAGTATGTCAGGAATCCCAGGGAGCCTTTTCAGACATACCCCTCCATGTCCAGGATGAGCAAGAGACAGTGAGATGTTTCTGAGGTCTGTTAAGTGAGGCAGGCACCTTTAGGTGCAAATTTCCACATCGATTCACCTTCAGAGAGTCCTTTCCTCTATGTTTGGCTACAAGTTTATGAATGATCACAGGCAACAATCACTTTAACCTTCAAACATATGTTCTATGACCTTTATCAAAACTTGTCCCAAACTATATTAGCAGCCTTCTTAAAATATGACCATAAACTGAACATATCCAGAAACACACCCAGCTTTAATACGTTTTCTCATTTGACTGTGCATAGGCTTCTGGAATCTAATTCACATGCTCCCCTTGTTCAGGAGGCCATGGCTCTCGAAATACCTCCTATTCCCCTCCTCACCTGATACAGACAATAAATGTTTCTCCATGCTTTCATGTTTTGCATGTTTTGCCCATGTTTGTCTGGTCTTGGCTCTCAATATGAACCCACTGCATTTGGTTACAATCTGCATCAAGACAACATGGGAGAGGCTGGGGAGATGGCCTTGTCATTAAAGTACTCCCAGCTCTTCCAGGTATCACAAGTTTGGTTCCCAGTACCCGCAGTAGGTGCTCCCCAACTGCTTTTAACTCAAATTTCCAAGGGACCTAATTCTCATTTCTGGCTTCCACGGGCACTGCACTCATCGCACGCACACACACACACACACACACACACACACACAGAGAGAAAGAGAGAGAGAGAGAGAGAGAATCTTAAAAAAATAAAACATGGGCAAGAATGGATTGAATCAAGTTGTGCTGGTTTCTAATGAAGGCACCTTTTGAGCCCTCTCTGAAGGTTATTACCCCTCACCAAGGAGAGACACACCATAGGTGGTTCCCCCAAATTTCTACAATCCAGAAGCTCCTTTCTTTTTTTTTAATTTTATTTTTTTAGATTAATTTATTTTTTTGTGTGTACAGCATTCCTTCCATGTGTGCCCACATGCCAGAAGGGGACACTGGGTCTCATTATAGATGACTGTGAGCCACCATGTGGTTGCTGGGAATTGAACACATTTCTCCAGCCTCCCAGGAGCTCCTTTCTTAGAGTAAGTCTTGGAACCAGTATCCAGTGAACACCATTTAGGCAAATGTTGAGCCAAGGTCAGCTCTCATTCCCTGGGACAAGCCAGCCTTAGAAACCCTCTCAGTGCTTCTTCTACCACCGACCACCCTCAATCCACACAGCAGGAACACTAAGCTAAGTCAGCCAAGTCAAACACAAATTTCAAAAGCCATACCTTGTGCAGAGACACAGCAGAGCCCTGGGTGGGTGTGTTAAGTGGATCCCCAGACTCTCCAAGGTACAGTGTGCTGACATTGAAGGGTCTGCACCCAACATCTTCTGTCATTAGCTTAATAGGAGGAATCTCACAACCAAAACTTCAGCAGAATCTTAATTGTTTCCTTTCTCTTCCCACTATAATAAATGATTCTCTCAGGAGATTTTTTTTTGTTTTCTTGTTAATGTTCATTCTTTTCGCTTTTTGGTGACTACACTATTGGCACACAGCCTATCTCCACTCTGAGTAGATATCTCCCTCTGCGATCAACCCTCCAGGGCAAGCTGGGTGTGCATTGTTTACAGTGCAGACATTTCTCACAAATTAAGCGCAGGTGATGGATGACTGCTACCCTGGTGCCAATGTCCACAAGCTGGAGATGCTGACACTCCCTGGGACATGGCTAAACTAGTGATATGTCACCATGGCACGGGGCCTTGGTGAGTGTTGGTCTGAGTGGTCCTGGGTTTGCACACAGAGACTTCCTCGGTGCAGCATTATTCAGATTCTCCCCCAGACTCCCACAGCGGCAGTTTAGGACTAGCCCCTACTCCGGCAAAAGAGGCTGTGTTTGGTCTTTTCTGAACTCAGACATAGATACTCACCTAGGCTTGCAAATAAACAGAGACCACACCAGCCCACAGCTGTGTTTAGCAGTTTGCTTCTTGCTCATTTATAAGACACTTTATGTTTGCAGAACTTAAATCCATCTAGAATTTCCGTTATTCAGGGTCTGGCAGACAAGGCAAGATTATCATTTTTGAGACGTACACTAGTAACCTAGGCTCAGGGCTGTGTGCGGCTTTACATAGGGACACTGGGGTGTGAGTCGTAGAAAGAGAGCAGAACTTGCATTTCCCCAAATACCTTTGTGGAATTTCAGCTGTTCCGGAGGCTGAGAAAGTTCAGGACTTCAAAGCCAACCTGGGTTATGGAGTGAGTTAAAGGTCAGCCAGAATAACATTTTAAAAGTCTCAAAATAAAAGAATGGGAGACCATAGAATACAAGCCAGTGGTAGAGCATTTGCTTACCAGGAACAAGGCCCTAGGCTCCATCTTAGAACCAGAAAGCAGGGGGAAAAGATCAAACTGAAACTAGGTCTATGGGGGCTGCTTTTCCAAGGAGAATCTGTGGGTTAAAATCTGTGTGCCTCCCTGGACTGTCCTACTCCCTCTCCCCAAAGACAGAAATGCCCCTGCTGTGGTCAGCCAGATGCATCCTGATATGGGAGAAACAGAGTGTGGGGCCAAGTCCTGAAGGTATTTGGGGATTGCTGGTGGAGCCAGGGGAGTTTCCTCTCCTCTTTCTTTCTTTCTTCCTCTTTCTCAGCAGAGAGCAAGGCTGAGAGTTGGCCAAAGGCATAACAGGTCCCGGATCACTTGGAGCTTAGGCCTATGGCCACTTGAGAAGGGACCCCTGACTGTTCTAATCCATAGCCATGGGTTTGATCTGTGGCACCACCCACTACATGGCCTTCTACTCCTGGTATGAACCCAAGGCCCACGTTTTCCTGTGAGCCAGAAACTCAAAGCCAGCTTCGGCGAGGTCTATAAAACATCATGGCCATATGTTGTCTGCCCATCCCGATGGTCTTAGCACAGACTTAGGGCAGGTAGGACCTCAGACACACCTGAGCCCACCTGAGCCCACATGCCCGGGCCTCTTCGTCCGCAACAGTCCATCAGGTCTACTCCTGCACGTTCCCCAAATCCTTCTGGCACGAGATGATGGATTTTTAAGCTGGGCTGAATTTTTAAAGACAAAGGAGAATTTTGAAGTTGGACCAAGTGCAACCTGCATTCTGAGATAGCTATGAGGCTTTGCAGACAAAAGGTGGGAGGTTATGACTTAAAAACTAACACAGGGGACGTTTAACTCCGGGATAGCCTTTGAGTGAGGAGCCCGCCTGAGTTCTTTGTCTTTTGTCTTAATATTTGTTTTTTGAAATAGAGTTTCATGTATCCAAAGTAGACCTTAAAATTTCTCTATAACTGAGAACGCCTTTAAATTCCTGTTCTCCCCCCACCCCCGCTTCTACACAGTTCATGTGATGGACCTAAACCTGTGGCTTCTTACACGCTAAGCAAGTATCCTGGGCAGGGGCTTACTACATTGGCACTGACCTTGAATTTGCCACAGTCTTTCTATCTTAGTCTCCACCCCACCATTTCACCTAACTTCTTTGTACTCATTAGGAAACATGAACGCAAACCGTCCATGACTACAAAGCATATCCTCCTGGGAAGAGGACAAGCTTCTGAATCATCCTGGGGAGGACATCTGGGATTTGTGGTTTTAATGTGCACCCAGGTGCACAGCTGTATTAACTCCTTTTCCCACTGCTGTGACAAAATGCCTGACAGAGCAATTTATGGAAGAAAGGATTGGTTTGAATTTGTGAGTTCAGTGCGTCCGTTGTAGCAGAAAAGGGTGATAAAATAAATGACCAAAATCCCTCATGCAGTGCTGAAGCAGGAAACCAGGGATCAAGAATGGAATCCTAGTCAGTGTTCTATTGCTATGAGGAGGTTCCATGACCATGACAATGTTTACAAAAGAAAATATTAAATGGAGCTGGATTACAGTTTCGGAGGTTTAGTCCATTATTATCATGGAATGGAACATGGTAACACGCAGGCAGACATGGCACTAGAGAAGTAACTGGGAGTCTTGCATCCTTCTCTGCAGGTACCATGAAGAGAGAGGGAGATTCCGGGCCTGCATGGGACTTTTGAAAACTCATTGTCCAGCCCCATCAACAAGGCCATGCTCTCTATTCCTTCTCAAGAGGCATCATTCCCTGATGGCCAAATGTAGGAAGTTAAGGCCAAAAGATCAAAAGGAGCCAACCTGGAGTCTGCCTGGCACTGTCAGAGGTCCTGACTGCGCCTAGTCAATGAGGAGCAACCAAACAAAGTTTCCTGAGTGCCTAGCAACAGGCACTGTCAGAGGTCCTGATAGTGCTTAACTAATGAGGGCAATCACATGATATCAACTGTCAACGAATCAAAATGCCTGGGTGCTGGGAGAGTATGTAAGTTTTTCCCTGTTGGAAAATGAACAAGTCTACTGTATGTCTTCTATGTGACTTCCTGTCTGAGACACTGGCACTGCATCTTTCCACTCCCTCCCCTGAGGAAGACATTAGGGCCCAGCAACAACCAAACAATCAAATACTTGAACTGTTGGGGGATTATTCCTATTCAAAGCACCACAAATGGGATTGGATTGAAAGTTGATCTGGGTTATAACCCTCAGAAGTCCACCCCTAATACACCATCTCCAGTAGTCAGGCCCAGAGCCTCCTCAAAATAACACCACCATCTGGGGACCATACATTCAAACATATGAGCCTGTGGGGACCTTCCCCCTTCAAAGTGTAGCATCATCTCATAGCCAAGAGGAAATGAGAGGTAACACTTACTAAGGAGGGCACAGTGCATGGGAACAGAAGAAAGTATGGATCATCAGCCGTGTCTAGAACTAGAGCACAAAGCCTCAGGAACTTATCAAAAGGGAAACACCAGTAGCTCTACCCATTAGAAGACAAGACAATCACAAACACCTCTCTGAGAATCTGTTTTAATCCTCAAGATGGACCTAGACTGGTTCCCAATAGCCTCCAAAGCCATGCCAATGGCTTGCTGGTAAAGACACCACCAAACATGGAGACAGGAAATGCATAATGAATAAACATTAGTGAAAGGGTCTGTATAATACCATGAATTTTTTAGTGCCAAAAAACAGATGAGGAGTTATTAAAAAATGCATGACTTTCATATTTGATTATAAGTCAAGAGCATCTGAAAAGAAAAAGAGAATTGGTTGGGGGGGGGCAGTGGGAGCAAAAGGAACTAGCCTTACCGACTGGAATGAATGAACTTCCTCCGAACAGCAAAGGACTGACATGGTGATTGGTTAATTACTATTCGACTGCCTGTAATTAATGCACCACTGGAATTGGTGAACAGTGAATTAAGCTACCACAGAACGCTGCTATGCAAATCGAACTGAGGATCCTGCTTGCTAACTGTGACTATTGTTATCCAAGGCTTCACCATTGTGATTTCATTAGTGTCTCCCTCAGACAATGTGTTACATGACTAGTGGGTGAGTTGAGCTAAAGTACTGGCTGCCTAATAAAGTCTGGGATCCAGAAGCTGGTATCAGGGTGTCCCAACATGAAGTGTGTTCCTGTGGGATGTCTGAACCCCAGCATCTGACTCACCTGACTTAGAGAGGGAGCTTAAGCCTGTGCAGAAAGCCAAGGAATAGGGAGAGCTGAGAGGCAGACAGGAAGGATGCTAAGAAAAAAGGTAAGATATCTTTCTCTGCTATGAGAGTACCACTGTTACCCCAGGCTCTCTATCACCCTAATCCCCTTTAGGAAAATAAGGAAGAGGCTCATGATAGTTCAGGCACTGACAATGCATTCTTCGGATAGCAAATGGGGTGATTGCTGTGGTTGGGGATATGAAGTACCCCTGCAGAGGCTCATGTATTTAAAGGATAGTCCCTGCTATGTGGGAGGGTCTAGGAACTTTGGAAGTTGGGACCTATCTTGAGAAACAGACAGTTGGGTGTTGACAGAGGTGTCTTGGAAGTGCATGCTCTGCACTGCACCCCACTCAAAGTGACCCATCCCCCTCACTGCTCACCACTGACACCTCCCTTGCACTAATCATGTCAATAATAACCTCTGTGATTATAGGACAGGGTTCAATGCAAACTAGGTCCAAAAAGTGGAACTTTGAAGCTCACAGAATTCCAAGTCCATCACAGCTTTAGGCATGTCTAGGTCTAATATTAGTGATGTCATCTGGACACTGTCTCTCCTCATCTCTAACACAGCTCTGTCCTATGGGGCTCCCCCATCACTTGGATTCTCCTTAATCAGAAGAACTGACAACTGCTTTGGTGCTGTGAGTCTCTGACTCACTATGGTAAAGACCTCTTAGAACATTTTAAAAGTCTCCCTCCCTCTCTCTCTCTCTCTCTCTCTCTCTCTCTCTCTCTCTCTCTCTCTCTCTCTCTCTGCCTCTCTGCTGTGTATATGAGATAATGATGCAAATACGTAAAATTAAAATATCAAACATTAATTTTATGTATATTAAGTAAAAAAATATAGTGTGCTTGTTACTTTTGTGAAGCTATGACCGAAACATCTCCTAGAACAACTTAAAGAAGGGTGGATTTATGGAGCTCGCGGTTTCTGAGGTGTCTGTCAATCCTAATAGGGAGGGTGTGGAAGAGAAGTCAATAAGCAGAGAGGGAATACAGAAAGGGCCCAGGGATGATCTAGCCCCTAAGGAATCACCTTTAATAATTTGCTTCCTCCAACTTGGTCCTCCTCCCACTTTTTACCACCTCCCAATAATGCCAGTACATTGTGACTCCATCAAGGGAGTACTCTATTGATCAACCAGAGCCTTCATAATGCACTCATCTCTGGAAACACCATATAGACATATCTAAAAGTGTCTGTGTCTGAGTCAAGCAAACAATGAAGATCAACGGCCACAGACAGGAAACTAACTGTATGGAAAATTCTAGTCACAAACTCAGGTCAAGAACCCTGTCCCCAGAGTGGTTTCTAATCACTCTGCACTCACTTTTCCACAGCAACGCCCTGAGTTCCAGGACAGATCCTCACTAGTCCAGCTTAAGTTATATGACCATCTCTGAACCAATCATAATAACCAAGAGCATGGGATATATTGAGAGCTAGGTGTAGGTTAGTCATCTTGGAGACCGGAGAGTAAGGCAGGGTTCAGGCTCCTCAAACCAAAGGAATAGAAAAGATAGGGAGGGGATGTGCAGCTACCAAGGAGAAACAGACAGAAAGCCAGATGCCCAGTATCCCGGACACATGGCCAAGGATCCCTAGAAAGGACTGTGTTCAGAGAAATATGGTCCACCCAAGGGAGGCAGAAACTTCAATTCTCAGATGGAAAAATCACAGGGCTTAGGTTGAGAGTCATCTTCCCCCACCTAACAGCAACAACCTTGGCCTAGCCATTTCTTTTTCAACTTAAAATTTTCTATTGTGGATGGAAGAGAAGGGCATCAAATCTCCGGGAGTTAAAAGCAATTGTGAACCACCTAACATCAGTGATGGGAACAAAATTCTGGCCCTCTGGAAAAGCAGCAAACACTCTTAACTGCTGAACCATTTCTCCAGCTCCTAAGTGTGATGGATTTTTCTTGCTTGTCCAGAATTAACTAGAATCCAAGTAGCAAAGGACACTGGCAAGGAATTTTTCTTGATTGAATCATTCGAGGTGGGAAGCTCCCACCTTAAATCTGGGCTACATCCTGCGGGGAGTCTCTATAAAGGGCATGGGAATAGGAAGCCCTTCCTCTTTGCCTGCTTGCCCTCACTCGGCTGGCAAGTCCATTCCTTCACTTCCTTCAGAGCCTACTTCTCAGGGATTCCAGTATATACCACAGACTGACTGAGGCATGGACTGAACAGCTACTGGATTCTTGGACTTCCCATTGAAAGACCGCCATTGTTGGAATAGCTTGACCATGGCCTGTAAGCTACTCTAGTAAATCATAGATACATAACTAAACATCTTTGACTAATGCGCCGGGAAAGCCACTATGATGGTCGGTCTTGGCTGCCGACATGATTGGATCAGGAGATGTCTAAGGCTGATAAGATGCATCTGTGTGTCTGGAGTGGGTAGGGGGCTTCAGAGAGGAATGACAGGTGGGAATTGACTTCATAGGTAAAATTCCCTTAGAACAGGACCTTCCAAAAGACAGCCCTGATAAGAAGTCTAAAGGAAAAAGGCGCCCCATGTGACTGCATCCCATCTGAACGTACCACTTGCTCCAGTGATCTCGTGACGTCAGTCTCCTGCTTCGCTACATCAGGAACTCTCTGTGACATTTCCAGGCTTTCAGCCCCAGACTGGGACTAGTGCGGCATCCAACTTCCTTGAACTAAGCAGCTCCCTGTTCTCTGCCCATCCCACCCTCAGCCCTTTGGAAAGGACTTTGGGACTGTGATCCTGTAGAAGCTGGGGCCATAGGAACTGCTTTAATCCCATGGTAACCACCAAGCAACTGTGTAGGCTTCAGATGAGCTGCTCACTTTTCTAGGTCTCCATTTCTGCAAATGGTAAACTACCCAACCCATGCTGACTGCTCTGCTGTGGGGAGCTTTATAAGCTGGAACAAAGAAGTGTCCAACAAGTGAAGCATCAGGATTAACACTGGATCCAGAGGCAACAGATGCTCTGCCCACCAGAAGTAAATGGCTTGTAGACCTGAAAGATGGAGAGAGAATCTAAGGGCTCCTACTTATCTGGAGAGACAGAAAATGACTCTAAGTAGATATACTATGGCCCAATAGCCTAGGCCCTCTGGTGTGAAGATATCAGAAGAAATGTTTAAGGATTGGTTCACCACTCTTCTGTAAAGCACTGCCTGGAACCCAGAGCTCAGCAGAAAGAGACCTCCATGCAGTTGACTTTCCGTCCTATGGAGTTCTGGATGCAGCGGCAGGGTCTCTAGGACTTTATGCTGTGAGCCATGTTGCCGAGTCAATAGCCACGAGAAGGACTGTAGAGAGAAGCTCATTTTGGGGAATGAAGGACAGTTGTTGGCAAGTCCCTTGGATTGCAGATGAGAGGCCCAAAGGCCCAAGTGGAGTTAGCCATGTAATGGGCAAAAGGCCAAAGCACCATGTGGATCTGAGACTTGGATTTGGGGATATTTTTGTTTTGGTTGTAGAATATATGTCATGTGCCCAGCCTAACTAATTTTAAACTATGTGTCCATTGTATGGCCATCCCTCAGATCAAGACAGAGACTATTTCTAGCACCTAGAAAGTTTCGTCCTGACCCTGCCAAGCTAACATGTACTCTAACATTTACCACCATTGATGAGCGCCATCTGATTTTGAACTTGATGTAGAAGGTTTTGTGTTGTTTTAGGTGATCTTTAACTGGATGGAAAATTTGCTTTTACTCTCCAATACTGATGCTAGCCTAAATAAATAAATAACAAACAAATAAATATAAAAAATAAATAAATCCATCCACGTTTTTCTTGGTGAACCAGTGAGTTTCTGGATTACTTCTAGGAGTGTAGGAGACACAGACACCTGTCTTAGTTAAGGTTTCTATTGTTGGGATAAACCCCATGACCAGAAGCAGCTTGGAAAGGAAACGGGTTTTATTTCATCTTGCAGCTTGTGGTTCATCATCCGGGGAAGTAAGGACAGAAGCTTAAGGCAAAACTTGGAAGCAGGAACTGAAGCACAGACCATGAAGAAGTGCTGTTCACTAGCTGGCTCCCCATAAGCTTGCCTTCTTACATGCCCCAGGATGACCTGTCCAGGGGTGGCACCACCCACAGTGTCCTGGGCCCTTCTACATCAATTTCTATTTAAGAAAATGTGCCATGCGCCAATCTGGTCGGTGCCTTTTTCTCAATTGAGGTTCTCTATTCTTGACCATAGCTTATATCAAGTTAATATAAAGCTAGCTAACTCACCACACCAGCTTGGCACAGAAGGCAAGTCATAGAACGGCATTTGAGTCTCCTACACTTGCAGGTAGCCTTCCCCGCAATTACGGCTTATGTAACCTTGAGAAGGGGCCTTGAGAGTTGGTGTGAGCTTTGTGAGCCTCTTGAATCTTTTAAGTTTCTTGTACCTTTTGGGAGCCTTTGACTCCTACCAACCCTTTAAGTTATAATGTTTCAGTCTAGAAGAAATAGCTCCCCAAAGCTGTGTTTGCTGTAATGATGTTTTCAAGACCTCACCTGTGCTGAAACAGTTTGTGTTCATGCACCTGTTGATGAGCATCCAGATGGGCTTCCACTTTGGGGCTGTTATGAGTCAACCACTATAAACATTCTTGTATCTGTCTTTGGAACACTCCATCATTCATATTTGGGAGTATAAGGGAGGGCTGGGGGAACTCAGACTGATTGGGAAAGCAAGAACTAATGGGACCTTTACAGAGGGATGCTTATTGGCCCAGAGTTGTGGTGTCACCCCCACCCCCACACAATGCTGATATCGTTACAAATTGTTAATGGTCAGAAAGAGAACCCCTGGGAGGGCCCCAGGATCCTGTAGAATGTACGACTCAGAGCCTCCCTCTGGCAGACACTCAGTTCCAGGGCCCTGCCCAGACTGATGAGAGCTGTTTGTCTGTAATAAAGTCAGCTGCTTTCATTCCCCTTGACTTCCTGTGGCTTTTGCATCTGGGAACTCTTCTCATGTTCTACACTGGTACTCCCACCTTCCAAATGGAAGCCTTTTCATATTCCCCAAGTCTGTGTGTGACCTTCTCTTCTCCACATCTGTTACTTTTGTTTCTTGTCACCTGCTACTCTCCCTCCTTTGTGTTTTCATCTTCTGCCTTTCATGGTCATCTAATCTTTTATTTGTTCCATAGAACAGCTTGGCAGTTCCCTTAGACAATCCTCCACACCCCAAAGCCCCTGTAGCAGGCATATTCCCCAGAGTGCAACTGATTGATCGCAAGGCACACATGTATCCAGCTTTAGAAGATGACACCATCTCCCAAACTGACTGAGCCACGCTGCACTCCCATTCACAGAATATGAACATTCTAGTGGCTTCACAGACTCACCAACACTTGGTAGCTTGATGTTGTTAAATCTTAGTTATCCTGGAACTTAGTACTCTGGTCTTATTTTGCATTTCCTGATAACTAATGACTTTTTATGTAATTACTGTCCATTCACATATTTTTCTTTGTAAAATGTCTTTTCTAATCTTTTAGCCACATTTTGAGTTGCTAACACATTCTTTAATCCATAGGGGTTTTGTATCTTTGTGTGTGTTTGTGTGTGCGTGCGTGAGAGAGAGAGAGAGAGAGAGAGAGAGAGAGAGAGAGAGAGAGAGAATGTAAGAATGAACCCAGGGAACTGTGCATGCTAGAAAAATTTTCTGTAACTGAGTTACAATCATAGTTCTTGGTTTCCGGAGATGGTGTCTCACTGTGTACCTCAGGCTGCTGTTTTGTCCTTACACAACTCCAGGGATTGATCTATCTTGGGTATCAAGAGAATAAAAGAAGGACAAACAAATAGGTACCAAAAAAATTGGCATCCAATGAATGAAGATAGAAACCACAGCATCTCAGAAGCTCAGCATCTTCATTGCATATGAGCGGGCAGGTTATTAAACACAGATAACAAGGAGGTAGAGTTAGTTACTGTATACAACCGAATAGGCTCAGGTTTAACTAATCCCAGTAAGAGCAGTCTCTATAGGGGAGTAGTCTTCAGGTCATAAACATGGAGGGTGGGGGTGTCAATGGATATTTTCTGTATATGCTGTCAGCATTCCCATTCAGACCCAAGGAAGGCTTTGCCATCCTTCTGAACCTCACTGAGGGAAGACATTGCCACTCCCTTGGGGCATTAACCTTGACATGGCTATGCCCAAGTCAAACACTACACATTCAGTCCCTCACTAACTCCCTACAGGCTGCTCCTGCTTCTGGATTCACTGTGTAGCCCAGACTTGTATGGAATTCAGCATATCATCATGTCTGACCTGGTTCTGAGACAACAGCTGTACCACCCTGCCTGTTTTTAGTCATTCATTACATATTCCAGATACCAAGTCCTCTGTGAGACATATCTGTATATGTCTGTATATATCATGATTACCTTCTCCCAGTCAGTGGCTTGCCCTTTCACATTCCACTACGGTTTCCTTAAAGAACAGAAGATACTGTGGTGATCTGAATAGGAATTGGCCCCATCGGCTCATATATTTAAATGCTTGGTCACTAGGGAGCTGTGTTCCTTGAGAGGGATTAGGTGGTATGGCCTTGCTGGTGTAGGTGTAGCCTTGCTGGTGGAAGTGTGTCACTAGAGCTGGGCTTTTGGGTTTTCAAATGCTCAAGCCAGGCCCAGTGGATCTCTCGTTCTGTTGCCTACGGACCCGTATATAGAACTCACAGCTACCGCTCCAGCACCATGACTGCCTATGTCCTATGTGCTGCCATGCTTCCCACCGATAATGAACTAAACCTCTGACACTGGAAGCCAGCCCCAATGAAGTGCTTTCTTTTTCTATAAGACTTGTTGTGGCCATAGAGTCTCTTCACAGCAACAAAACTTTGATAGATCTTAATTTTAACAAAACCCAGTTATTTATCTTTTATTTTATTGCCATTATTCCCTGTGTTTGTCTCTAGATGTGACCTGAAACCTGGGGATAGTCCTCAAATTTCCACAGGAACAGGCACTGATGTACAATAGTTTTCTTCAAAATTAAACTCCCCTATCTTAATAGGGGAAGCCTCTTGAGACACAGGATATAGACGGAAAGGTGGAGCAGCAGGGTGATCTAAGGGGAGGTGAGACCTTTTATCCTGCAGAGAAGCTCATTAAGCTAAAAATGTAATCCAAAAGCTTCAGAAATTGCTGAAACTGTCAGGATTTGCTAGACCCCTGCCACCTCAAGCATATTGTCTTAGTCAGTGTTTTATTGCTGTGAAGAGAAACCATGACCACAGCAACTTGCATAAAAAGAAAGCATTTAATTGGGACTGGTTTACAGTTTCAGAGAGTCATTTCTATTCCTGTAAGTAACCCCAATAAAACTCATAGGCTCACTAATTGGACTTCGGTGGTATCCTTACTTTGATCTGTCATTGGTTCCCTATCTGGGGTGAGTAGATACCTGTTCTCACCTTCCCAGAAATAGGATCACACAACTGGAGCCTCGTAAGAGATAGATTGCAATGTCTAGTTCCTTGATGGCCCCTGGAGAGCATAGGTAAGAGGGCTTTCCTCCTGCCCCTTTCACATTGGGATCTACAGTTGCAGTGCAGTGCAGAGTAGGAAGAAGAGGTACAAACCAAATCCATCCTGAACAAGTCTATATGTTTGTCTGGCTCAGCAATCGTAACAGCCTGGTCTATCGAAATGTTCTGAAGTAAGTGTTCTGAACTTCCAGGGTTCTGAAGTTCCCTGCCTCTCTCTGTTGTGCAGGTGGTAAGGTGCAAGGAGGCTCTCAGAAACAGAAAACATCCAGGTTCTGCATAACTACGTGAAACCACAGACATAAGATGGAGGTCTCTACCTCCGCTCTTGTGAACATACGCTCCAGTGAACATACGTGCGTCTCAGGATTCTAGAAATAATTAACTGAGATAATGCATGCAAAGTGTCTATCCTAGCTTGTAATCCATGCTCAACACATAACAGACAATTGTATATATTAACTGACAGATAGGACAAGCTTCCATGTTGTCTCCTAGCTCTCAACAATGGTCTGTTGTCTCTGTTGGGAGTTTGGACTTTCTGTGTCTTCACTTCTATGCTAATGTTTAGAATGTCCTAGAAAGTTCAGAGAACCTCCCTCTAGCCCATATTGATAGGCTCCTGTCTTATCCTGTTCCTTCCACAACTTTGGTACCATGGGGTATCATAGCTGCTCTTACTTTAGAGAGCCTAGCTGCCAAGACCGCATGCCCATTCTGCCAAGTCTTCCAAGCAGTGGATCTGGCTTTTTCTATGCAAGCTCTCTTTTGTGGTGACACCAGTAGCTGCTGCCTGGCAGCAATTTCAATCATAAAGTTTGTTCAATGGAATAAAATGCCATCATCCCAAGAAGGCAACAATTGGGAATGGGCATGCATGCTCTTAAAATTTCAGAGAGTTCCTCAGTTGCTCTGCCAGCCGGAGACATACCTGCCCAAGGACCAGAGACCACAGCAGACAATCATGCCCTGGCCTGACCACAACACAGGCCGTGGGCCTCTCTGTCATCAGTAAAATCTAGTCTATCTGTACGGAATGAATGGATTAACTAATGGCAGGTCCCCAAGCAATTTGGGTTCACTCATGCATGCAAGCCTTTGATTTTCATTCAGCAAGCAGGAACAGTTACTGTTTTCTTTCAGTGTTTGTGGCCAGAGCTGAGGACTCCTTCGGTAAGACAGTTGCTCCCTAGTCCGTCATGGAAATGGCGAGGGAGGGGAAGGGGCAGAGTTCTCACCCACTAGGAGACATCTCATCTTCTCAAGAGCCCTCCATGGACTCCAGATTTTTCTGGCTTCACTGAAGCCATTTTCTAATTCTGTGTTCTAGGTACCAGAAAATTGCAGTCTGATGCATTCTTTAGGCTCTGTCTATATTGCCAACACCTCTTTTCCTGTCCCTTGGAAAGAAAGACCCATGAGAACCCAAAGGGGAAGTTTTGATGGACAGATATTCCACCTCAGACCCTTACTGTACAGCATCCCAAAGTCAAGCTGTCTTAAAAGGAATCCTCACACCTCACGGTCACATTCATATTCGTTCATTGACTCATGGTATCTTCTATGTCTTTCCCAGGGCCGGGTGAAGTAGCTAATACTCCCCAGTCTAGACACTTGGGGTTGATCTTTCCAAATTAGATGGCTACAGATAGGACATACCTGAGTCCTATCCTGGGGTCTGAATTTTTCAAGCACTAAAAAGTACCTATGTTGGCCATTTTCTGATACATGACAGGAATTCTTGCTCAGCGTAAAGCCTGATAGCCCTGGGGCTGAACTTCCCTTGCAGACACTCAACTGTTTGGGAATCTGAGTCTTCAAGGTTCTAGTCTCCCTAAGTATCTAAAGATGGGGTTGCACACAACTCCCTGGTGGATTAGCCTGACCAATCAGCAGATACAGCTGGCCATGTTTTCTCATTCCCTTCATGTACAGGCTCTTCAAACAGAAGCCTGTCAAAGGGATGTCAGTGGCCATGAAGGACAACATGGGAGGGGATTCCCCATTGCCTCTTGTCGAGAACAGGATGCTGCATAGCAGGAGCTGCTTCTGAAGTTTGCCCATACAGCAAACCATGCTGCAGTTCACAAGGTTGCCCATTATACCTGGCCTGGGTTCCCAAAGGTCCTGTTTTCCAATGGACAGTATAGGAGTCCCTATATATAAGCAGACATAAGCCTCAGGAATGCACCAGTTCTGTGTCTTCACGATGGAATTTCATTCTAGGAAACCAGATGGGACCTTGTGTGCTTCGCTTGACCTTAACTACTGAGCACTTTGGCTGAAATATGGCATCTCTCCAGAGTCAAGACTGGCTAAATTGACCTGGTAGACAGGGTTCCCTTCCCTGGAAGGATATAGCCACACAGTGTCCTCAAGTTTCTGCTGATCCTCTTGCTCACCTTCCGCTCCAACTTCAGAAGTATCTTTCAGGTGTGCCCATAGGCAAACCCCATACAAAACTGCCGGACCCAAGAACCTTTAGGCTCCGTGATGTCTATTTGCCATGTGGTCTTTGAAATGCCCTTGTGATCACTACACACATTTATAAGCAGACAGTAAGAGGGGCCCAAGAACACAGCTGTTGGTTAATGGTCAGCTAACACTTCATTAGCTTTCATTGCACATTGTACAGTGGTAACTCATGAGAAAAGTGGCCAAGCTTGGCACAGGTCTGCCATCCCAGCTACTAGAAAGGCTGAGGGAGGATCATAAGTTTAAGGCCTAGATTATAGCATGACTTCAAGGTCAGCCTAGGCTCAGGGGTAGTGTTTATCTAGAACATGTGAGACCCCAAGTCTCCAGAAGGTGGGGAGAAAAGAGAGAGAGACAGACAGACAGACAGACAGAAAGACAGAGAAACAGAGGGGAGGGAGAGAGAGGGAGAGGAAGAAAGAGGAGGAAAAATGGTGTCCACAAAGAATTCCTGCAGTCAGCACATGAGGGCCTAAGTGCTTATTCATAGAGTGTAACTCCACAGCTGTGTGAGGGAAATTGACCAAACCAGTGGGAACTCCCCAAAATCCAGTGTCATAGGCCAGTTTTCCCAGATGTTCTCAGCAAGTAGGTAGTAGAATTCATACAAAGACATCACCTCTCAGGCAAATGAGGGGCTGTACAACAGTCCCCTTGCGATATAACCACCTCCAGGAACTGTAACTGAAGGAAACAATGTTAACCGCTAGGGCTTATTGGGCGCTTTTTCCATGTCAGGAAGGATGCTAAATACTTTACATTTATCATCTCAGTTAATTCTTCCATCTACAACCATGGGACATTTGCTATCATGATGTCATTTTACAACTGAAGACACTGAGACTTGTATTAAAGAATTTACTGAGTCATAGAGCTCGGTGATGTGCCAAAGTCTACTTATATCCAAGTCTGCTTGTTTTGGAATTCACTTGGTCCACTGCCCTGCGGTGTGTTCCCTTTACAGGATGTGCTAGAGAGATGGAGGTCATCCTAAACTTTCCCAAGCAGTGCAGGCAAGAGTACATCCCAGAGGCCAAGCACTGAGAAGTCCCCTGCTCTGGTTTGAATGATATGCCCTTATAGACTCTGGCATTTGAACATTTGGTCTTCAGCTGGTGGCACTATTTGAGGAGTGTGGTGGTTTGAAAGAAAATGGTCCCCAAAGGTAGTGTCACTATTAGGAGATGATGTCTTGTTGGAGGAAGTGTGTCACTGCGAGGGTGAGGTTTGAGGTCTCTTTTTTCTCGGCTTTCCTCGGTGTGATAGTTAGTTGGCTTCCTGCTGCCTGCGAGTTGTATTACTCTCAACTCCAGCACCACACTGCCATGCTCTCTTTTATGATCATAATGACTGAGCCTCAGAAACTGTAAGCGAGCCACCCTCAATTAAATGTTTTCTTCATAAGAGTTGACATGGTCATGGTGTCTCTTCACAGCAATAGTAATCCTAACTAAGGCAAGGAGGCTTAGAAGTTTCGACCTTGCTGGAAGAGCCTGTCACTGGGCTTCGGTTCTGAGAGCTTAAAGATTTGTGCCACTTTGAATTTGCTTTGTTTTGGGTTTGTAGTTCAAGAAGGGAGTTCTGTGCTTGCTGCTCTAGCCACTGTAGCACCATACCTGCTCCGTCCGATACATCTGCATCTTCATGGACTCTAGCCCTCCAGAACCGTAAACCCAACAAACACTTTCTTCTGTAAGTTACCTTGATTACGGTGCTTTATCACAGAAATAGAAAAGTCACTAATAAAGCTCTCAGTCTGAATGAGTCTGGGGTCCACCACTGTTTTTCTGGTCTTCTTGAGCCTGGACATCTGAACATGAATGGAAGTCCTACCTCAGCTCCTTAACCAAGGAGAAAGTTTCTCTCCTGCTGAAGATTCAGCTTTCCATTTTATAATAAAAGCATAGTTACAATGATCCCCAAACCTGCCCTGGACCTCTGTCTGCTTCAGAAACCAACACGTAAAATTCTATTTTAATCTCACCCCCGCCCCAGCAGTCTCCTCTCATCCTCACTGCCAACAGGGGATTGGGGAGCATGTTTTCCAAGTTATGACACCAACACTACCTGGCCTGCCTCAAAATATGGCCAGTACTTTCTGCTTTCAATGAAGACAGCCTTTCTTGGTTCATTCTGTGCAAATGGGGGATGCTTCCGACCTGCTCTGCCACCTTGAAGCCAGGAAGGAATGTGCTGGACCAATGCTCACCCACTAGACAATTGCAGAACATGGCCTCTTCTCCTATGGATGAACTGTCTCGCCCCCATGCAGTCTTTCATCAAGGAGAGTTCAAGATAAACCTTTATGAGTTTCACTTAAGAAGTTCCCATTATCAGCAATGCAGCATCCCACCTTAATTGACTTCTGAGAGCTCTCTGTGGGTCTTCAGTCAATATTTGCTGAAAATCAAGTACAGATCTTGTTTATGATTCCATGCAAACACTGCATGCCACTCGATCAGCCATGCTCCAGGCTCAAGCATGCTCCAGGCTCGATGGAGGGAGCTCAACTTAAGCTCCACAAGTGTCCATGGAACAAAGCATTTCCTGATACCTCTGTCAATTGCCAAGACTCGGGCTCCAGCAAATGACAGTACTCCACTGTCTCAGCACTCAGAACTAGCACTCTTGGTACCTGACAGGAACAGAGACCAGCACAAACTTGGCATTCAAGTGAGCAAGTAAACTAGCATGTGAGTGAGTGTGTGCATAGGTGACTTAGTAAATGATTGAGGAGTGGGAAGGAGTGGAGAACAGGGGATTCGAACTCATAAAATCAGAGTTCTGATTCTGCTTTTCTGTTCTCAGACCCCTTTTCTGGCTCATCATCTGCACCTCCATTTTCTCACTGATAAAATAAAATGGAAATTATACACGGTAAAAAGGAAAGGAAATAGGTGGCTGGGGAATGGTTCAATGGGTAAAGTGCTAGCTATGTAAGAATGTGGATCCAAGTTCAGATCCCCAACATCCATGTAAAAACACAAGTGTGGAAGCAGAGACAAGAGGATCCTATGGCATCACTGGCCAGCCAGCTAGCCAATCAGTGAGCTCCAGGTACAACGGGAGACTCGACCTCAAAAAAAAAAAAAATCAAAGCAATGGAGAGTAACAGAGAAGATATTCCAACATTACATCTGGCCTTGCACACAGACCCTCACACTGATGCAAACATACACGCACACACACACACAGACACACACACACATACACACACACACACACACACACACACACACACAGACACACATCCACACCACAACCCACATACAAAATAGTTAAAGGAATAATCCATGTCATGTAAGGGTGTATAGCACAGTGCCTGGTCTATAAATTCTCATTACAATAAACAACCACCACATAATAATTTCAAAGTCTCATATCACAAAATCAAAATTAAGAATCTAAAACCTAAGGGACCAGGCATGGTGGCTCATGCACTTGAATAGCCGAGGCAGGGAATCAAGAATTCAAGTGCATCTTCAGCTACGGAGTGAATTCCAGGCCAAACTAGACTACATCAGACCTTGTCTCAAAATGCCGGGGAGGAGGATTAGATACCAGAGAGTCACCCACCTGCACTGATAATTTGAAAGTAGACAAAAAGCCTGCCTGTGGTTAAAAGAAATTGGTTAAAGCACTTGTCACTCAGTCTTGACAACTGGAGTTTCTATCCACAGAATCCCTTTTAAATGCTGGGTAGGCAGGGCAATGCCTCTATAATCCCAGCTGCAGAAGGCAGATGCAGGTCTCCAGAGGAAACTGGCTCACAAGTCTAGACACATCAGCAAGTCCTTGGTTTGATTAAAACACCTTGCCTCAATCGACAAGGTTGGAGGATAAATTCATCCACAATGGTTCATGGTTCATGATAGTAACTCTTGACCTCCATTTGCATGCACACACACACACACACACACACACACACACACACACACACTTGGGGTGCATTTTAAAAAACATATTCAAAGAAAAAAATAGAAAACATTTTCTCTATGTTAAAACAAATGCGTGGAGCAGCTAAAACATTAGCACCAAAGTGTTTCATAAAAATCTGATATGCTGCAATGACAACACAAAGACACCTCCCACCCGATGAACTTAGTAAATCTCATTTATTCCACATTTTCTAATTTCTTGCTATTTTTCCTTTTCTGCCACTTTCTTCTCCACTCCACTTCTTTTTCTTTTCATTTATTTAAGCTTGCTTCTTTCCTCCTCCTACTCCTTTAAGACATTCATTTGCTATTTGCTACATGATTATTAACTCCATAACATAATCCTCAGTCTGCTGGTTTGCAGTCATGGCGATACCCGATGATTATTAATCAAGTATGTGGGGGAGGGTATGTATGTGTATATAATGTATGTGTACATTTATGTGTGCCCTTGCATGAATGCACACAGAGGCCAGAGGAAGGTGTTGAGTATTTCTCTTCTATCACTTTCTTTCTTTGGAGGCAGAATCTCTCCCTGAATATGAAGCTTGTGTTTTGGATTTTGGCTAGGCTGGGAGCCAGCAAGCCACCACTCCTCAACACTAGAGGAAGATGCATTTGTGAGACAACATCTTGCTTGTAAGGAAGATTCTGAGATTTGAATTCAGCACAGCATGCCTGGGCAGCAAGCACTCTTAACCACTGAGCCATCTCCCTGTAATCAAATTTAAATGTGTTTTGTATCTTAAACAATTTGATATTGTTATTAACATAACTATTTTCACATCACTGAGTCGTACTGGGGATTTAGCTCTCAAGAATAGGCTGTTCAATGGAGGATCCTCAAGTAAAACAGAAGAGATAACATCTTTTTTTCCTAATTCACAAATTATACTATAGAAATAAAAGAACTATGAAAACAGAAAAGCTATTATCATTTCCCAAAGATTGTAACTTTCTAAAACTGTATTGAAAGATATTGCACTAAAATGTGAGGTAAAGATTTCAAACATTTAAACAGTAAAAGCAGTGACTGTTATAAACAATGAGACTAACTCAATCCAGAACCTGAAGAGGAAAGTCAGCTACATGGATGAGAAAATCAATTCTATGGATGAACGTCACAAAAAAGGAAGAAAAGCTCTGGAGAAAAACTGAAAATCTGGAGAAAAAACTGAAAGGAAAAAAAAAAAAGAAATTTTGGAATGAAAACGCCAATGAGGATCAAATATATACACAGCAGAAAGTATCACCAATAGGCTCAGCCAAGCAAAAGAAAAAATATCAGGAAATGGAGGACAAGATCACAGAACAATCACGCCCAAGTGTGAACAAAAACAAAAAACAAAAAAACAAAATAAATAAGCATAATCAAGATATCGAAGAACTCAGAAACAGGAATAAGTGACCATGCCAAAGAATCCACAAGATAAGGTACCTGAGATACCTTATGGCATAAAACATTTTCAGTTAAATTCAATTAAATTATACCCCAAAATGTCTTCAAATCGAAAGAAGTGAGCATTCAAACAAGAGGCATTTAAAACCACAAATAGATACGACATGAGAAGAATCTCTTGACTACATATTATAGTTATATTATGAAGTCAAAACTACAACAACACCACACACACACACACACACACACACACACACACACACACTAAAAGCTGAAAAAAAACTGGGCTGTGGTGGCACATGCCTTTAATTCCAGACTTAGGAGGCAGAGGCAGGCAGATCTCTGTGAGTTTGAGGCCACTCTGGTCTACAAATTGAGTATCAGAACAACCAGAGCTATTACACAAAGAAACTCTGTCTTGAAAAACAGAAAGAAAGAAAGAAAGAAAGAAAGAAAGAAAGAAAGAAAGAAAGGAAGGAAGGAAGAAAGAAAGAAAGAAAGAAAGAAAGAAAGAAAAATGCTGAAAGAAAGAACACCACCTCATCTACAAAGGCAAACACATCAGAATAACATCAGATCTCTCATCTGCAACCCTAAAAATCGGAAATGCATGAATGATGATTTATCTCAACCCTGGAGAGTAAATAGCTGCGAACCATGATGTCGGGATCAAGCAAAACTACCACTTAAGATAGACAATGAAATACGAACATTTCAAGACAAACATGCACTGTGATAACCAAACAGGAACTATAGGATTTTAAAGCATGGGGTGTTATAGGTGGAGGGAAAATTAGGCTGCTCTCAATTATGACAGCACAAAAAAAGGAAAAGAAAAGAAAAGAGAAGAGAAGAGAAGAAAAGAGAAGAAAAGAAAAGAAAAGAAAAGAAAAGAAAAGAAAAGAAAAGATTTTAGGACTGACATGGTGGTACACACTTTTAATCACAGACCTTTGAAAGCAGAGACTGGCAGAACTCAAAGCCAATCTGGTCTACATAGCAAGACCTAATTGGGGTTACATAGTGAGACCCTGACAAAAGAGAAATGACATTCTGTGCTCTAGCCTAGTCCAATAAGTGTAGCTCTCACCCCTCATCACAAAAGCTTCTTTTTGAAGCAGAGAGAGACCACTGGAGAAAGCCACAACTGATCAAAACCAAGGATACTGACTAGTGGTGACCAGTACCAGTTTATATGTCTAAACACAACCCTTGCACCCAAGGCTCCAGAAACATCTCAGGAGAGGAATGAACATACTGTAATAGTCAGAGAACCAGGAAGCCTGCTGGGAGTTTGTGCTTTCCAGCTGTGGCAGGAATGCTGCGCCCATGAAATCTCAGCAACTAGGCTCCCAAAATAAGACCTAAACAGTTCCAACACCAGTTGGCATCCCAATATAGGGGTTGGTGGCAGAATCTCAAGGGCCCCCACCCTAGATAAAGAACTACAATTAACAATGGCCGAGAGAGGGAGAATTAGACTTTCCCAGGGATGAGCCTCCTTACTGAGTATCCAATACCAGGTGGTCTCTATATAAATATGGGAGGGAGGCAGACATGGGAAGAAAGGAATAAAAATGATATAACTATATTTTAACTAATATTTAAAAATATAGATCTGGGTGGTGGTGGTGGTACACACCTTTAATTCCAATACTAGAGAGGCAGGCAGATCTCTGTGAGTTTGAAGCCAACCTGGTCTACAGAGATAGTTTCAGGACAGCAAGAGTTACATAGAGACAGGTCTTGGGAAAAATAAAACTTTAATTTTAAAATAAAAATGAAACAAAATAAATTTAACAAGACGACTAGTTGAACAAAGAAGAAAGAAAAAGAAATCTGTCATGTACAACCCAATAATCAGCAAATCCATGATAAAGGGGATGGTGTAGAAAAAAGAGCAAACCATAACAAAGCCACACAGGAAACAACCAATCAAAATTACAGGAATCAGTAAATCTCTCCGAATAAAAACTTTAAATGTCAGTGACCTCAACTCACCTGCAAAGAGACACACACTAGCCAACTATGGGACTTACTTAGCTCTACAGAAAAATAAAATTATAAAAACTGCAAGAAAATACGTACACTGAGGAAAGTTATACTGAGAAAGCTCACCCAGACCCAGAAAGACAAACACCGCATGTTCTCTCTCATGTGTGGCTACTAGCTTCCAATCTTTAGATGTGTGTGTGTCTAGCTTGAAATACCTATTGAAGCCAGCAAACTAGAAAGGGGCCATTCGCCATGAGAAAGCCATTAGCCATGAAATAGCATGACAAAATATGTCATTTCCAGGAAAATGGCTAGAGTTTATCATGGAAACTATCATGAAAGGCAAATAAACCAGATTCAGAAAGACAACAGATTGCATATGTAAAATCTATAGCAATCCCAGGAGCCAATACTTTAGAACTTAACATAAAAAGATTTTACAGAGATAAAGGACTTTGTGGTTATCAACAGAAAGGGTTCCACGAACAGATAGGAGAGTTAGGAATTTCATACTATGGGACTTGCACATGCAGTCCCCTCCCTTAGGGACAGGGTCTCTCGCTGGCCTGGAGCGCATCGGATAGGCTGTACGAGGCAGCCAGGGAGTCCAGCGATCTTCCTGTCCTCACCTTCCGAGGGCTGAGATCAAAAGTTCCTCCTACAGTGGTCAGTCGTTCTATGTGAGTTCTGGAAAATTGCTAAAGTTGGGTCCTCATGCTTACAAAGTAAAGCCAGTATGTGAGCCATCCCTCCACCCTCGACAGCTGTCAGCCTTTCTTCATGGCTTATTTCTCCTTTATTTGAAGTTTGTTGTAAGTTTATTTCATTTTTACAAAAACAATAAAAAAACATTCTGAAAGTCATGTCAAAATATTAAGTGAATCATTTCTGGTGGTGAAAATACTGATGTTTAGGGGAAATTTTTTGTTTCTTATAATTTCTTATACCATAAGCTTCCAAAATATTTAAGAATTATAATGGTTTTAAAAATGAAAATAAAATCTTGGATTTTCAGTTTGGCAGAAGGAAGTCAATAAGCTTTAATCATCAAGTAGAACAGGAAAGGGAGCAGAAAGGGGGAGAAAAAAAACATGTAAAGCTAACATAAATAAACAAAATAGGAGGCAGAAAAATCTTATGACGATATTTGTAATAAATATGAACTGATTTAAGTTACAAAGAAGAAGATAGAGTCCAACAGATTGGATTTGTCTGGGTCTAAAGATTTGTTGCTCAGTACAAGGCGCACATGGTAATCTAACCATCCCGGAGGCTGATGACGGACCTGGGAGCGATAGTGCCTGTATAGCCATAGCAGCCCAGATAGCAGGAGCATGCAAGCAGAAGAGGACAGCAATTCCAGGAGCAGATTCTATCGGACTTAGTGCAGAAAGCATTTACAGAGATAAAGACTCTGTGATTATAAATGGAAGAGGCTCCGAGAGCAGATACGAGAGCTGGGAATTTTATGCACCTCATTGCCACCGAGCTCAAAAATAAATGAAGCAAAACTGACAGAATTCCAAGAAGAAACTGATAAATTTATGATCAGCGTGGGAAAGTCGAACCCATTCTTTCTGAAATTGTTACTGCAGAAAAAAAAAATACTTATGATAGAGAAATCTGTGCAACCCAGTAGCAAACTGGATCTAACAGATATGTAGAGAAATGTGCCGTGGGCAATGAGAGATATGCATTCTTTCCAGCAAAATAAGGAAGACTTACAAGCAAATAGCCTTGTAGGCAGATACGACAGAAGCCCAACAAGTTCCACTACTCCTGGCCTCCAGTTAGCAAGCATGTGCAGGCCCCAATGCAGTTAAATCAGAAGTGGACAAACTAGGACATTATAATGTTTTTAAGTTAAATAATCATATTAAAACACAAATAGAGTTGAAGACGTGACATGGCGGCAGAGTTCATCCAGCATGCTCT
Organism: Myodes glareolus; assembly: GCF_982192425.1. Lineage (NCBI taxonomy): Eukaryota > Metazoa > Chordata > Mammalia > Rodentia > Cricetidae > Myodes > Myodes glareolus. The sequence continues at coordinate 48,130,635 of NC_142026.1, read as the reverse complement.
GGGTTTCATCCTTACAATCCACAATAAACAAATGAATAGATAAATAAAATGAAAGCATTAATGACAGAAAGGTTAATAGTCAGGACTAAAGGTGTGATTAGTTGTAGAATAAAGTGAATATAGTTCCCAATACATTTATTAACATAAAACAACAGAAGAAATCCCTGGACAGTAGAAGCAGAAGGATCATAACTTCAAGAGTAACTTCAAGAGTTGACAGAGTGAGTTCAAAGTCAGCCTGGACTACACGAGACCCCGAAGGCGTAAGTCACAGACAATCCCACACCAGTTTGGAATTATGATTAATAGAATGGTTATTTATTCAAAGGGGGAAAAACTTACAGATTACTATCCCAGACAACAGCCCCTCCGCACGAACAGGAAAGGAGTCTAGGAGCCAGAAGCGGAGCTGGAAGCCAGAGAGCGAGAGGAGGACAACCACTGCTTTTTTTTAAAGAGAGAGAGAGACCACGCCCTCTCTCTCATGGGCTGGTAACTCAGCGGCGATTGGCTGAAGGAGAGGAAGGAGCTCCTGCAGCAAGACCCTGTCTGAAATACATTTGTACAATAGAAGCGATGAACATGAATAGTTACACTACTACTCAAGAAAGCTAAACTCCAAAGTCTCAGAGGAAGAAATGCTGTCAGGAAGGATTAGAATAGAAGTATTTTATCAGGAGGGAGTGAAAGCAGAAATATTTTCTGGAAGGAGCTGGGATATTGGGTTCTCACTAGCCTGCTACTGACTCCCTGGTGCAGGAAGAGTGTCAAGTCCAGGTGCACCTAGCTCTATCCCAGCAGTTGCTCCACGGCCCAAATCTCTTGAAGATTTCACATGTAAATCTTGAAGTACAAGCTGGGAGATGTGTGCTGATGGCCCAGACAGAATGCAAGGTCTTCCTGAATGAGGTCTACCTGAGGTCTTGACCTGAGATGGTCAGTCTTGATGGGCTGTTTAATTGGATTGAGAGGCACCAAGATTGGTGAAGTTCCAATCCTCCTGCCTCTCTCTCCCAAGTGCTGGGATTCTTCTATTTTTATGTTAATAAATTCATCAAGAACTCAATTCTAGGGATACTTGAATCATGGGCACTCTGTCCTAATGAACGGTTTTGATGGATTCAAAATTGAAGCCTCGTAGGAGGTGACTGGATTATAAAAGATGAAGCCTGATTGGTGGCATGTCTTCTGGGGCTCCCCTCTGCTTCCTATCTGCCACGGTTGCCAAGGCTTCTGTCCAGCCCGTCCTCCCAACCATGGTGAACAGAAACCTTGGCAACAACCAACTCAAACAAACATCCACTCCTTTTAATTTGTTTGTGGGGTGTTTTACTTCTGCTACACAAAAACCTAACACAAGCATCAGCAGTGCTTACCGAAGTATTTTGCACAGAACAAAAGCAAATACCATTATCAAGAGAAATATTTAATGCATTGAAGAGTCACTTATTTCAAAAGGATTGCCAAGTAGATCTATCTGTAGCAGAAACAGAAGACTTATGTAACAACTGTGCCAGTTTTTTGTTGATGAACATAATGATCAAAAATATCTTAGGAAAAGGTGGGCATTATTTCAGCTTACATGTACAGGTCACAGTCTATGGTCGAGGAAGGTCAGAGCAGGAGCCGAATCAGAAACCATAAAAGGTCTCTGCTTACTAGTTTGTTCCTGGCTCATGCTCACTTAGCTTTCTTACACAGTCCAGATCCACCTGTCTGGAGATGGTGCTACCCACAGTGGACCAGGCCCTCCTAAGTCAATTACCAATCAAGAAAATGCCCCCACAGACTTAGACACAGGCTAATCTTATGGGGGCAATTCTTCAACTGAAATCCTTTCTTCCCAGGTGACTCTAGGTTGTATCAAGTTAACAAAACAAAAATAAAAACAGGACTACAGTCGCTTGGAAAGACAGTATCTGGGTGATTAAAGACTAAGACCAAAAGAGTGTTTTCCCAAATGATTACCACTGAAAACATATGGGCAGACTATAAAAAGCAATGGCCTAAAAGTAAGTAACAACTACAGAGAGACTTCTCAGAAAAAAAACTCACTAACCCAGTGCCACAGACCTTTAGTCCTTGCCTTCTTTTCTTTAGAAAATGAAGCAAAGGGGTCATCAGTGAAAAACCTCCTGGGCAGAAGGTGGAGTGAGGACTGAGTCCATGGTGGCAGTTCTTCATGAGCCAAGACCTTTTCCCACCACTTGTATATATGTATGGATGGATAGATGGATGGATGGATGGATGGATGCGTGTGTGTGTGCTTGTGTGCATGTGTTTGTGTATGTGTGTAAACAAAAAACATATACTCTACAATAGAAAAGGCAATCTGGATATCAAAATCAAAAACACATAGAGCAGGTAAGGATGGACACATGCTGTTTCAGGGGGTGACCTGAAGGCTTCAGCTGGCCCACAGTCAGATGACTGAAGTAAAAGGAGAAAAGAGAAGGGGAAAGGGAGGGAGAGGAGAGGTGGAATAACATAAAAAGATAGGTTCCTGGTGAGGGTATGGGTCAGGGCTTTATTTTACCTGCATTGTTTACTTTTGACTTACTTTATAGCAAAAAAAAAATAATTTAAAGAAAGAGTGGATAAGAGAAGGAGTGAAAAAGGGAGGTATTATCCAAATACAAGTTCTCCAAGTTTACAGCATCTGTCTCAGGGAGGCATTGTGGAGGGTTTTATTCTTTTATTTACTTTTTTCACATATTTTCTAAATTATTCCTGGTAAACATGTATGACATTTATAAGCTGAACAAAAGCAGTAAATACTTATTTTTAAAGCCCCTTGCTAAGCAGCTGTGATTTAGAAGCCGGGACTGTGGAAAACACACTGATATTTAGACACCCTGGCTGGCTTGGTGTGAGCACCGCATCCAAGACAGGTTTCTGGGGACGCTGATAAGGGAGGGAGAGGATTTTAATTTCGCTGTCAGTGCCACCACCCCAGGCCTCAGAGGTGAAGACTCCAGGTTCAGTTCCTCTGCTACCTCCCTGGGGACAGAGCTGCAGCCACAGATAAAAGCCAACAGTGATTTACTAAGCTCCCACCCCACCCCGTGCCCACGAAGATGAAGGTATCCCTTGAGGTGCCCAAGATAAGGGCAGAGTCCAAGTGAGTAAGAAGAAGGCATGGGGACATGGGAGGGGAGAGGAGCCACCCCAACCCTGGCACACGTTGGCTGAGAACCAAGAACTTCAACACAATTGACAAAGTCAGAGTCACCGTGGAGATGACCGGTAGAGACACTGCTCCATTTTCTGAGGGAGATCTCAAATAGTGCCCTTTTAATATCTTCTAATCAGAACTCTCATGTTCAACCCTGAACAATGCACCCCCCCAAGCCACCTTATAGGTGTATTTACAAAACGAAGCACTAAGGTAAGAAAACAGATGAACTAGCTTGCACTTTTAGAACCTTGAACATGGTTGGAAATTACAACCTTGGAGCCACGTGACTTCAAAAGGCAAAAAAATTGCTGTGTTGACACTATTCCTAGAGAGACATGAACAAATCTCTATCACTCCAGATTGAGAGTCCAGGAGAAACCAAAGGACAGATACCACCAAACTCCAACTCAGTGAGCCAATGAGTTTTATTGGGGTTACTTACAGGAGCAGAAAATGTTCCCATATATCTCCAAAATCCCATGCTACCATAGGTGACAGCTCACAAAAGCTAGAAATCTGGATCACACTGCACAGCCTACAGAACTCACCAGTGAGGGACTGGGAGTGTGACTCAGTGGTAGAGCACTTGCCTAGAATCCACCAGTAAGGGGTGAGAATGAAAGCTCCAGAAAATAATGTGTGCTTGTCAAATGGATGGAACTAGAAAAAAAAAAATCCTAAGTGAGGCAACCCAGACACAGAAAGACAAACACGGTATGTACTCACTCACAAGTGGATATTAGACATAAAGGAAAATATAGCCAGCCTACAGTCCACAACCTCAGAGAAGGCAGGAAACAAAGAGAACACTAATAGAAATATACATGAATTCCCATACCCCAGGGAAGGGGAAATAGACAAGATCTCCTTAGTAAATTGGCAGCATGGGGTGAGGGGGTTGGAAGGGGAGTAGGGAGGGAGAAGGGGAGCAGGGAGGGAAACATGAAGGGTTGGGAAGGTCGAGTTGGTAAAGGACAGAGAGAGGGAGCAAGTAAAAAGATACCTTGAAAGAGAGAACCATTGTGGGGTTAGCGAGAAACTAGGCACTAGGGAAACTCCCAGGAAACCACAAGAATGACCCCATGTAAGAATCTAAGCAATGGTGGAGAGGATACCTAAACTACCCTTCCCCTCTAATCAGATTGATGACTACCATAATTGTCATCACAGCACCTTCAATCAGTAGCTGATGGAATCAGATGCAGACATCCACAGCTAAGCACTAGGCCAAACTCCCGGAGTCCAGCAAAGAGAGGGAGGAGCAATATTACAAGCAAAGGAGTTAAGACCATGATGGGAAAACCCACAGAAACTGCTGACTCAACCTAGCGGGAGCTCACTGACCTGGGACTGACAGCTGATGACAGCTGGGAACCTGCATAGGACCAAACTAGGCCCTCTGTATGTGGGTGACAGTTGGGTGGCTTGGGCAGTTTGTGGGGTCACTAACAGTGGAACCAGTCTTTACCCCTAAAGCATGACCTGGCTTTTTGGAGCCCATTCCCTATGGAGGGATAACTTGCTCAGCCCAGATACATTGGGGAGGACCTTGATCCTGTCTCAAGTGATGTGACAGACTTTGTGGACTCTCATGGGAAGCCTCACCCTCTCTGAGGAGTAGATTGGTGGGAGATGGGGGGAGCAGGAAGATGGGAGAGAGAGGGAACTGGGATTGGTATGTAAAATATTGTTTTTAAAGAATTTGTGCCTGCAAAGTCTGATTGACTGCTTGGAATCTCAGTACTGTGGGGAGACTGGAAAGGTGCAGATCCAAAGGCTAGTTACCTTATCTAGGGCTAGCTCTAGCCTCCCCAGAACAGCCACTCCTTGCTCCTCTCTGTCTCAACTAGCATCCTGTGAGAACCAGATAAGACATTGTGGTGAAGAGCCCAGAATATAAAATTGTAAATCCACACACATATTGGGAAAAATAAAGCGAGACAGCCACTGTTAACCTTTAATAACCACTTTCTGCCTTAAGAGCAGACATCCTGGCAGCCCTGTGTACAGAGGTAAACTTCTAACAGCTGTCTCCTGTCTCCCGGCTAGACAATTTCCAGTTAGGCAGATTACGGCGGACACAGGTTAGCTTCCAACTATTGCCTCTCTGGGAATAGTTGGATATGTGTTGTATTTCTTTAATTTTTCACTGTCCCCCTACAGGACTCTACTCTCTGCCTTGCGCTGTTTTCAGGAACAGCAAAAAGCAGCTCTGTCAGCCACAGGCTTTCACAAACATCCTAAGTTAGCAACGTATAATTAAAAGTTATAAAACTTAAAATGTAACATGACTTTAAGCCTGAGCTCAAGATTATAAAAGCTCTTTGACCCACCCACTTCTGGTGTTTGATTTTACTATAAGGAGAGGCTCAAACCTGCCTCCATTGTCACAGTATCAAAAACCCCAACTCTGACCTGCGGCTCCAGTGCACTGGAAGTGTTTTGTACCCCACAGTGATTGGAATAAAGTTTGCTTCTGGTTCCTAGACTTCAGTTGCTTGTTCCCCAATATTTTGCGTGCCCCTGGTACCCAACATTAGAATCTATTAACTTAGCCGACCATTAGCGTCCACCTATCCCAAAGCTCAGACAGCATCTCGGGGCTATAGAAAAGCTTCCCCATCTCACCGCACCTGCCTCTCTGACGTAGCCACCAACGAGATTTAAACTTGACTTGCCTGCATTTATGACTCCCTTCGTTCTGTAAAACTATAAAACTTCATGAGATTGCTTCCACATCTGAACATGGAATTAGGGGTGACCTGAATCTATGTTCCTGGGCCACGGTCACTCAGAAAGGCTCTGGATTAAACTCTCTTCTTTCCTTTAAGATGAGAGTTGTGATTTTTGCCCCACCACCGGGGGGGTTGAGGACATGGCTCAGCTTCAGGGCATTTGTCTAGGTTCTACCAGTGCCGGGCTGCAGTGCAGTACAGAGTGCTTGTCTGGAATTCACCAGTGAGGAGCTAGGGTCCTGGCTCAGTGCGGAATGCTTGGAAATACAGGGTCCAGTTCCATTCCCCCCACAGCCAAAGAAGGGAAAATTTAATGCTGACAACTGATGTTCTAGAAGGCCCAGAACTCTTAGCAGTCTTGTGTTTTCACAACTGGAGAGACTGGGGCCTCAGAGGAGTTGACCAGCCTGGAACCAGACACCCGGCTACTCAAGAGGAGGAGTCACCGCACTGAGAGACCACCTTAGGCAGTCTTATCTGAAATCGCAAGCCTACAGAGAGAAACAAGCATCCCCCAAAGTTGAGGCCTGGCAGGGCCTCTTAGAGACCAGATGCTCACTCAGCACCCTGTCTTTTGAAAGGGTCCTCCCATCCCACTCATCAGATGAGGGTTTGTGTAAGAAAAGCTGCAGGATTCCTTATGCAGCCCCATCCTCCCACCTCCCACTTCTGGGGCTTAATTATGGGTACTTCAGGTTGCACACAAGTTGAAGGACCTTTGAAAGACCAAAATGAACCAGCAGCGAAAGGCCCTGCTTTCTTCCGCTCGCCCTCCTGATTGCTCTTAGCTCTGTTTCCAGGACAGGATGTGTAGGAGCCAGTTCTGCACTAGTCATATTTTATACCACCAGGGAAAACACAGTTCTCTGAGCAGCAGGGGCCCTCTTGAGATCTAGGCAGGAGGCAGCCCCAGGGCAGCTATTCCAGCAAGTGGGAAAAGGCTCCAGGAAACCCTGTGGATCTCTGAACACAAACAAAACTGAGGTGCTCCCAAAAGGAAAGGGGGAAGTTTCTGGCAAGCATTCCAAGCACCCTTAGACTGGCCAATCCTAAACCCTTAGCCCAGCCCCATACAGACCGATTTCATCTTCAATTCTATTGGACAGTTTTTAAAAAGCTGGAAATCCTTGTTGTTGTTGTTATTATTATTATTGTTCACAACACACAGACACACATACATACACACTTAAATCCTCTCATAGTTGCAACTATTTACAGTTTAAGCACTCCCCAGATAAGAGTAAACATGTTTGCAGGTGCTGCTAGGCCTCAGGGATGCCATTTGGTCCCTGAGCTGCCTGGATGTCTGAGTGCTGAAATCAAGCAATCACAGCTATAACATCAACACAGGATGGCTCGTTTGTCATAGCCTTTCTGCAAGGCAGTCACTTGTGATAAAGCCAAAACCATTGGCTTGCGCCGCCTTGAGACAACCAAGATGTATGGCGAGGTTCTTGGGGTTCTCCTGGCTGAGTCTGAGGGTCAGCAGCCACTGGGGAATGAGTGAAAAGGTTCAAGAAGGGGAGGTCAAGGGGGACACGGAGGAGGATGACTGGGGAGGACTCACTATTGCCACAGACAGAGAGACAGCAGCATGCTGGGATCTCTAAGGAGAGTTTAGGCCCTGGAGCCAGAGACAGATGGGCAGCGTGGTGACATCCTGGAGAAGAGAAGAGTCGAGTCTGTTTTTATACCTTTTGAGAGTAGCGAAGATTTCACAGCACAAGCCTGAAGCCAAGCTCTCCGATTCCAGGCAAGAGTACAGAAAGCATGGCCACCAACACCCCTTTGGTGTAAAGTCACTTCTCACTTGAGATATTCTAGAATCTGGGAGTCTGTCAGCTAGGCACTCACAGACAATGTCTCGGTAGGGTGCCCGTTGAATAGCAGAAGCTGAATTCTAAAGTTATATTCTTACAATGGAACTGTCCTCTTGGATGCAGCAGCAGCCCACCCCAAAAGGCTGCCCAGACTCCCATGTAAATCACATAGTTTTCTTGAAATGACAGAAGGGGCAGTTTCTAAAGTGGGGCTCAGACTAAGGTGTGTGAGTCAGAGGGGACAGCACCTAGAAACAGGAAAGTGTGGGCTAAGACTCTCTGTGAAGAGAGCTCCCCCATGACCTTTGGAAGGGCAGGTCTGACAGGCACTCAGCATGCCACTTCAAAAGGTCCTAGCAAGACTGAGCTCACATCTCAACAGTTGAGTCTGTTGTGGTTTGAAGTGCTGAAGATGGAACCTGGAGCATTGCACTGGTTAGGTAGGAGCTGAGCCACTGAGCCATACCCTTGTCCCCTCACTGGTAGCCTCCAGACAAGCATTCTACCGCTGAGTCACATGCCCAGGCCTTCACATGTAGATTCCAGGCAGGCAGTTTCTGGTTGGGGACTCAAAGTGGAGTAAACCCTTCCTAAGTCCCCAACGGGGTCCTGTCAACAAAGCACCTAAGAGATGAAAGAGCTCTTTGGGGACACATACACATTTACACACACATACAAACACACATACACACACAGAGGGAGGGAGGAAAGAAAAGAGGGGGGGAAGAGGGAGGGGGAGAGGGAGAGAGACAGAGAGAGAGACAGAGAGAGAGAGGGAGGGAGAGAGAAGATCTCAGTGTCCCAGAGGATTCTGGACACAGCACCACCTCTCTCAGATCTGAGATCAGGTGTGTCTTGTCACTCTCACAGATAACACAGTGGGCATCAGGACCTCTGATCCCTCTTCTCTGTCCTTCTCAGGACTTGGCTATAGCATCAGCTATGTCACCGTCGGTGGCCCTGGGTCTCAGCTTCATGATTCCCAACAATAGCCAGGGCATTGCTTAAGTTCTTCCTGGGTAACAGGCTTTTTCTGTACCACAACAACCCAATGGTAGGTTATAAACTGGCTTAGTCACTACGAAAATCAACGTGGTGACTTCTAAAAACAAACAACAAACAAAAAATATATATATAAAAGAATTTAAAAGGGTTTTTTAAAGTGCTCATAGGGAAATTAGAGTCTACAACCTGGGACTTCTCCAGGTAAGGGCTGGAAGAGTGTGCTGAAGTCACCCTGGCCTTCACTGCAGGGTTCCACTCCCAGGGGGGCTAGGCCCGCTGTTCTCTACCCCATGTCACGAGGGACAACCCCAAGGAAAATAACAGCTGCCTCCGTATGAGTGGGAGATAGTCTGATTTATTTCTAGGGTTGGAGAGGTTCTTGGAGGCGAAGTAAAGACTTCCAAGAGGAGAGCAGGGGAAACGATTAACCATCAGGGCGTTCCACAGGCTGAGCTCCCGCAGAGAATTTACTGCTCTGGGAAGGACCTGAACAAGGGCTGTGATAAACCAAGGGATGCAGGTGGCTGTGAAAAACAGTGGAGAGGCTGGCATCAAATATCTCAAAATAGAAAAAGTAGTTAAAATACAGTAGCATCATCCCCAGTAGCCGCTGTTTCCCCCACAGAACTGGGAAGAAGCCTCACTGGGCATCTCACACTCTGGGGACAATCTTGGGTCTCCTAACCCCTCGAGGGCTACCCACTGCTTGGCAACTGACAGCACAGTCCTGTATACACCTGCAACCATACCTAGCACTACCCTGCCATTCACCAGTCATAGATCACATCTTCCCTCCAAAGGATGACCTAGTTCCCATGTGAAGAACCAGAGGTTGGCAGAGGTAAAGGAACTCTCTGGAGGTCATTGGTCCTGGTCTATCTGATACTACACAGATCCTTTGAAATGCCGTCTGGTTGTTCTCAGCAGAAGTGGCCTTGGATGGGGCCCTGCTGGGCTAACTGGAGTCTCCACAGATCATGAAGAACATGCAGGTGGTGCACAACACATCAGTCAAGCCCATGAAGTCCTAAGATGCTTTCTCTGCCATTGCTCCATCCTTGATGTCGCCATAACTCTTTCCAATATCCAGTTTCAGCAACCATCACACTTGATCCTGAGGAAGAAGAGAAGATTTGCTCAGGCTCATTACACACATGGTGAAGCTGAGGTGAGAGGAGGTCACTTGGCCAAAGCCTCACATTAGAACTGACACACACTAGGGCCCCCGAGTCTCTCCACAGAAAGCTCAGCAGAGAGACGTGGGCAAGACTCAGATCTGACCTGAAATGGGAGTGCCTAGTCCCCACTCTGACAGCTCTCGGCAAAGGAGACAAGAAGAGATCAGCTGATGTGAGGTAGTTCTGGGGCCAGTGGGAGCAGGCAGGAGCTAACAGATCTCTTCTGGGCCTGCAGCTGCTAAGCACCCATCTGTCCCCTCCCTGGGATCAGGGAGCTCAGGACACTGAGGTCTGGAAAGGCTAGTCTGAGACCATGGGCACCAGAGATTTAATCCCCTCTTTCCCCAGGGTCAGTATCTGTCTCTGTCCCCTTCCCATGCCCATCTACTGTCTGGTGCTGTAGCTGATGTCCTCCAGCAACCCCTGCTTGGCTCGACTTTCAGTAGGTTTCCTTGAACAGTCTAGAACCCTCAGACTAGTTATTGAGTAGAATGGCCCCCAGGGTCAAGATCATATTCTAGGAGAGACATGATGGTGCCCACCTTTAATCCTAGCATTGGCAAGGTAGAAGCAAGAAGATCTTTGTGAATTCAAGACCAGCTTAGTCTGCATAGTACATTCAGGACTAGTCAGATATGTCTCAAAAGACTGAAAAGAAAAGAAATACCAGATTCTGCAGGAAGCCTGCCTGGCTAGATTGAAAATGATAGAAAGATCCCAAGCTCTTCTACAACCTGTCTCCTGAGCAAGACATATCTGACAGTTCATACAGAATGTTATAGAAGTGCCCTGAATTGCCATGTTTCACCTTCAGCAGCCCCAGAGAGGCAGGGTGGGGTAAAGAAGAAGCTATTCAGACTGGAGAGAGGTGGGGGTCTTCCTCACCTCATTTGTCCTACTTAAGTCCCTATGAACCTCTGACCTGTCTACATCACCATGCCCTAGTCATAGATGACTCACCCTGGGGAGGCCCAGACTCCCTTCCATAGACGCTGACTCCACCATCTCCTGGACACAGAGCTCAGAGGGAAAAAGGCCAACAAGTCATGCTCTAGTCTCCTGAACACCATGGCGTACAGGAACATAGCTTCCTATCACTCCCCACCCCTCCCACCCATCTACACTGGGAAAGAACAACTTAGCCAAGATGAACGTGAACATAGAAAACGAACTTCAGGTTGGCTGACTGTTTTCCTACAAGAAATGCATATAGCAAGTAAATGAGCTTCTGTGATATGGTTGTAAAATCTATTTCTAATCATACAATCCCAAACTTCTAATGTTATGTAAAAATGGACAGGATACATCCATCCTTTTATCACAAGAAAAATAGAAGTGAGTAATTAATGCTCAATTTTTTAAAAACCCAGTCATTTAGGGTTTTTTTAAGTGCTATTATTTTTTTATTCTTTAAAATGTATTTATTTGATTTTCTTTGTGTGGCTGTTTTGTCTGCATGTACACACCTTACATGTGCCTGGTTCCTACAGAGCTCAAAAGAGGGCATCCTATGACCTGGAATTGGAGCCATGGACAGTTGTGAGAATTGAACCCTGTAGGCATAATTAAGGAGGTTCACAAGAGCCCAGAATAAAAAAATAACAAGAATTTATTATTTATTTTGGAAATAATTTCACAATAAGGAGAGACAGCCTTGTGGGCACTGGAGGCTGAGAACCAAATTTTGACCACCAACCAAAAGAAGGGGCAAGCACTTTTCATCAGTGCTTATAGTATCTCAGACCACACCCTAATGGGCTGATACCCAAAAGGCTACTGACTGAATGAATTCCCATAACATTCCCCCCTTTTGTCTAAATAAGAGGGTTCTAAACCTAATACAAAACTATATACAAAAAGAATAAATATAAAGCATTATCTAGGAAAAAGAAAAGGCAAAAACATAGACAAAAATAGAACTACAGTCAACATGAACAACATCACAACATCAAACAAGAAACACATACTAAATGTCCAGTCTATAGGTAACAGGCAAATAACAGAGATTATTTCAAGAGCTGTCCTATTCTGAGGAGTCTGAGTCTTATATTAAAATGTCTTAGCTAGTCTTCTACCTCATCAAAGACCTGAGAAGGAAAATAATATTACCTGAGAAAGCAGGAAGTACAAGCAAGAGACTTCTAAAAAGTACAAGAAATGACAGAGACAGCTGGCTACTTGAGCAACCACACAAACTCTCATCAGCAACATTCGGGCAACCAACTTTGGCTAAGTCCTAAATTATCTGACAGACCATTTTTTGAGTCTGTAAAATTTAAAAGACTGTCCTACCCTGTCTTGGAAAGGTTTGGAATTCATTTTTGCTTGTATCCTGCTTGTCCAGTTTGGACAGCATGCATATTGTTAGTAGTCGAGGCATGGGCAGTATTTTTTTGCCCAAAGGCCAGCTTTGCCAAGAAGAAAACAAGCTTCAAGTGGAGTGTCTTCAGTGCTGAACATTCTCTCAGGAAAAAATTGGTGCTGCCAGGAGCAATGTGTCTCATATCAACATAATCCTGAGTTATTTAAATGCCATATTCTACAGTTGTTTGAAGTGTTTGAAGATTACCTATCTATATGGAATACAATCTCTGTGCATCTAGAGAACCTGACTAGCCTAACTATAAGTATGATAAACATGGGTGACTGCTGACTTAAATTCTTAATACCTATATAGCTTAAAGACTAAGACTGCACATTATAAAATTAAACAATCTTTAAAAATGTGTGCATCAAATAAGGACAATGACCTCAAAATGTAAACAATATATGTAAATATCTTGATCAGAAGTAGAATGTATAGTGCAAAAGATAAATATATCCTAAAATTGCACAAATATACAAAATACCTTAAGCAGTGGTAAAAACATGCATGCATACAATATGACAAAATAATGGACATATGTTGTATATATGTACAAATATTGTAAAGAGGAAGTATATTAAATATAAAGAATATAATTTGAATTTGTATCAATATTCAAATTATCTTAGACAGGAATACAAAGATAATTTTACATATGTATCAATCTGCAAGAGCTTATATCAATGTAAGTTGTCTACAACTAATAGTTCACAAGTAGATACACTAACCTATCTATTATCCCTTCCCATCCATTCCCTTTTTTTCCAAAAGAGATTCCTGAGCCTATTTCATTTCTACCCCAACCCTATGTAACTAATTTATCACCAACCCTTAACAGATGACAATTGTCCCTAACCCTGAGGACAAATTCTGTTGGGAGAGGGAACATTGTTTTTTAGAATTACTTTTCAGATGTCACGGAGGCAATGTTATTTTTATGGGATCCTGTAAAAACTGAAGATGATATTTACCTCTCATGGTTTTGGGGGAGCTCATAAACTTTCAGTGTTCAGTGCCAGGAAGTGATGCTCATAGAAGCCTAATATTATGTAAGGCCTCTAATGCTGCCTCAGAATGACAGTTACACTCCCAGCTTCCCTGATTGTGAGGCCTTGGCCTCAGACTGGACCATGTGACCAATACTCCAGGGTGTCAAGCATTCAGTCTGCTTCGCATCCATGATTACATCAGCCAATTCCTCTTTCAAATGACCACATAATTATTTTATTGGATCTGCCTTTCTGGGAAGCCCAATACATAATTAATAATTAAATACTAATTTTATTTTACAAAAACACCAATAGGTAGAAGATGGTGACTAAGACAGAATAATTTGAAGGAGGAAACTCATATCAGAAACTTTGGGGACAAAGTGCAGTGAGACCTCAGCTGGTAAAGGGCTCAGAAGTTCCCAGGTAAGAGTAGATCTGACACTTAGTGGTCTTGCCCTTGGGAACTCAGGACAAGCTACTCTCTCACACCTGTGAATATGCACTGCATCCTGAAGATGAGATTTACCTCTCATGGTTTTGGGGGAGCCCATAAACTCTCAATGTTCGGTGCCGGAAGGAGATGCTCAGGAAATCCCAATGTTATGTCAGGCCTCTAATGCTGCCCACCAAATAATGATCTGTAGGAACTGTAGCTTGGAAAAGACTAGAAAGTTTCCACACACATCAAGAAGTAAATCTAAAATAACAACAGATGCTGAGTAAGTAGAAAAGGAGGAAAAGGAAGGAGGATTGTAAATAGAGTTTCTGTCCTGCCCAGTCCCACAGCCATTCAGTCCCAAAGAAACACAGAGGCTTATTATAACAGTTATAAACCTTTTGACCTATTAGCTCAGGATTATTAGTAATTAGCTCTTACAACTTAAATTAACCCATAATTCTTGTCTATGTTTAGTCACATGGCTTGGTACCTTTTATCAGTGAGGCAGTTTCATTTTGTTTCCTCTGCCTCTGGCTGGTGACTGGCTCCACTTTTCTTCTTCCCAGTCTGGCCGTCCCACCTATACTTCCTGCCTGACTACTGGCCAATCAACATTTTATTAAACCAATATGAGTGACAAATCTTTACAGTGTACAAAAGCATTTCCCACAGCAGAGGATGAAAGGTGAAGGGACGGAGGGAGGAAATATATGGAGAAAACAAAGGAAACAACTTAATTCATCATATAGAATCCCACCATCTTTTAAATTTGACATACTGCTAATTAAGTCTAAGCTTCATTCACCATGGTCTTCAGGTCCCTCTGGGTCACTGTTATTCCACATGCCCTTCGTTGGCTCACAATAATAGCCACCTACCTGTAAGACACCTCCATTTCTGTCTTTGATTATAATTAACTCAGTAACTATTCTGTTTTTAAATAGGTTTATTGAAGTGTAATTTACATACCACAAAATACACTCAAAATTCCTGCTACTAGGTGCAGAATGAGCAATTTATTTCTAAATAAAGGTTTTGGGAGCAAAGGATTCTGTGATGTTCGGGGACTGTCCCTGAGGAGTGGCTCTGAGGACTTGATGCTTGGCTCTCTTCCTAAGAAACAACGAAGGCCTCTGATTCCAGGAGGCAGGGCTGACTGGGTGCCCAAGTTCTAGACAGTGCAGCAGCTGGAGGAGCCCCATTTCATTTCACGAATTATTTCTCTGAGTGTAGCTGAAAGGGATTGTGGGCTATAATTAGAATAATGCCCTGCAGGATTACATTCACAAATGTAATTACATGATCATTTGGAACTAGATGGCACTCTGAAAGCCAGTTTCCAGAGGAGTGGGTGAAGGGAGGTACCAGGCCCTGTGGTGGAGCCAACGATGCGGAGACCTCTTTCTGATGCCAGATTAGCCCAAAAATAAAGACAGAGGTGAAGATCCTTAATTCATCAGAGGGCTTACTTCAGGCCTCAAAACACCATATATTGGGTAGATAATGTTGACGCTGAGGGACAACATACACTGGAATGTTAACCAGTGTCCATAAACCCTCCAGAAGGGAGACAGTGGTCAGCTACTCATGTTTGTTGCATGGAAATCTTGCTGGTGGTACCAACATGGTGGTCAGCTCTGTGAATCAGTCACACCAGAAACACACAGACAGCATGCTGTCTTATTCTTTCAAAGCCTGAGGGACAACGAATATTTGGGGGATTTCCAAGTACCATCTACTGAAGGCACTGAAATGCTTGAGTTTTGCTCAAGTGTGATATTTTACACTCAAAATCAGGGGTGGCAGCAATCACCCTAGCCTGGAGCTATCACTCTGACAGCGCTGTTCTGTGTGCTTTCCAAAACTTTGTAAAGTGTTCCATATGTTTACAGGCACAATTGAGGAAGCATATTTTCTTACTCCGTGTGTCCTAAATTTGGACCCTGAAAACAAAATAAAATAAAATAACAGTCGCTGAATAAGTGGAGCAAAGCTTGTGAAAACCATGACGATAAATCACATTAATTTGGACCCCAGTAATCTGAATCTTGCACAAATCCCCTAGGCCTGGAGAAAGCTTAACTTTGAAGAAAGAGTTTGCTTCCTAAGCAAAGGAGGGTGCTGTGACAAGCCATAGGAAGTGTAACATCCTCAGAAGCAGAGGTTATTCTCAAAGAAAACCTGTTCAATAAGATATGCCTGCCTGAGAGTCCTAATTCCCGGCTCATTCTGTGCCTTGGTCATCAAGTAACCTGCTAATGTACAACAAAGTAGGCATCTTGGGGACCTCCCACAGCGCAGCCACTGATGTCGCCTGAGGCCTGGAGGAAATGGGGAGCCAATAGCCCAGCCTGCTGATTCAATCGTCCGTTTACCATCCAGCCTTTCTTCCCTCAGGACTCAGGTTTGCCTCTTGCTGGGAGACTTTAGACAAGTTGTTTGATGGCGGAGCAGAAAGCTGGGGTCTCTCGCTCACTCACCAAGTCTATATAAGACTGGCCTGAAGAAGTCCAACTCTGTTCTCTGTGTGAGTTCAGTGCCTCTCTCAGATTGCTGCCTATTTCTGTGGGCATCTTCCCACCTAATCCTCACTACATGGACTCAGATGAATCACCAGCCCCTCTCATCTTGCACACACAGCTTCAGGAGGCTCTGCTAAACATCAGCTTCTCAGGAATGTGGCCAGTCTTCACGATCCCCTTGGCAGCCTGGAGATGCTCGCCTGAGAACTCACTCAGGTGCTCCCTGACTCTTCATTTAAGATGCACAAAAGAATTTCAGTATGAGTCATGATGAAGCACAGTGGAATTTATTAAGAAAATATTGGGTTGGGCCTGGTAGCCCAGGCCTGTAATGCCAGGTGCTCATGAGGGTGAGGCAGGAACATCACAAGTACAAATTTAGCCTAGGCAACTTAGTGAGACTCCATCTCAAAATTTTAAGAAAATTGTGTGTGTCTGTGTGTGTGTGTGTGCGTGTGTGTGTGTGTGTGCGTGTGTGTGTGCGTATGTGGTTTCATACATAGTTCAGTAGCAGAGCACTTGCTTGCATGCATAAAGTCCTATATTCAATGCTACATGCTTCAGAAAAACAAGTGGGTACAAGGCCTAACCAAAGGACAGTTGTACACTTTGAAGGGCAGGTACAAGCTTCAAGAGAGAATCTCAGTTAAGTGTGAGTATCTTAATGTAACTAAATGACTTGGGTGGTTTTTGAAGTTATTGTGTTCAGATGATGAACAAGATTACATAAAATAATTGATTATAAGGGCTTTATAAAGTACACTGTTCAGATTTACAGGCTGACAAGATTAAGTAAAAAACCTAGATCAGGACTGGAAAGATGGGCTCAGTAGGTAAGAGAGTTTGGTTCCCAGCACCCATGTCAGGGAGCTCACAACTGTAACTCCAGTCCCTGGGGATATGGTGCCCTCTTCTGATGTCTGTGTGTACCTGCATACAGATAGCATTGCACTCATGTGTGTATTAATAAAAATCAAAACATAAACATTAAAAAGAAAACCCAGGGTCAAAGGAATTCTTACTTTCCATAGGTCAGAAGGAGGTCAAGGCATGGTTAGCCTACAATCTTGGTTTAAAATCTTGTTGATTAGCCTCTCAGAAAATGATACATAGTTTATAGATGAAAAGGGAGCAAGGTCAAATTCAAGGGCCATCCTGTGTTTTGACCTTAAACGTGGCTGGTTGCAATTTTAACATTTTTTTTTTCTCGACATGACTCACAAAAGGTACTTCAAAAAAAAAAAACCTTCACAATGATTTTTGTTGCTTTTGTTAGTTGTGTTGAAATTATTTTTTTGTTGTGTGTTTTCTGTCCTGGGGCTTGAACCTAGGGCCCAGCACAGCTAGACAAAGGCACTGCTACCTAAGCTGTGCCCCCAGCTCTCTTTGTAATTTATTTACTTAGTTTTCACTTTTAAGACGGGATCTAGCTAAGTAGCCCAAGCTGGGCTTGACCTTGTGGCACCTTTGCCTCAGCCTTCACCTGGGACTCCAGGCCTGTGCCATGAGGACAGGCTAGGAGTTCCTGCCTGCCAGCCAGCAGGCTGGATGAGGGGCTCTTTTTCCTTCCTGTGTTTCCCAAACGTTCCCTCCTTTGGATCCTGCCTCGAGCCAATCTTGGGCTGTGGAGAACAGGAGATGTAATTAGCTTCAGGCAATGTTCCAGGAAAGGGGCTCCAGCGAACTCTTTGGGCATCAGTAGCAAGCAGTCTGCAGAGTGGGGTCTGGCCAAGACTCCCCCTAGGGGAGGAGACACTGTTTCCATGGAAAATCTCATCATCTCCTGAGCATCCCACACCCTGTTTCCAAGGGTGTCCTTTGCCAGCACCTCACAGTGCCCTCACTCTCCTTGACCCCATCTTGACTCCCTGGCTCTTCCCTCTGTATATCCTCTGTCCCTAACCTTTTTCCTCCCTCTCTCCCTGGGGATAGTCACAGCAACAGAATCTTACTCCTTTGAAGAACCTCTCCCTCCTTTCATTCTTTTGTGGCCCTGGCTGCCTATCCCTCTGTTCTGTACATGTGACCTCCAGCCTGTAGGAAAATGATTCCACACACTCTTAGAGGAAAGCAGGGAGGACTCATGAGCTACCTGGATCCAGACTCCTGCTCAGCCCGCTCCAGTTCAGGGAATAACTGAACCATTGAGGGCACTGGAAATGGAAAGCTGAAATTTAAACCACCCACTTCTACATTTGAGCCATTCACCAGGCTGACAGTCTTAGACTGTGAATGAACATAGGGAACATGAGAAACACTTGAGTCGAGTGTGTCTTTAAAGACAATCTGACCACCAGTTCATTCCAGAAGTATAAAGAAACGAAATGAAACTGAGAGAAGTTGAGAGAATGCAGGGGGTAGGAGATGGTAGGTGGGGCACACATTAAAGGAAAGATGGAAGGTGAAGGAAAGAGGAGGAAGGGGAGGTGATGAAATATGGGAGGGGAAAGGGGATGAAGAGGTCAAAGCAGGGTAGAGGGGAAGACAGGGGAGGGGAAAGGAATGGGAAAGGAGGGAGAGGGAGAGAATGAGGAAGGGAAAGGGAGAAGCAATGGGAAAGAGGGAGGGCAGGAGGAAGGGCCACATAATGCCTCATGCTAAATCCTGTGGAAAACAGCTCAAAGGGAAAGCTACATGTGGTTCAAGAATTCTTTAAAATAGAAAAATCAAGAAATAGCATCCTTTATCACAAAAAATTCAGGCAATGTAGTAGCCCCTGCTTCTTAAAAAAGAAAGCTATTGTACAGTAAAGTAGAGCATCAGAGAAGAAAAGCTTGACAAGGAAAATCTACTGGGAGGGGGACGAAAGGTAAGCATTGGATGCAAGAAAATACAGAAATAAAGGAGGCCCTGCAGAAGGCGGTCCTAGTATCCTGAATCCACAAAGTGCAAGGAGACCCAATCACCTAGAAAATAAAACCTGGAGAGGACCCTTCATCAAGAACAAATTGCCTGCAGATGGAACCAGAAAAAACCATCCTGGGTGAGCTAACCCAGTTCATGAAAGACAAATACGGTATGTACTCACTCATAAGTGGGTATTAGACATAAAGCAAAGGATAACCAGTCTACAGTCTACAAAGAAGCCAGATAGCAAGGAAGACCCTAAGAGAGACATATGGATCCCCCCCTGGGAAGGATCTTGAGTAAACTAGGAGTATGGGGGAAGTGTAGAAGGTGGAAGAGGAACAGGGAGGGGAGACGAGTGGAGGGAGAGAACATGAGGGATCTGGAAGGTTGAGTTGGGGGAAGGACAGAGAGGGAGAGCAAGAAAAGAGATATCTTGATAGAGGGAGTCATTATGGCATTAGCAAGAAACCTGGTACTAGAGAAATTCCCGGGAATCCACAAGAATGACCCCAGCTAAGAGTCTAAGCAGACTGATGACTACCTTAATTATCATTATAGAACCTACACCCAGTAACTGATGGAAGCAGATGTAGAGATTCACAGCTAAGCACTGGGCCAAGCTCCTGGAGTCCAGTTAAGAGAGGGAGGAGCAGTAATATGAGCAAAGGGGTCAAGAAACAGAAACAGCTGACCTGAACAAGTTGGAACTCACTGACTCCAGACTGAAAGCTGGAAAACCTGTATAGGACCAAACTAGGCCTTCTGTATGTGGGTGACAGTTGTGTGTCTTAGGAAGTTTGTCAGACCACTAGTAGTGGAACCAGTATTTATCCCTAGTGCATGACCTGGCTTTTGGAGGCCCATTCCCTATGGAGGGATAGTTTGCTCAGCCTACATATGGGGGGAGGGGAAGGGAAAGAGGGCCTTGGTTCTGCTTCAAGTGATGTGTTAGGCTTCATTGACTCCCCATAGGAACTGATGGGATATAGAGTCGGGGAAAGATGGGGGGAGAGGAAGGAGGGGAGGGAGAGGGAACTGAGATTGGTATGTAAAATAAGATTGTTTTAAAAATTAAAGAAAATAATTTTTTTTAAAGAAAAGAACCAATTGCCTGCCATGCACTATCCCCTGCATGTTGAAATTCTACCCTGAAAATGGGTTGAAGATAAAGGGCTCCTAGTACAGGGTGGATTTCAACTTCTTTTGTCTCTTTTAATCTGTAGCCTCTTTTAATAACAATGACTGTTTGGGGCTGGGGATAGTCTCAGTGTGTAAAGTTCTTGCTGTGCCAGTGTGGGGACCAGGGTTTGCATTTCTAGCACCCACATATTTATGGTTTCATAACCTCTCCCAAAAGCACCACCTACTGAAGACCATGTGCTCAAAGGTTCAGACCCAGGAGCCTAGGGGGGACATTCCTCACATAACTCACCCCACAAGAGAGTCCAGCACAGACACATCACTTCATTTGGTTGATGGCATTCACACTTTAGGTGTTTCCTGACAAATGTTGGTGAAGGGGACTCTCCATCTGTGATTGGATAACTAATGTGACTGGACAATTGCCTGTGGACAAAAATGACATCCATACAGCAGATGCCAACTACTGGAGGGGGCGAAGTAAGCCCAGAGGAATGACACAGAAAATTCCCCAGGGGTACAACTCTTGGACCACATCATAGATGAATCCTTAGTCTTTTGGTCACTCACGGAATCATCTGCCCTATTGCTTGATATAAGTGTATTTTAATTCTCTACCAACTGTGCCATTCGAGCCAAAACAGTTTTCATGGCTTTCCAGGTGTGGTTTTGGGACACTTTCATCCTAGAGTTTTCTTTTGCTAGGTGCACATCTCCATCCCAACAAGTGATAGCTGGGTACAGCAGACACCACACGGGGAAGGTCCCTACATTGACATACAGAACAGCCCCATGACAAGGAGGGCCAATTGCCGTGTGTCCATCTCCGGTCTCATCTTTTGGAGATGTTACTCCTGTCTTGGAGACCAAGACAATTTCTAGGACTTCACAAGACAAAACTCTGACTTGCCTCTAATTTCCTGGTAGGACATTTTTAGTGGAAAACAGGAGGGGTTTTGTTCAAGCATCGATTAATGGAAGTAGTTCTGTGTGGGGCTGTGAGCTCATTCAAAAGGCTGTTCTTGGTGAAGACTTATGCCAGGCTAGAGGGCACTAGAGGTTCTTAGAGGCCCTAGGAAGTGATATGACTAAGAGGGTAAGAGTTACTTGGAACCCTGAAAATCCCTGTTGGAATTATTAGTCCATTCTCAGAATCCCTTGCAAGTTCAGGGAGATGGGCTCAATGTGGTCCAGCAGGCTTTGTGTTGGGTAACAAAAACTGGATACTTGGTTGGACAGATGATGCCTCTGCTGTGTGCCTAGCATGGGTATTGACTCTGGAGCGCTGGGGAGCTTAGGATAGGTGGGATTCCCACTCTGGTGGTGCTCAGTATTCCAAATCAGTCTTTAAGTGAGGGAAAGGAGATGCCATCCTGGTAGAGGCTGTTACATCAGCAGCATCCTGCATCTCAGGCAAGCCGGCCAGCTAGAACTGCATGACCTTCTAAGCAGGACTAAGTGTCTGCTGTCTGGGCTGATTTCCTCCAGTGTCTGCCTGGCATGGCATTTGCGGATTTCTCTGAGCAGAACTGACAGAAGGAGCAGCGAGAGGTCACCTAGATGAAGAGCCTAGGGGAGGGAACAACCCCTCCCCTGAGTTCACACAGTGACTGAATTCAGCCTGGCCCCCATCTGTCCTCCACAATGGGTATTCCCAGTTGTCCTGTGCAGCTTGGTATCATGAATCATTCTCTGGGAACCTAGACCCTATTATTATGGACAGACTTGGGTGTGACAACTCAGGGCCTACAGTCTGGGGGTGTCATGTGTTAATAAGTTCCCTCCTACCCTGCTGTTAACTCTGGGACTCTGTGTATTGTACCAGGATGTCTTGAAAGACCTTCCACTGGCCATGGACCACCTTGATTTCTGTACCTTGATTACTCAGGTGCTCCAGGTCACATGACTCCAAGCAACTTCCTGTTCTAGCTGACTTTAAAGGAGTTACAGTGTGGTAAGGTACCAAGACTGAGAAGGCTAAAACATGAGAAAAGCAACTTCTAAGCCAGTCTCAACTACTGTGAGTTCAAAACCAGCCTGAGATTTATAGTAAAATTGAGCCAGAGGTGTAGCCCAGTAGCAGAGCATCTAATTTGCAAACACCAGGTCCTGGGATGAATTTTCAACACTAGGGGAAAAAAGGTGAGGGGTGTGGCTGATTGGTAGAGTACATGCTTGCTTATATGAGATCCAGTGCCTACCACTACCAAATGAAAAGCCTGATTCATGTGCATCTGAGTACCAGATACTCTACAACCCTTTCCTGGACCGTGAGAAAAAGTAAGGACGAAAGATGCCTCTCCTTTTTAACCAATGGAGAAACTGAGGCTCAAAGAGGAGCAATGACTTCCCAAGGTCACAGGGACCTACAGCAATTACCCTGTGAACCCCCAGCCCAGCATGTCCTTCACATCACGCTGAGACATAACAGACACACAATACCTCCCTCTCATCCTGAGTTACTGAAGCAATTGTCAGAAATACCAGGACAAGAAAAAAGATCCCGCAGAAAGGAGTAGAGATGGGCCCTCTGAAGTCCACAAGACTCCATTTCTCCCAGCCCTTTTCATGTAGAGGATGCATCTTTCCTATTGGGTGGAATTCAGGGTGTTGTGTGCAGGGCAAGACCCCTAACATTCTTTTGCTTATTATTTTGACACAGGGTCTCACTGTATTACCCAGGTTGCTCCTATACTCAGTAGCCCAGGCAGGCCTTAAACGTATGAACCTCCTGCTTCAGCTTCCAACATAACTGGGACTACAGGCCTGGCCCACTAGTTCCAGTACAAATATATATTTTTTTAAAGTGACAGATCAAATCGTTTCTGATGTCTTCTGTAGTTGTGTGTCAGGAGCTGATGCTAATACATTGTGAGGGGCAGACATAGTGGAACAAATGCAAAATCAATGCCATCTGTCTCCAGAAAACTACTCTGGATTCCAAACATCACTGAGCCCTGATGCAAGCAGATTTGGGAGTGACAGCCCCCACAGAAGCAGAGGAAGAGAGGAAATGGAAAGATCCATTTCTGGTCTGAAGAAATCCATTTTTGATTGTCAAACCCCTAAATCAGTGACTGGGTCATTTCTGAACGATTATTCCCTCTTTGAAACCCTCATCCAAACATAAGTTTACCGTTCTGCCATCTATACTCGCCTGTGAGACAGCCTGGGGTAGGACAGCATTAAGAACTTCCTGCATAAGAGACGCGGAACTCAGGAAGAGGCTGAGCAGCAAGCCTGGCTTACATGGATGTCTATGAGGACTGTTCACATGTCCCTGTCTTGGGTTGGACAATAAGGCATCCCCCAAAGTTTCTCACGGGCCAGGGGGTCTTAGCAGGACTCAGCCAGTTTCCTTGTGAGAAGCCAGCTCTGGGGACCCACTGCAGAGAAGAAGAAGCCAGGTCTGGGGACCCACTGCAGAGAATGGGAAGCATTCATTCCTTTTGAGAAGCTGTGACCACAGTAACTGTGACCACGGAAGCAACTGAAGGGAAGAAGGGCTGGTTTGGCCACCGCTTCAGGGGAGGGAAGGCATGTTGAAGGTGCTGTCAGTATGTGGAGGAGACTCCTCACTTCTCAGCAGATCAGGAAGCAGACAGCACAATCAGAATCAGGGAAAAATA
This sequence comes from Myodes glareolus, assembly GCF_982192425.1. Classification (NCBI taxonomy): domain Eukaryota; kingdom Metazoa; phylum Chordata; class Mammalia; order Rodentia; family Cricetidae; genus Myodes; species Myodes glareolus. Next base: position 48,106,782 of record NC_142026.1, on the reverse strand, counting down.
TCCTTCATCATCTGCTCTTGGAGACTCAGTCTTGCCTGCCAGGCCCCACCTCCTGAAGGTTTCACAATAGCCCGAGAACTGAAAATTCAGAATTCAAAATGTAAGATCTGAACCATGTTGGATGTCAAGGCCTCACAAACCCAGGCAGGCAGGGAGCCCGCCAGGCTGAGTCAACTGGAAGCCAGCTCTAAAAGTCCATGTCTTGGGGTGTCCACCCCAGAGGACTCCAGGAAGCATGGAGTAGAGTCCAACATCCACTCCCAATTCCCAAGGCCATGGCCCTTCTAGCTCTGTCACCCTGGAAATCCCATGAGCTCCTGAAGCAAGCACCCTTTTTACACTTGGTAGCAGATCACTTGGTGACCTCTTCCCCCAAACACTGCCAGGGCAGGATGTCTGATCAGGTGTGTGTGTGTGTGTGTGTGTGTGTGTGTGTGTGTGTGTGTGTACGCATGCATGTACAAGTAACAGGCTTATATGTAAAGAACTCAAGCTATTGGGGTGTTTCTTGTCACTTCTGTGGACAGTCCTAGCTCTCTGGTACATGGGTTGCTCAGCTACAACCCAATTCCTCCTCTCCAACACACAGAATTGGCCTTCATACTGCTTCCTATAGCCCTACCTCCTCTGATCAGCTTGTGTTAACTGCAGTTGAGGGGGCCATAGCTCTGGCTCTTCCCACTCTCTCTTCCATCTGCATTCCCTAAAGACTGCTTCAGTCTCTTGATCAGGCTGGGACGGCCTTGAAGGACATTGGTGACAAGTGACATCCATTGCATTGAAGCAGATCTGCAGAAGGATATGCTTCCTTGCCACTGCCATCACTAGGGTTACAAAAGCAAGGGCCTCTGTGTCTGTACAAATACATCTTAATGTGGATATGACAGACAGGACCCTTGTTGACAAGTGACAGAAACAAAGGGAACTCGTTCATCAAAGAGGGAGGATTGGTAGATCAAAAGGCCAAACCACAGGAGGGACAGTAGTCCTGTGTGGATAATGGTGGTCAGCAATGATTTTGTCCCTCCTGTCCATTCTTCCCAACAGCCAGCAGAACTCTCAGGGCTGCTCCTCTGTGGCCAGACTGGGCAACTGCAGCTCCAGGCTCACAAGTCTCTAACTCCCTGTTGATGGTAGTGGCAGTGGGGAATGGAGTCTCCTGTGGACCCAAATGGGAAAGCCCTATACTGCATGTGCCCCATGTACCATTATAGGTTGAATGTGAAAGGTTCTCTATAGGAGGTGCTGTCTAGAGACTATGGAATGTTTGGACATGCTGTCAGACAGGTCACTAGGGACAGGTCTTGAGGGCTACAGTCTAAGCCTCACTTCTAGTTTTGTTCTCTGCTTCCTGTCTGCCAGAGGTGATGTGAGGAGCCCAGCCCCCTGCTCCTGTCTCCATCAACTGTCCCATGCCTTCCTCACCATGATAACTTCTAAAAGTGGGTCAAAATCAAACATGCCTCCTTTAAGTCACTTCTGGCAGGCATTTTGCCATCAGGATGAGAAAAGTCACTGACATGGAAAACTGTCAGTGACATCAGCCAAGTCCCAAACAAGGAACTGCAATAGCAAGCAAGGAGAAACCTTCCCAAAAGAGCAGAGAGGCAAAGGGAGGTTGCCAAAGATGGTGCCTTGGCCTCTGACTTCTGCAGCCTCCACAGCACACTGGGAATCCTCTTTACTCTGTGGCTTCTTTGTAGCCAAATAGTTGAACTTGGGCTGAATGGCCCAGGTTTGAATACATGGTTTCTTGGCCATGTCCTACACTAGAGAAAGGCTGAGGAGCAAGGACGAGGGGTAGCTGCAGACCCACTCCCATGACATAAATCCAGAGTGGGGCCCTCAGAACATGCCAGGCACTGCAATGGGAACCACCACGGATGCCTACAGATGATGGGTGCTACATAGCCCTGGCCACCCCAACATTCCTTCACACAGCCACACAGTTGCCAACTGGTCTCCTGGCTCCTTCCTCCAGGACAATTGTGTGCTGATTGCATTTGGGCCAGCCCATCCCTACCACAGCAATCCTCATAGGTAGAGCCATTTCCTATGGCCTGACATGACCATAGGCCACCATGGAGCCGTGGTAGCCTACAGAAGACCCTGGCTTGAAGTCAAGTAATGAAAAAACAAGCCCACAAGCTGACAGTCCTATCTATAGTAATACAGACAGGGCTGTTGACATTCCATCCTGGGGTTGATCAAACACTCACCCGGCATTACATCAACTACTCCTGCCCTGTCTCAGCTGCACATAGTCCTGGGAAACACTTGGGTATGTAGTAGGATGTGGATGTGAATTAAGGGAGGGCATACGGGGTGCAGTTTTTGTGAATCCTTACCCATGCTGGAGTGAGACTTCTCAGTGATGCAGCTGCCTAAAGTCAAGAATGTTCCTAATAAAATCTCTCATTCACTAAGCTTCACTTAGGTGAATCTTTACTTTGGCCTGTCATTGATGACGTATACCTGTACGTGTTATGCTAGCTGGGTGGGCAGAGACTTGTCTATATAAGAGCAAAGTCTGAGAATGAAAAAACAGGTTTGTTTGGTTTGGTTTCGGTTTCTCTCCATCTTTCTGTGTGTGTCTCTCTCTGTCTTTCTGTCTCTACCTCTATTTCTCTCTCGCTCACTCACTCTTTTTTCTGGTTGTAGGTGCTTTGATTTTTTTTTTTTGAGACAGGGTCTTGCTTTGTAACCCAGGCTAACCTAGAACTGTCAATTCTCCTGCCACAGCCCTCCTCCCATAGCTGAGATTGCAGGTTTATACCACCACACCTGCCCTCAAGTAGTCTTTCCAGGGTAAAAAAGGCAATGAGACAGGTAAAGAAAAACATAAAACGTGGTCCTGAGCCATTACTTTTGGGAGAAGAGGGATCACAGCTCATGGATACCTCTGAGCCACTGTACCAAACAGGTTTGGGAACTGCCCACCCAAGAGGGAAGCAAACTGGGTATTTAGCCTCAATTCAACTAGTTCAGCTCTGGGCTGCTGCTGAGCAGAAGGACTCCTACAAATCTCCAGGTCAATGCTCCGCAGCTAGATAGTCCCCAGGAAAAGGGCCTAAGAGGCAATCTTGGGTGAGGTAACTTGTGAATGATGAGTTTTAGGCTTCAGACTCCAAGTAGGACGGATGGGAGTGAGCATAAGTTCCCAGTTGTAAGTTTTAGTCTGCATGAAGAAGCCTAAGCCCAAGTCCAAAATGACGAAAAGTCACCAGGAACGTCCTACCAGGCTCCTTCCAATCTGCTGGAAATGTGAGAAGCTACAGGTCCAAGAGAGTTGTTCCAAATAATTGTCCCAGAATAGAATTCTCCCCCTACAGGTCCCCACAGGCAAGGGCGGGGGAGGGGGCACCAATATGATCCACAATGTTATATCAAGTCAGATAATTGTCTTGTCTGCATTGTAAATTACTTCTTCCAAGGAATGCATTAAGGCAAAATGTTGGGGGCTTTTAAAAAAAGAAAAGCCATTTTCCTCGCTAGTATTATTTTTGATGAGCTAAATGGTGTTAGTTCTTAAATTGCAATGAAAGGGGAAAGCACACACAAGCTATGGACAATTTTAATTTTCAACAGTTGTGAGGGGAATAATACTGTCAATGCTGTGGAGAGCTCCTGGCAGTTTACATTCATTTGCCTGAAAGCCCCGCTCCAGACTTCAATGTTGAAGAATTAAAGGATGACTTGGGCCTGTGAGTCGACACCCTGTATGTCCCAAGGGCTTCTCAAGGCCAGCCAGAATCGGGTCCTCTCCCATGGGAATTGAAAGGCGCCGTGTAGTCACTAGTAAACTCACAGTTCATTGTTCCCCCAATGCCTGCTAATAACTCGAAAAAACATGTGGTCTTCAAATTATGAAAGTCTCTGTGGTCAGGTGATGGTGGCACACGCTTTAGTCCCAGCACTTGGAAGGCAGAAGCAGGTGGATCTCTGTGAGCTCAAGGTGAACCTGATCTACAGAGTGAGGTCCAGGACATTCAGAGGTACAGGCTCAGTACATTTCTACCCCAAGATAAGAGACCACTCTGTAGTTCATCCCAGGTTCAAAAGGGGTCCAGACCACAAGAAGTATGCATCCTTTTTCAGGACAAACCTCCTTCTACATTTTAGAGACCAGAGACCGTGGAGAAATCAAAGCATCAGCCTGACCCAGCCCTGCACTGCCCAGCCTCCTCTGAACTATCCCCAGCTCTGGCTCCACGAACAGCTCCTACATATTCTGCTATGGCTTCACCATGAACATTCCCACACGCTCCTGCGTTGAGTATTTGTCCTGATTAGGTGTCTATTGCTCTCATGAGTACTGACTCCTACTCGGAAGGGGAAAGCATTTATTTCATCTTACAACTCTCAGGTCAGTCACTGAGGGAAGTCAAGGCAGTAACTCAGAACAGGAACAAAGAGGCAGGAACTGATGCGGAGACCACAAAAGAACACTGCGCTGCTGCTTACTGGGTTGCCCAGCTTGCTTTTTTATACAATTCAGGACCACCTGCCCAGGAGTGGTACCATATACAGTGGTCTGGGCTCTCCTACGTCAATCATTAATCAATAGTATGCCCCACAGACTTTCCTATAAGCAATATGATGGAAGCAATCCCTCAGTTCAGATTCCCTCTTCCCAGATGATTCTAACCTTGTGTCACATTGAAAAACAAAACAAAAAAGCACAGGCTTGTTTCTGTTGGTAGAAAGTCTCGGAAAGGAGACTCAGCAGGAAGAAGTAAGTAGCCATATGTGCCCTTCGGGTATCTTTTCCCTGCCTCCCCTCCCTCTCCCTCCTCCCCCATCTCCCTCTACAGTCCCCTTTTGCTCCTAGCTCTCTACCACAGCCTCCCACCTCCAAGACGTTTTGCCGGAACATCTTGGCAAGGGCATGGGGATAAACTTACAAGAATTGAAACTAACACCTTTGTTCCTTTAACTTGCATTTCTGTAGGACTTAGTCATAGCAACTTGAAAGCCTTCAGCTGTGGACCCTACTGCCCCGAGTGACTTTGCATCCTGACTTCTCAGCGCTTCCAACACATGGTCACATGTCGGCCAGCTTTCACGTGTAAGGGCCCTTCACCTACTGGCTAGCCTCCACAGCTTCTTTCCAAGTCTTGGCTCCTGGGGAGGAGGGGCTGTGTTGGAACCTGGGGCTAGTGATATCCAGCTGCGCCTGAGACTCATTTGTGGCAACAGCTTTGCATAACCATGTGCTCAGTGCTCAGCACCTCCTAACTCTGTACCCACTCCTGTAGTTCCAAAACCCACAGCTCACCATCCCTGAATGCTGTACTTGTCGGCGTTCTAGGACCTTTGCATGACCTTTCCATTTGCCTGGGATGCTTTTCTCTGTTTTCTCTACATCTGTACCTCTACCGTGTCACGTAGATGCAAGGTCCTCAGGGTGGTATTCCCCGGTATTACTGCTAGAGTAGCCCAAGACAGGCCACAGCCCACTCCTTTTGCAACTTTCTATACAGACTTTAGCACTGGTTTCCGTTTCATCTGCTTTGTGGCTATTTCCCCTTCACCAATGTAAAGCTGAGACCATGTGCACAACAGAGGCCCAATACATGTTTGTCATCTTAATAAAGAAAACCATTTGTCAGGCAGAGGAAACGGCAGCAGGAGCCAAGATGCCCAGAAATGCCATGGAACCTGCTGGCTTTGAGGACAGGCTTTGGTGTAACCGAGGCAGGTGGCGAGCTGTGCAGCCCTGGGCCAGTTACTTGACCACCCTGAGACTCAGCTGCAAAGCTGGGCGCAATCAGAGCTCATGCCAGCTGATCTTGATAAAGATGGGATTTGCAAGGGAGCTGGGAATGATGGCCGGTTAAGGACAAACCTTAACCTTCCTTGATGGCTACAGGTCAGAGCACAGGGCTGACTGCTGCAGAGAAGAGGCTAGTTCCAGTGGTGGAGGGGGGCGAGGGGAGGTCCGGTAGCCTTGATTGGTGGAGGTCTCTGCATCTCATAATAGCACAGTGGGAAGAGTCACATCCTTAAGGAGAAAAGAGACAAATAGCCGGAGACAAACACACTCGCCTGGTGTGACATTCTCCACAGCCTTCCTTAGCATGAAGAAAAAGCCTCCGTCCCTCTGGGAGCTCCGCTTGGTGGACAGGGCAGCTGTGTTTTCTTTCCATTTTAAGTTAATTTGGTTCTGAGACAGGGTCTCACTATGCAGCTCAGTGATGCTCCTGTCTCAGTCTCTGGAGTTCTGAGACCTCAGGCCTATGCTACCCTGCCCCACTATAGCTGCTGGAATGAATCCTCTGGCCTCTCAGGAGCCTGGAAGCCTGTGAGAAAGAAGCCAGACCTGGAACTCTGGACTCCCTGACAGCCCTCACTCTCACAACCTCTGGTAGGCTGTGAAATTCAGAGGCCCAGGAGGATAGGCGCCCTGCAGCCTCAAGCTTCAAAGCCCACCACCCCCTGCAGTTCCTGGGTTGCAGCCAAGGCACTTCCGTCAGCCTCTGGGCTCTTTGGACATAGCCGGGATTGTCTGGACCACGGAGCCACAGCTGAGCGGACAAGGCCCGGCTGTTCCTGGGGACAAGTGATCAGCTTTCTTTCCACATGAAAAGGGAACCTGTGTGGCCGAGAAGAGTGGGAGGAAGAGGGAAAGGCCAGGGGAGCTGCATGTAGGACTGTAAGCATCCTTCCTTGTCACCCCACCACCCCCCAACACAATGCCCTGGGTAGCCAGGTGGGGCTGGGAGCCAGCAGGCAGCTCTGGTTACCAAGCAAACCACTTAGGCTCAGCTGGACACCAGCCACACCAAGGACTCAGGCTGGAGGAAGTTTGAAACCAGGTCTCGGTCCCTGACCTCTGTGTGACCTTTGGCTAGCCCACTCCTTGTGTGGTTATAGACTTGTCTACTGCGAAAGTGACAGATGGAGAATTTTACTCTCATCCCTACAGAAAGTCAGGTTGAAAGAAAGAGACGGGCCACTTCCTGGGAAGGTGGGACCCCTACTAACTAACACAAGGAAGAAGGCATAGTAGGCCCAGCCATTGGCCCTTGAGGTATCATTCTGTATGCCCTCTCTAGCTCAGGGAGACCTCCACCCAATGGATCCCAAGTGCATAATCACCAGAGAGGAGGCTTTGGGATCTCTCTTCTGATGGCTACCAAGACCACAAACTAGACTAAAGGACCTTCCTCATTCATATCTCCTCTTCATCAGAGCTATACACCTGTCCTTATAAAGAAGACATCTGCTTATTCACATGTGTGTGCATGTGTATGTGTGTGTGTGTGTGTGTATGAGAGAGAGAGAGAGAGAGAGAGAGAGAGAGAGAGAGAGAGAGGTAGTGATATTTCATTTGTATTTTAATAGATAAAGCATGCCTGAAGTTCAGAGAGTAAAACAGCCGTACTGACCAACCTTACAAACCAGACAGTGGTGACACACACTTTTAATTCTAGCAGCCACACTAGTTTGCCATAGAAACCAGGCGGTAGTGGTGCACATCTTTAACTCCAGCCCTAGAGAGGAATATAAGACAGGAGGAGACGGCTCTCACACACAGTCCATTCTGAGATTCCTGGAGGCAGGAACGACATTTTTGGACTGAGGCAGAGGTAGGAAGAGCCAGTGGCTGGCTGTTGTGCTTTTCTAACCTTCAGGTTGAAACCCGATTTCTGTCTCTGGGTTTTTATTAATCACGCTACAGAGAGAGAGAGAGGGAGGGAGGGAGATGCCACAGTACATTCCCCTCTCTGCTGACTTCACCTCAGGCTCTGCAACTGAATAAAACAAGAAGAGCCTCCTGAATCACAGGCCCTTAGGAACCTAGCTTCAGAGTATGAAGGACCTGATTCCTAAGATGCCCGAGTTCATGGCTGCAAAAGTGGGACAGATCACAAGCCAAGGTAAAGCTATCTGAAGGGATCCAGGGGTTCTAGAAGGGAGTATTCAAAGTACTGAATTCAGTTTGGGTTGCTGTGTTGCTCAGTGGGAGAGTGCTTCCCTAGCATATACAAGGCCGATTTCCTTCAGCATCAGGATACGTGACTCACCAGGGTTACTCAGGAGGCTAAGGCAGAAGGAACATAATTTCAACACTTGCCTGAGCTACTCAATAAATTGAAGCCCAGCGTGGGTTACTTCACTGAGACCTTGTCTCAAAATGAAAAAAGAAAGAAAAAATTATATATATATATATATATATATATATGAGCAAGGGTGAGGCTCCAGGTTCAATTCCTAGTGTCAAATAGCAACAAAAACAATAAACAACAATAGCTATGGTTCCTATTTAATGGGCATTTTTAAAATCAAGGCTTTAAACCTGGACAGACTGTAACTGATGAGAAATCACAGCCCAACTGGGGTGTAGAAGCAGAAAGGATGGGCGGGGGATCATAGAGAAAAGGTGGCTCCAGTCATCTGCACACCTGCTTTGTCCTCCTGGTCTCAAGCCCCGTTTTGCTGGTGACTCAGGACAGACTCTTCAATGCCATGCTCCTACTGTGGCCAGGCAGGAGAGGACCAGGCCACCTCTCCTGTGTCACAGGCTGGGGCATGGAGAACAGGCAGACTTGCCCAGCAGGAACAAGGTGGAGGCACTGCTTATCATAACCATATAGTGCCTTGTCATTCCTGGGACCCAGGTGAGTGGTTGAGCTATCCTCTGTCTCTAAGAGAATGAAAGCCAAGGATTTTACCTCCAGCCATTTTCCTTCAAGACTGCTATTTGTTGCATTATGATTGAGATGTTTCAGAGAGGCCCATTCATGTGACTGCAGAGCCACCTTTAGGATAGGTGGTATCTGTGCCTGCGTGGTGCTGTCTCTCTCTCTCTCTCTCTCTCTCTCTCTCTCTCTCTCTCTCTCTCTCTCTCCCTCCCTCATCTCCTTCAAGTTGTGAGTGCACAGAAGCTCCCAGAGACATGAGTCAGGACCTCTGCAAAGCCGGCAAAACCCAGGCCGTGTTTTACTGGGGAAATGGAAGTCGTTAGCTCCCATTTTAATTTAACAAGCCCAATTTTATAAATAAGAGTGAATTTTCCCAGGCTATTATTTCTAATTATGCATTTACATCAATTCACATTATGTGGTTGATGAAATGTTAATACCAGAGGCAATTTTCTGCTGACGGGTGGCCTGGAGAAGAGCTTTCTTCACATTACAAGTCAATATTTTTGGAAATAATTACCCAGTTGCTCACCAGAGACGGCACTGACTAACCCAGTGGCTGTGTCTACACAGTACCCAACTCGAGATGCTGAAAGGGAAAACGCCTCCTTTGGAAGAAAGGAAAGAAGAGACAGGTACACCGAGGCATGTCTGGAGGGCAGCTTCACTTGGCAGGCAAACTTAGCCTTCGCTCTGTACCACTCCTGTGTCCTCCAGAGACGATGTGGGTCTGGGGTTCATGTACTCTACCCGTGAGGAAGGAAAGATTGTGACTCTCTCACAAGCAAGGATTAAAGTTTAAAAATGTGCTTCAGTGGGTTCAAGCATTTGAGCACATGCTCCCCAGCCTGCAGGGCTGTTTGGGGGAGAATGTGAAACCTTTGGGACTGCTGCCTAGCTAGAGGAAGTGTCACTGAGGGCGTGCCTGGGAGATGATTTCCCTTCTGTGTCTTCTCTGCCAAGATGTGAACAAACCAGACCAAACATTCCTGCCACTGAGGACTGTGTGGCTTCAGCCGCCAGGTCTTCCTGCAGTCAAACTGTGAGCCCCAAATAACACTCCCAAGCTGCTTCTGTCAGCTATTCCATCCCAGTAATGAGAAAAGTGAACAAGCGAAGACCCGTATGTCCATACTTTTTATTAATTCAAGAAATGCTTGTTGTGGTCCAACTCTGTCGGGCACACTGTAGATGCTCCATGACTGATTATTCTGAGGAACGAAAAGGAGAAAATGCAACATGACTTCAACGCATCAGGTCAGTGAGGTGCTCTGGTCCCAAGTGACAAAGTATCTAGGCACTAGAAGACGCTAGCAGCAGCAGAGGCAGAGAAATCAGAGATGTCCATCCGTAGTCACAGCCAAATCCCAGAGGGAAAATATTACAAAGACTCCTGCCCTTCAGCATGGACCTCATCACTCCAACCGACCCCTGGAGTGCCTTTTAAGCAGGAAGTCTCAGTACCCAGTGCTGGGTCAGTGGAATCCCTGTGCATCAACCGGAAGACGATGGAGGCTGGCGCTGGGATGGTCACTGAGCAGTAAAGAGAAAAGCACAGAGCTGGGGACAACCCAAAGGTTAATCACAGCTTGTGGCAGCGGGCCCAGGGGAGGGGCAGCATTTCCTCCTGCTCGCCTCATGGGTGTCAAGCAACTTAGTGAGACATAGAAAACAGTCATGTTGGCAGTGCACCGGGTTTGGAAGGGGGCCAGGGTTGCCAGGTATGGTGGCACATGCTTACAACCCCAACATTCAGGATTCATGAGATGGGATCCAGCCTGGACTCTAGAGCAAGATCTTGTCTCAAAAATAAGTAAATAATAGAATTTCCCTACCTCCCCCCACTAAAATAGTGGTTGGAAGACAGCTCCTCATTTGAAGGGTATATCCTTCTGGCACTTTCTGTCAGAGTTCAGGGGGTATCTGCAGACAAACACCACTGATTTCTTGGCACTCCCATTATCTCTGCAATAAGCCCCACCTCTTTGCTATCAGGTCTTTGCAGATCTTGGAATCTACACTGTGCACTAACTTCTGGAATATCTCAGACAGCCTTCCAGGCATCTGGAGGGGACATAGCCCCCCAACAGTCATGGGGAATTTGAGCCTTCTTCTGCGCCTAGGAAAGGGCCTTGGTACAGATCACTAAGCCACCTGAGCCTAGGGTTACCATCCACTATCCTCACCCCCATGGTCAACCCAGCGTGAATCTGCATAATGAAGGCCAAGAGGGAAGAAGACCCAGAGACTACACCACCTAAATGTAGATCCGAGCTTCCTGAGGGAGAGTGGACGTTAATTGTCTTAGTAATTGCCATATATACCACTTTGGTGGCTCTCAAGTTATACCTTAAAGGTTGATAAGAAATCTCGCTCTTTTGGTAAGTGAAATTATAGGGTGTGTCTGAAGATGCCTTGGACGGAATTATAATCTACTGAGACCAGGAGCCACTAAGGTTGCACAGAGGGTTTAGTACATATATCTTCTCTGAACACGGAGTATTTGGTGAGATTCCCACTGAACTGTAAATTTATATTTGTAAAGAGAGAAAGGCCTGAAGCAGTTAGTTGTTAACTGAACTGGAATTCTTGCTACACTGTTAGTGAGAACATCCAGATTCTTGGGTGAGGGGCTCCCCTTCCTCCTCATGTCCCCATAATGTTCCTTGACTTCCTACCTTACCTCAATCCCCATTCTTTTCTCTTTCTGATCATACCTGGCCCAGGTATACTCTGAAAGTTGTGCCTCATACATGACCATCTGCCACTGAGCAGACCAGGAGAAGATGTCGCAATCATGTGGGCTGGCCTCTCCCTAGCAAGGAAAAGTAAAGTCTGAGCCCACTGACCCATGTGGTCTAGATCTGTGTGTAGTTCCTGCCGCCCCAATGTTGAGCCAGAGAGAGAATTGAGGCACAAGTCAGGATGGCCTGGGGCTAGGCTTTCACCCCAAAGTGAATCTTATTTGGTATCTTTGTTTTGTTTCCCAGAGAGAGGAAAATTGTATTTGAAAACACTGTTGAGAAAAATCAAGTCAGATCTGAAGCTTGAATTCTGCAGATGAAGTCAGGCTCTTTCGTTGTTGACAGCTGCATATCTTAAACCCTCTACATACCTTGGCCTTGACAATGGCTCCCCACGGCCAAGCACTGTGTTCATCTAACCGTGCTGTAGGAAACAGCCTACAGGAAGAGCAAAGACAGAAGTGCTGGGTCAAGGCAGCCCCTTTCCCCAGCAGGGTGACCTTTTGTCAACTTCTGATGGGAACACAAATCTACCATCATCTGGATCAGCCTTGATTGGATCAAATCCCATCAGAAAATGGGGGGAGGGGATAGGCAATAAAACCTCCAGAATTGATATTAAACCACTGACATTTCACAAACCGCGCAGCATTGGCAGCTGCCAGTCTACCAGCAGGACAAAATCTGAGGGGGTGATTCAGGCGTGAAGGTCACAGCAGTGCCTGGGAGCTCCTCCAAGACCTCGGCATAAGCACCAGTACAGCAGTCAAAATGGCCAGAGTCTGGCCACTCACACCAGGGCAAGTACCCTTACGCAACACTTCTGTCCATCCTGTGCTCCTTCTGTGCCTTTGCCTGTGACCACTCAAGTATAGCGGTAAAACGGGCACAGCTGTATCCAGCAAGGCCTTGAAGCTAGAGACGTGCCCCATGCTCTAGTCTCACAGTAGAGATGGGCCAGTTCCCAGAATGAGACCATGAAAGCCCAAGCTCCTTTGAGCAGCCTGGGAACTCAAAAAGGGTCACACAATGGCTTTGGCTTCCGGCCACCCATCACCCATTGAGTACCTGCCACACGCTGAGCAATGTGTCTGGGCAGGTGGAAGGATAGCCTGGGCATAGCTCCCACCCTGCAAAGGTTCAGACCAGCCACAGGTCTTTCAATAACAGCTGTCTCTACTTGATAGGTAGGCGGTAAGTTTCCTCAGGTCTGCCAGCTCCAGGCACAGACCCACACAGGCAAGCAGAGCTGTGGTAAGTGTGAAAAGACAGAAACTCTGTGCATTAGTCAAAACGGCCCAGAAATCCACGCAGATGTGGAGAATCCGTGCCAACAGCACTAATCACCATACCTCCCTGCTCAGCCCAGATGAGGCCTCCGAGTACTCAAGGTCGAGCCCCAGAAATCACCAGACCCTTAAGAGATGGAGAGGGAGACAGTGTCGATGGGACAGAGGGACCTTCTGCTTTATTGCACTATTCAGAGCTACCGCTGGGGCAGGAGAATTAGATGTACGCAGACAGAAAGGCATACCCAAATGTAGACATGGACTCTTCAAGGGAGAATTGCAAAGAGCTGTCTAAAACCACCAGAGTGTCTCCTATTGGCCCAGCACCCTATGGAGATGCTCTGGTCAGAGCTTGTAGTGGAGGTCCAAACAGTTGTAGGAGGATGCTACAAGCTTGAGGTCCTAGATCAGAGGCTGTCCTTTAATGGAACTGGCACACCAAAACTTGTCCTGAGGTCACCGTGATGGAGAAACAAGACCATAACCTTGTAGTGTGCATCCATCCTAGCAATTTACAAAGCTACTGCCCAGGTGTCAGTTCATCCATTCCACAGCAACTGAGGCAGGATTCCAGCTTCTTCTAACAAGAAGAGAGACTCAGCCACTACTCCTGAGGTAAGAATTCCTGGCTGATCTGCTTACAGGCCTGGATTTGCCCATCCCTGGATTCCCAGCTCTGTGCCTTGAGTTCTATAGTCACACTGGTTGCCTGATATGAAACTAACTCTTCAGAAGGCTGGTCACTCCCATGGAGACCACAGATGGCAGGACTGGACACTTGGGCATGCCACAGGGGACTTATAGCCCCTCAAAGCACTGCTGCCACCATGTTCCAACACCTTGCCAAGGAGGTGTCTCCAAGTGCCTGTAAAAGACACAGGAGTGAGAGCCCTGACTTTCTGGCCTAGTTATGATCAGACAGTGCTGTGTTTTCCAATCACTGTCTTCACCATTAAGGTGAAGAGAGCGTGAGGGGGAAATAATAGAGTTTATCTCAAACAAATCGATCAGCTTCATCTATCTGGCCTGAGCCTCTTAATTCTCCATAATGTCAAAGCAATTTTTGGTTAAGTACACAGTCTGTCCCCTACTAAATTAAACTAATAGATCTAGTGGGAAATAAAACCCCAAGTGCACTGAGAATATTAAAAATAAAAAAAAATAAACTCTCTGTAGGTCTAAAGATTTATTTTGGCAAATGATTAAACAACACACACACACAGAGTGAGGGGAACTAAAATTCATTAGGTCACTTCCTGTTCTGATTCTGCCTCTCCCCAGCATCCAGGTTCAAGACCCACCAGGTAATGACTGCAATGCCCCACCCTACTTCCCTGCAGCACCAAAAGCCAGCAGGTATGCCTTGACAATGTAGACTGTTACTGTCACTTCTGCCTCAGCAGCTGAGTCATCAGCTCTCATGGTCGCCCCCCCCCCCTTGTCCCGATTTGGGCATGGTGGGGCTTTCACACCTGAGTATGCTGGAGGTACTTCTGCTTGCCAGGACCCGTTCTCAAAGGTAAGAAGAGTGGGGAGCAGAGGAAGGTGGCAAGCTGAGGACTCACCTGAGAGATCAGTCGAAGAGAGCTGTCTACAGCAATGACCTTGCCTCTGCCTCCAAATGTGAACAGATTGCCAATATCCCTGCTCATAGCTAACCCAACAGACAAGTCACCAGAGTCCTGGCCACCTCTTTGTCCTAAGTCCAAAGCCTGCCCTGTCTCTCAGCTCCACCCACGATCTTTCGCTGGACTTCTTTCTGTCTCAGTCATAAGGAGTTGTCTGCTGGCCCAGCCTGCTCTTCAGGGCAGCATTCTAGTCGGGAACACACCCTAAGCAGGCCGCATGAAAGACCATCTCACTCATCTCTGCACACAGGCTCAGTTCTGTCAGGAAGCCTGCCCAAGGGGTCTCTAACTTTCCCCTCAGGACTGTCCCCATCTAGGGGAGCCATTCCATCCCATGCTGACCTGTTTCCTGTCAGACTCAGCCCAGACACCATGTGCAGCTCTCAGCCTCTCTATTCTAGGCACAAAAGTCCTCACCAGGGAGGGAGGTGCAAAGCCTGGGGACCCAGAACTCGGGAAAATGAGGCAGAAGAATGGCAAGTTCCAGGCCAACCCTAGCTATGAGATTCTGAATTTAAAATTTGGACCAGCTTCCCCCTGACTCTTCACTTAAGTGCAGGGGCCTTGTGCAGGACATCCCTATATCTTGTTCTCTGAAGTGTCCCCAGTGCTGCAAAGTAAAGAAGCAGATCCTGCTTGAGGCTTTTCCCTCTTCATACCCCTTCTCTAGATAGTTGCTAAACCCACTAAACTATGTTCCCGATAGACTCACACACAATCCCAGCTCCGCAGACCCGGTGAGGGACCACGGCTACTGCAGTGGCAATGGCAGGCCAGACCCTGGGGCCTGACAGCTGTGTGTCCCTTCTACAAATCAGCTGAGCCCAGGCTGAATGCTGTGCCTGCTTTGCAGGAGATACAAGGACAGGGCCAGGCAGTCCCTGTGACAGCCTAAGGTCTGATGAGCATCCAAGAGCCTCTCTTGACCCCATGCAATGCAGGGGTTGTCCTCCTCCTGGAATCTGACACTCCGAGCTAGTCATGAGGCTGGGCAGAAGAGGGCAAAAGGAACACAAAATGAAAGCTTTTTCACTTGCCCTTCTCCTGGCTCAGAAGCAACCTCCCCACCCTTTCCCTCACTCGTAATCTTTGTGGTTCCTGACCTGATGTGTGTCCTTGCAGTGGGGTCCCCCCTGGGCCAGACTCCAAGCCTTTATCCCCTGACGCTGATGGTAAAGGAATGACTACATTTCCCAAAAATAAAAGTCCCTATAAATCTGGTATTTCACTTTAAGCTGTATGGTACCCAGGGTGCTGGGGTTATTGATAGAAAAGTTTATGGATGGGCTGCATCTTAAAATCAAAACACATTACCCAAAATCAATGTTGCTGCACGTGGCGGGGAAAGGACAAGAAAGGTCAGCCAAGACAAGAATCTCGAAACCTCAACTCCAAGATGGAACATTAAAATAAATAAACCTCGCAAGTGACTCCAGGAGGTACAGCTGAGGCTGTGTTAAAGATGTTTTCAGAGATCACCATCGCCAGAGCAGCACTGGCGAGGGCTTTTGCCCAGCTCACAGCCTAGCTACAACAGAGATAATCCACGCATGTGTGAAAGGGACTCAAGGCACCGTGGCCAGGTCTAGCAGGAAAAAGCCCCTGGACACAGCCAGTTCAAAGGCCACCAGGCACATTATGGAAGGTTCCTGCACACTGTCCCAGGCACTTCAGATCAGTGACTACAGAGAGAGGGAGGGAGGGAAACCCTGCATTTCTTCACCAGGAGCAATCATGGAGGGGAACCAAACACTCTCACACATCCATCACGGGAAACTGCTTCCTTCACACAAACAGGATGCGTGCCAGCAAGTCATCTCTGCAGGTGCTGGAGGGATGTTTGCAATGGGTAGGAATATCTGAGTGGCTGTGCTCCTAGAGAGAATCAACCCCTTAAAGAAGACACACACACACACACACACACACACTACCACAGGTACCAGGGGGAATCTGACTCCCTTTGCAGAGGTAGTACCCAGGCCAGAACAAAGTAGGAGTCCCAGAGTCTCTGCTTACCACCAGGAAATCCTAGCAAAGTGGCCAAGAGCCCTCCCCGATACTTTCAAATGTGTTCCTAGTTCATTACTTTGCCCTAGCACAGCTGGGTGCTAAAGGCAATGAGGAAGGTCCTGCTCTCCCCTCTAGTCTACATGGGCAGACAAGTAGCTCCTATCGACATAGAGCTAAATAAGTGGTTCTGCCCTTCTCAGAAGCTCCAAGTTTTCTTGGCTTGGAAGAGAGTTGTGTAAGCTTTTGTTTTGTTGTTGTTTAAATAAAGAACCTAAATTAAGACAGACCTGTGCAAAAGCCTCCCTCGGCCACCTACTGGCTGTGCAACCTTAGGGAAGTTTGAGAAGTTCTCTGAGCCTCAACCACCTCATCTATAATATGAACTGAAACCACATTGTATAACTCAGACTCTGTGCTAGACCCCTGTGCTGAAAGTCAGAGATGCCCCAGAGACCAAAGCAGGCAAAAGCTTTACAGACTTTAAGCTGGAAAGACAATAAGTAAAGACACTGAGTCCTATAATGAAAAATGATTATTTAAAAAAAAAAGGAATGAAAGGACAAAGGAGTGTTTGGGACTTCTGGACAGAAACCAGAGCATGCGTATTTGGGAAGGGCTGCAGAGATGGCTCAGTGGTTAGGAGCACTGCCTGCTCTTCCAAAGGACCTGAGTTCAAATTCCCAGCAACCACATGGTGACTCACAACCACCTATAATGAGATCTGGTGCCCTCTTGAGGAAGAGACCTGGTCAATCGGTCTCCTCAACTTAGACCATGAAACCCAGTATGGACAAGTTCAACAGAACCGCCATATACGGGCTGCCCAGGCATGCTTCAGCATTGTCAGGGCATAAATTTCATTTTCATTCCCTTCGCATCCCAGCTGGACCTGGGACAGTTGATGCAAAGGCCTTGGGGTGGGCTGAGTATGTTGCATTGCAGGAGAAAGGACCTTGTCCAGGGAAGAGTGGGTCAGGGGAAGGACAGCAAGGAGGAGAAGGCAGAGGGAGGGGAAGGTAGAGGTTGAGAAGGCAATCGTTTGATCTTGGGAGGCCACTGGTATTTGTGCCGGGTGGAGTGGGAGCCTGCAGATTTCTGAGGAGGGGAAGAATGATCTGATTTATGTTTGAGAAGGACCCCTCCGTCGTCATCCTGAGACCTGAAGCGTTGAAAATGCAGCCCGTGTCTGCTGTACGACAAAAGCACAGAATGGCAAGCAGCTATTACTATTATTCTACTATTGTAGTAACACCAATTTGTCATAGGCAAAAAAAAAAAAAAATCCACCAGGGGGAATAGGTGGAAAGAATCCACAAAACTTCAGAGTGACCAAGGTCACTCCTTGCTGCAGGAATTCCCTCCAGGAAGCCTGGTAACAGACCACAGTCCTGGACTGGCCCTGGTACTGGGAAAGAAGCTTACGACCTCACCAAACAAGCCTAGGCATAGAGAGCTAGCTCATGCCATCAGATCCCTGCTTGGAATAAATTCCCCAACGGCTCCCTCAGAACTCTGCTGTGGTCCTGCATCTGTGTAGAGTGATACAAGTCTGCCCCCTCCCTTCAAAAGCTGAGGACAGCAAGGGGCCTGCAAGGTCTTGCATTCACAGACCTATCCTGGTTTCTGAGGACTGGAGGAATGACCAGGGGGAGGCAAGCCAATGGTATAGAGAGAGTAGGCAATGGGGACCCTGGAGGACCGGTCTACAAGCTCTTCTGTCTGCAAGCGCATCAGTGAGTGACCAGAGGTTGGAAATGACCCATTGGTCATACGAGGAAGAGGAGGGGCAGAGGGATGTAGTACCCATGGTCTTCATTAGTGAGGACAAACTTTAGAAAGGGCTAGCAGCCTCTTCTCTGGGATCGTGACCCTCTTGTCTTAAACGAAGATGGCCATTGAGAAATTATTTCCCTTCTGGGTTCACGTTTTCACTAAAGGTTAGCCCACTGGCAGAGACGCGAGGAGACTGGCTCCAGCCTGCAGGGAAAGTTTACTGGGATGTGCCAGCATAACTTCAGGTAAAGCTAAGAGACCAGCCCAGACCAGACCATTGGCTGGGGAAATCCCAAGTTCTGGGGAAAAGAAAGAGAAGAGGCCCAAGGAGAGCTCCAGGGCTCCCCCCTAAGCCATTGTGCCTGGACTGAACAGCTCATCCACCCACACACCCCTGAGGAAGGGAGACTGCACTCTCTAGGCGGCTATGGAGATGGCCAGGGAATGTTCGGGGACACACAGGCTACAAAAGTGGGGGGATGGGCTGTGAACCCAACTGTGTAAACCACCTCTGCCTCCTGGGGTGTATGGGGGGTGGGTGCAATGGCTACAGATAGGGCAATGGCTGGGAAGAGCTTGCAAGGACACAGGGCCCGGATCTCTACGGGCAAAAAGACCGCCCCCACCCAGAAACCTCCGGAGCCTTGAGTCGTGCCCGGCGCTTCCCATTCCACCCCACCTGCACCGCCTCTGCCGTCACTCACGGCCGCTGCTTGCTGGCTCTCTGGTGCGCTCCGCGCCACAGGCACCTGCTAGCCCCGCGCTGGGCGCTCACTTCTGTCTCTCACACTGCGGACTTCACTGTCACCTGGCCTTGCTTCTGGCCGGACACAGTGCTCCTCCCTTCTCGCAGTCTTCTGGCGCCCATCCACCCACCATGGCCCGGGTCTGGGCCAAAGAGTGGTGTGGCTCATGGCCCAAACCTGGGTAAGGAGTTGAGGCCCTGGGGCTGCGGAGAGGCTGGTGGGAGGGGGGCACACGGAAAGCAGGGTGGAGCAGCTCTCTCCAAGGATGGACACACTGGGAAGAAGCCAGGAGTTTGGGTGGGAGGACCCCGTAAGCAAAACAGAGGCGGGTGGGGCTGCACCACAGATAGAAAGGACAGTGGTCGCTCCTAGTGACCCCGCGTAGGGATGGGGGGGGGGCAATGAGTGGGGGCGGGGCGGACTCGGAGGGGAGGGCGGGGGTAATGCCGCCAAGGAGGCTGCTCGCAGCCCAGCTACTGACCGCCCCCTCCCTTTTTCTCCCCTCCCCCTCTCCCCGCCTCTCTCTGGCTGCGGGTCGGTCACACCGGACCGGCTCTCTCCACGCTGCACTGGGTCGGACGCCAGGTCTGCGCGCCGCGGTTGAGCGCACACTCGCTTTGCGGAGAGCCGCTGAGAAACCGGCGGGGGCGGCGACGGGGGAGCTCGGCGGGAGCCGGAGGAGGTGGCAGTCGGGAGGCCAGCCAGGAGACCGGGAGGCAGAAGCTGGTGGCTTTCAGGCACTCATCCCGTTCTCCAAGGATGGGTCCTGGCGCAGCCCGGCCACTGCCCGGCCCGCCGGGCAGAGACTGAACTGCTGATCCCCATTTTCCGTGAACCACCGGACCGAAGGAGGTACCGACTAAAAGACCCTCCTGGCTGGACTTCGTCTCCTGCGCTCCCCCGCGCAGCGCCCCCCGCCAGACCCGCGCCTTGCCAGCCGGCTAGAAAGCCGGGTTGATTGGCGGCAGGCGGCGGCCAGGGGAGGGGGCGCGGTGCGGGGCCATGGCAGGCTCCGTGGAGTCCTAGCCGGAGCTCGAGCCGGAGCCGAGCCCAAGCTGCTGCTGCCGCCGCCTCTCCGCGCCGGGCCCCCGCCGCCGCCGCAACCCTGCGGGAGATGGAACAGCGGAACCGGCTCGGTGCCCTCGGATACCTGCCGCCTCTGCTGCTTCACGGCCTGCTGCTCTTCGTCGCCGACGGTGAGCGCGGGAACTTCGCGACCGCGATGGGTTCAGGGGTATCTTTGCTGAGGCCACGAAAGTCTGCCTGCCGGCTTGGCCACAGCGGAGGAGAAAAGGAAGCGGCAGGCTTCACGGTCTCCAGCGATCCCCGGTGTGCAACCTAGGCTGGGAGTGGGTAGGGGGCACGAGAGCAGATGAGGGTCACCGCGGCTGTGGCGTCCGCTTAGGGAGTCTTTCGGTGGGCCCCCCACTAAGCAGAGGAGGCCTGCAGAGAGCGAAAGTTGGCGCGCCGCAGCCCGGGCTACAGTGCTGCGGCCCTATCTGCCCTGCACCTTGCACGACCCGAAGCAAAGCAGCCTGCAGCAAGTGGCGGGGCTCTGCTTCCGCCTTGCAGCTGCTCCCTGAACTTTGCTGGCGCCTCCCGCGCTGGGCCGCATAGTAGCTGGGGACAGGAGTGGGGGCAGCCCAAGGCCGGAGAGCAGGAGATCGACCTCCTCAACCTCGGGTTGTCCCAAGCCCCCGCCTTTCAGCTGGTCACGCCTCTCTCTTCCGCCCCCAGCAACATTCACCGAAGTCCCCAAAGATGTAACCGTGCGGGAGGGAGACGATATCGAAATGCCCTGCGCGTTCCGGGCCAGCGGAGCCACCTCATACTCGCTGGAGATTCAGTGGTGGTACCTTAAGGAGCCTCCCCGGGAGCTGTTACACGAGCTGGCACTCAGCGTGCCAGGAGCCCGGAGCAAGGTAATCCGTTGCCCAAGAGGCACCCGTGCTTACCCTGCTCCCTCCAGGGGACGTGAGGGTTACCCTCATAGGGCGCCGCCCTGTCGCGCAGCCACCTCCCATCCTCTGCATCTCCAAGGCATTGTCAAAGTCGGAGGCTGTCCCCAGAGTCTGTCTGTTCTTAACATTGCTTCCTTCTCTGTAACCTCAGGGAACTCCCTTCACACCCAGCCCTTGAAAACCCACACCTGATCCAGTTTGGCGGCTCAGGCTCCCTAGCTCTGGGACTGTACTCTGATGGGTGCTGGCTGAAGAAAGATCACTTGGTTCTATCAGTCTTTCCTTTGCCACCCCAAGGCGTTAGGGCTCAAGGCCAGAGGGTTCAGCTCTCCAGATTGCATTTACATGGTAGAGAGAACATGGTATCTGAGAACAGGTATCTGGGGAGCTGCCCCACCCTCAGTGGCTGGAAAATCTTGCAGTCTGCCCCATAACCCACACTGGCACTCCGATACTCACTCATACCCACAGTGTCCCCGGAATCACACTCAGAGTTCCTGTTCTCATCTTCCTCTGGCATGTATCCACACATACCAGGCTGCCAAGGCCTCAGTGATGCTGGACCCTCCATCCAGTTTGTCACAGTTCCAAATTAAGTGGAGGATTTAGGGGAAATGAGTAGGAGATAAGACTCCCTCCTTTGCACGCTCCTGGCCATCCAGTACCCACTCTGGACAGCAGACAGGCGTGTGTCAGGGCAGCCACTGCTTAGCCAAACAAGGTGTTAGCCCCAAACCTGCTTCTCTCTGGTACACTGCGGGGATCCTAATGTATCTGGCGCCCTTCACCATGCCACACCCCAGGCAGTTAAGCTCCCAGCCCACCTGCAGAAAGTCTCATTGTCAAAGACAGATCAGAGTTTCCCCGTGCACAAATGTCACCTGCTTAATCAATCTCTCTCTCTCCCCCCTCCCTCTCCCTCCTCTCTCTCTCCCTCCTCTTCTCCTTCCTTACTTCCTCCCCTTTCTCTGCATTTTAGGTAACAAATAAGGATGCAACTAAAATCAGCGTAAGTGTGGAGCCCAGCATGGGCCGCGGGAGACCCCTTCTGGTCGCTTTGCGCTCCGCAGCTCCCTCCCCTTTAGAAAACCTTTGCGGACAATCAATGCGAGCTTTGCTACCACAGGGAAGCACTGTGGGCTACTTGGCGTATCTGGGCGCCATCTGTCGCTAGTAGAGGAATTAGGTTGTCTTTTGTGTAAATCAAGGGTCCAAATCCGAGTCCCCAAACCCCGCAACAGTAAACTCACCCTTTGCGTAGGCTCCTGGCATGCACCTGCTCTTGGCTGGACCAAGACCTCGAGTGTGGCTCTTTGCTCAGACTGCTTGCTGCTCCAACTTCCCATCCCCTTCTGCCTCGCCCTGCACATGCACCAGGCTCTCTAGGAGGACCCTCTGCTCAACCATCTCCTCTTCTGCGGACAGCATAGTTGTGGGCTCCTAGGAGCTGTTTCTTATGCAGCAAGGGTGTGTAGGGTTTGTGGCGCTGGAGTATGGAAGTAGCAGGGCCTGAAAACAGTCCAAGCCTCTTTGCAGGCCCAGTTGAGAGGTGAGGGGTTGTGCCTGTGTTTGATGAGTCTTAAGACTTCCACCCAGCCAAGAGGATTTTTTCAGGGATCTTAACAAGTGGCCAGTCTTAAGCAAGGCAAGGGCTAACTGTAAATTACAGGACAGGGGATGTGTAGTTGTGCATGCTACGGGCAAGATGGACACACCCCAGGCTCTCTGTATTCTAAGTAAAAGTGAGCTTGATTTCAGGTATATGTAGGATGTCCCAGAGCAATTAGTTTGGGCATTAAGGTGCAGGAAGGATGTGAATCGTTAGCCACGGAGAGCCCCAGTCTGAAATTTCTTGCAAGTTACGGAGAGTTATACGTTCTGAAGGGGAAATGTGGGAACCCCTAAGAAAGAGTAAATGTGAGGTGAGACAGCTAGGAATTAGAGACCAACACAGCGCACAAGCAATGCGGTGTCTAGGCAGAACTGAGAGCCCATTGCCACCAGTTGAGATGTATTGAGGTGTTTAGGAAATATTGGGATGTTGTGGCAATTGCGATGGTATTGATACCGTGATAGGGGAACCAAGATCCCCAGTCACCAAAGCAGATGTGGAGCTAACTGGTCAGGCCGCTAACCGGGCTGTCTTACAGACCGTGCGTGTCCAGGGCAATGACATCTCGCACCGCCTTCGGTTGTCTGCTGTACGACTGCAGGACGAAGGAGTTTACGAGTGCCGTGTGTCGGACTACAGCGACGACGACACTCAGGAACACAAGGCCCAGGCGTTGCTGCGTGTGCTGTCGCGGTTCGCACCGCCCAACATGCAGGCTGCTGAGGCAGTGTCCCACATCCAGAGCAGTGGCCCGCGGCGACAGGGAGCCCCTAGCGCTGTCAGCTCCAGCAATGCAGGCGCCGCTGTCCGCACCACCTCTGAACCCGGGTACAGCGACAAGAACCCACCTCCCGGGAGCCCTCCCTCTAGACCAGAAGTTCCGGAGGCAGCCGCGGCTGCTGCCGCCGCCTCCGCAACCCACACAGTCACCACCACTGCTGCAGCAGCTGCTGCTGCTTCATCAGCTTCACCACCATCAGGCCAGGCTTTCCTTCTGCGCCAGAGGCACGGTTCCGGTAAGGGCGGGCCCCAGGGGGGTCGTGTACACTCGGGAGAGAGGGGAGAGGGGAAAGGGGACCGCCCAGGACATAGTCAGATACTCTTATTGCAGCGACAGTTGTGTGTGCGGCGGGGGCAGGCGGATGGCGGGGGGCGGCTCCTCTCTTGTGCTCTCTGGGCATTTTCCCAGTCCTGATTCTTAGCCTGTTGGAACATCCTACCAAGTATATCCATGACTGTGCAGGCTGCCCTGTCTGGGACTGTAGCTGGGTTGTAAGACATCCTGTCTTGGTCAGCGTTGGGAGCTGTACACTCAGACCCTCAGGTTTTGAAAGATATTTCCCAGGTGGGGTACTGGCTCCTTTTGAGAGAGGAAAAAAAAAAAGTGGTACAAGCAGGCAGCTGTCTGTCTTTGCTGATTGGTGGCATTGAACTGTCCTTTAAAGTCCAGGAAGTTCGTCTGTGTAGCCTTTGCTCAGTGGTTTCTAGGTGTGGCCTTATACCCGGCTGTAAATTCTGTATGTACACAAGACTTCCAGATCTCCTTGGCTCCAGAGGGAGAGAGTTGAAGATGGAGCGCTGTACCTGTTATAAAAAGCCTACAGAGGCTGTTACCCACTTTCTTAGGGAGCTAAAGTCTGGGGAGGAGCTGAAGTTAGGCATTGTCAAAACAGAAATCAGGAAAAGGAACTGCTGCCCTGGTATTGGGCCCCTGGGGGATGTTGGATAGCGGTAGTGAGGGTTTAGGATGCCCAGAAAAGCTGTAACTATTGTGCCAAGAACCTCTTCTCCCAAGATGCCTTCTTCTCCAACCCAACTCAGCTGGTGCTCCAATGCTCACTCCTAGTGTCGGATTTTAAATAATTCACCCCAGGCCTGAACCCCTCTTCTCAGTCGTTGCAGTGCATATTCCCATGAAGGGAACCGCCACTGGTATTACAACCCGAAAGTCTAGGAGGAGTCATAGAGCTCTGATGGGTTGGGACACACTGTCGTGCTCCAGGTTGGCTATTCTAAGCTCCTGGACTGTCTTCACTGAATCTGAGGCGACAGGCCTCACATCACTTTTGATCCTACCCTCTTGCTGATCCTTAAGCCCTTGAACATTTGGAAGCATCTGGTCCGTTCTGAGCATCAGTTCAGCCTTGTTTTCCCTTAGTTATTGCTCCTGTGGGAGACTGTTCTGTGTCTCTCCCTTCCTTGGGAAACTGCTGTGTGTGTGCGTGTGTGTGTGTGTGTGTGTGTGTGTGTGTGTGTGTGTCCCTTCTGAAAGCCTTGCTATGACTGTTCTGTATCCCCCCCAAGGGATTCTGTTCTGTGACACAGACATACACACACACACACACACACACACACACACACACACAGTAGCTTATTCTGTTCTGTGTCTCATCTTCCCTGTGTGAATCTACTGTGCCTCTCCTCTGGGAGACTTAACCGTGTCCCCATTATTTGTGAAGAATTTTGTCACTTTTAGCTCCAGGGACCTATAAGATCCCCCTCCAAGCCCTGGGAAAGATGGGTCATCTTCAAAGAACTTCCAGCTCTCCTGTTTAACTTGGGACGCTGTACCGTCTGTACTAATTTAAGTTGCTATGACAAAAATACCAAAATGTCAGTCGCTCAAACACAATCCAAATTCGTGGCTTTTGTTGTATCGTATCTTGTTCTGGGTTGGGAATGGCATATTCTGTTCAATCATTCAGAAACCTTGGCTGACAGACTGTATTAGCTCCAGCAAGTAGCTCTAAAATCTCTCTGGGAAGCACCATACAGCAGTATATAAGCATGTAAGGAACTAGAGATAGAAATGTCCCTTTGACCCAGTTGTGGGAGAGAATGGAACCCTAAGGCTATGAGGTGTGCATGGTGCACAATGAATTCACTTATTTCCTGTGCTTTTAGGATGCTTCTTTGTGTGCAGCATTTGTGAGAAACTGAGGAAGGTGTCTCTCAACCCATTCTGTAGTGCTCCATTTTTTTTTCTGAGAAAAATCATTCAGGAATGGCAAGTTGGGTTTCTAAGGACCAGGCCTAGAGGTGGTAGACATCACATCTCCCCCCAATTCACTGACCACATAGATGCAAGTCTTTGGGGGAAATGTACTGGTTGTCTTGACAGCTACTTTCCAGCTTCATCTCCCTGCAGCATAAGAGGACACAAAGAGCTAAAAGTCTCGATGTAGCATACACTGGGTATCTTAAGAAAGTGTTCTTTGGCTCATGCTGTGATTGGCTTAATTGCTGCTGATTAAAAGACCCTTCTACCCTTTCCCCTCAGAAAGTAGGAAATAAGTACATGTGGTAGACTGGAGAAAACCTCTGGAATGTTCCCCAGAGCCGTGACAAAACAGATAATATGAAAGTCCAGATAAGAGTTACGTTTATGCCATCTAAGTTTCGTGTGTTGTGTCTTTTGGTAAGTGGTTTAGTATCTCTGTAAAATGGACAGTGTTTTAGTTTGACTTTTCAGTTGCTGTGCAAATGGGACCATTAAGAAAAAACTTAGCTCATGATTTCAGACTTTTCGGTTCAGATGCTCTGTTGCTTCTGGACCACAGTGAGGCAGACCACCATGGCTAGGCACATAGAGAGGGAGATCACTGCGGGAACTTCTGTGCGTACATGTTCACCATCATCACTGTGGCCTTAACTGCTCTGGGTGGAGAGAAGAGGAGGAGTAAATGAACAAGCTGGCAGCTGGAGACCAAGCTGTAGAGGGACCTTAAGAGATGGGCGGCACCAACAGGGTTGATTGGAGGCTTTGACCCAGGAAGTACCATGTACTAGAGATTCCTGAGAGTGATCTTGGCCACACCCATAAAATTGTAATGAGACCAAGGTTGTGAGCTCATTCCTGTTTGAAACCCCTTTTCTTTTGTTCGTACCTGGCCCTTGAGAGTTACTACACTGGTCTTGAGAACCAAGCATGGCCAGTCTGTGTTGGATGAGCTCATCCACTGGAGTTGGATGTAGCAACCAGGGTGGGATTTCTGTTTGTCTTTCTGGTAGGGACAGCCGTTTTCAGTACCATCCAGAAAGCACAGGCAGCTGGGCTCCCTGCAGGCCAGATAGTGCAGCACCATTGCACTGTCTGGCTCTTGTTATTTCTATCATCCAGTAACCTCTGCCAGCTTCTACACAGGCCAGGAAGAGACATATCTCAGACCAGGCCCTGGTTTCTCTCCAGCTCCCTATTGAAGATGAAACATGGTCAGATGAAGTCAGTAAGCCTGGGCACTTCCCCCATCCTTGTGCCCTCTCCAGGAAGGTCTTGGGAGAATCACTTAGTTGTAGGCTCCCAGGTATCCCACTTGGAGTCTAGAGAAGTGGTACAGGAGACCTCTAATATGCAAACGCACCTAACAGCTTTGGTTCCAAGGAGGGAACCACTCCCAGTGGGTGAGGTCGAAACATTTAGAATGTTTGCAGGGTGGGTATTAACCTTTCTGCAAGACTTTCCTGGGCTCATGGCCAGCTCTGGGTCTCCAGGGAGGCAACAGGTTCGGAGATATCTCAGAACTTCTAACAGCAGGAGACCACAGCATGTTTTGAGCCTGTCTCTCCTCAGCTCCTTTCCAGTGCGCAGATCTAAGCCAGAGAGGCCCATTGCTCTTGGTTAACAGGCAGACATGTTTATAGTGCTTCTCAGTCAGGATGCTGGCAGAGCAGATGGCACAGTCAAGCAGAGTCACTGAGGGGCATTGGCACAGGGTAGTTATGAAGACAGAAGCAGGGTTAGGCCAGCCAGCAGAGGACGGTTGTAAGTCCCCAGAACTGGCAGCAACAGGAACTGTTAGTGTCCATGCAATACAGACTGGGGGCAGCTGGTAGGGAGGGGGAGCCGGGATGAGATTGGCAGAAGTTAGAGCAGCTGGGGGACAATGTTCCACGATCAATTCTGTAGTCTCAAGGTCTCAATGGAGGGTCTCAGTTAACTTTCTATGACCCAACAAGGACCTGATTCCCCTCTTGCATGTTTCTGATTTGGCCTCCTCTTAGCCAAACCCTTTTGAAAGCCAAAGACAAGGGCATCCGGGGAAGCTGTCTAGAGTTGTAAGCCCCAGATCTTAGAGCACAGTGAAGAAGGTCAAATGGAGGACCCAGGGGACTGGAAGTGTCACCCCAGCCTTGGTGTAGTACATCCTAACCCTTTCAGATCAACAACTTCAAGAGTGGTCCCAGCCCCCTCTCCACAAGGTGTCACGCACAATTGATCCTAAAAGACCTTCCATGTCTGCATTTGTGAAGTGAGCTATTTCAACACTGCCAGGAAGAAGATACAGGGCAGCTTGCTCAAAGCATTGCCACATTGCCCGTTTCCTACTCATCAGCCAGGAAAGGAAATCTCTTCTCTACTCACCTGTGCCCAGCGTGGCTATGTGTGTATTTACACTAAACGTGTGTTTAAAAAACTCATTCGTTTCATGTCTCATTCGTCAAGAGACATTTTAATACATATACTTAAAAGTAATCATGGGTTGAGTCAGCAAAGCAGAGCAGGCAGAGAAGGCTGTGTCTGTTCTCACAGTGTGAGCCAGCCTGGCTACTCATGTGAATGCTGATCCACTGTCATGAATACTTAGCTGCTGGTTGCCATTGGGGGTGACAGAACATCTTCCAAACACTTCTAATGGAGGAAGGGCACCAAGGAATTCATCCCAGCCTCATAAAAGAATATAGTTGACAGCAGAAAGACTTCCAGGTTGGCAAGAGGTTTCCTTCTGTAGGGAACTTGGGATCTGATTGTGGAGAGTGAACCTCTAACTAACCTCAGGGCTCCAGTAGCAAGGAGAAGCGCCACAACCCCAGAATGGGTGTACCTGGATGCAGAAAACTAGATACTTCCAGTATTTCTCTCTTTTTTCCCAATATTTCAATTAATGGTGAGAAGACAGTTAAGACCATGGGTGTGACTATGGTGTTCTGTGGTGGACAGGCTATTTCTGCTGGGAGCCATTGGGGGTGGGGACATCCTTGGGTGTTGCCATGGCAACCATAAACCATAACCAAATGGGACTGTGACTGAAGTAAAAACGCTCAACTCTGCCTTAACCTGTGCCCTGGGTAGACGACAAAGCTGGCACAGTGGTACCAGGGTGGTGCTGGAGAGTCAAAATGCTGCAGAATCCCCAGTCACAACAGCAAGGCTAGGGACCCTGGGTTCAGAAGGACTTGTCGACCATTGTAAATCTGTTCTTCCCTCAAGTTCTGATGTGACATTAAGGACCTCATTTTAGGAAGGAGGAAAAAAGTCTAGTAAAGGATGTCCTCAGAAGAGGGAGCGACTCAGCATCCCGAGGGAGAAAAAAAAGGACTTTGTGAAAGGAGTTTTGGAGGCTCACAGCTGGTAAGAGACAGCTGCGTCTTCCTGAATAGCGGCAAAATGGTGTCTTATCAGTGATAGGAGGCTCTCCCTCTCAGCCAACCACTGGGATTCTGTCCAGACCAGCCTCATGATTCCCACGAGTGAGGACCAGAAATGGCAGCCATGGGCTATTGATGTAATCACGGGAGGCTTCCTGCAGGCAGACTGTTTCCAGGCTTGAAAGAGTCGGTTAGGGATGATGTCCTCTTAGCGTAGCTGATGCCCAGAGAGGCTCTGGATTCTCCTGTAGCTCCCTCTCTATGATGTGCTACGAAGGCTGCATGAAATGGAATGGGTTTGCGCTTTATATCTACCCACGAGTGGCCAGGCAGCTCACAGCCTAGTCTTCTTGCATTAGAGATCCCCAATAAATACTAGCTGCTCCTGCAGTGTACTGATTATTCATAGTTATGCCTGCTTTTACGGAGCACATATGCCTGCCACTGTCACCTCTACCGTCCACAGCAGTTCTCCCTAACTCAGGCTGCTTCCCTTTATTCCCAAGCACACGGTCCCTTCTCCAGTTTGTTCCTGAAACCCAGACCCTTTCATCCACAGTAATGGCAGCCCCCAAGAGAAGAGCCCAGTGCCAGACTTTCTAAATGTCACCAGGAGCCAAACCACTAAGGAGCGTCTCATTAAATACACCAGGAGCACATTTTTAAAGTTCTGAATGTTAAAGATTCCCTAAGCATCCTCAGGGATAAAACGGGGTCAAGTGCTTCTGTAATATGATATTGATTAGTCCTGCTCCATGTGGACAGTGGTGAGGGCTTGCCTGTGGTCTAAACCTCGGAGCTTTATGGAGATGCTAGCAAGGTTTTAAGACATTTTTGCAGCACAGGGGGAAAGCGTATTATCTGTTTTATTCCCCTGTGCTTGATGAAGCTTCCCAGGTATCTCTTGCAAACTCATCTAGAGAAGCAAAAAGTCTCACTTTGTCTTCCACAAAAGCTGCAAGGAAGTTGAGAGTGAGCCAGTCTTGTACTTCCTCCCTATCCCTAGGGAGGACCTTCCTCAGAGTGGTGCTTCCAGGGAAATGAGTCTGGTGGATTTGGTAGTTTAAAGAAAGAGGCTCATGTAAATACCAAAGAGGATTACTCCCTTGGGCTCCTCCAAGGCTAGGGTTAGGCTGATGTGGAGCACTGACTAAGGGAAGCAGTTGGCAAAGGGGCAAGTCCTCAGTAACTTGTTGAAGTAGAAGACTGGAGCTTGCCTATGTCCTTCATGCAACAACCCTTGAGACACAGGCTTCCCCCAAAACATGCTCAGATGGAGAGTAGTCAGAAATGATTAGATTTTCTGTTCTGTCTTTACCACCATCTAGGATGAAACATCAGGTACTTTACACTGGCTTAAAGGGGTTTCTGCTGCTGTTCTGTTCTGTTAGTAGATTTTTCCTTGGTGCCAGGTGTCTGTTCAAAACAAGAAGCTGTGTCAGTGACTTTTCACAGCACTGTGACAAACTACCTGATAGAAGTATCATATGTATTTATGTCCAGGGCTTCAGAGGGTACAGCCAATCATGGGCAGGGAATCTGTGGCAGGAGAACACTATGTTTTGTGATCCAGTGACTTCTCACACAGGAAAGAGAGAGCTCAGGTTGGAAGAAGGGCTATAAGCCTCCGAGGCTTGCTTCCTTTGACCCACCTCCTCCAACCATGCCTCCCATCCCAAAGGTTCCATTCCTTAACTTTGGGACAGTGTCACCAATTGACAACCAAGTTGAGAACTATTTGCATGAAGCCACAACAGAGGTCAAAGTGGACATTTCAGAAGCTCTTTTCCACTCCAAACTCAAGGATCCTTCTCAGAAGGGTCATCCTGTTAGAGGAATGCCCCAGTGTTTCGAGCACTCAAGAGACTTTGAAGGCTGATTGTCAGCAGGACAAATCTTACCAATACCAAACTGTCCACCCCCTGCTGTTAGTGAGTAAGGGCAGGGGAAGGACCTGGGTCAATCCCTGGCATGCCTCTTGTGCTGCCCATCCTTGTAGCCTTAAAGCACAAACCCAGTAAATGCCAGGATAGCTTGGGAGAGAGAGGCAGCCACCATCACGCATGACCACCTCATTGGTCCCTGTGGCATTTTAGTCATTCCCACAGTTCAGCTAGCTCAACGGCAGGTAAACCCAGGTTTGAGTGTCAACAAATTCTATGTCTGGGCCTTGGAGCTCCAATCACCCAGAATCACAGTATAGAACCTTCCTTTCATAAGCACCTCATTTCCTCCCGAGACTGTCCACCTTAGTGCCTTGGAGTCTTGGCTTCGTCATTAGCCGTAAGCGAGTACTCTCCTCTGTGTGGAACCAGGTCCCAGGCTGGAGGTCATCTGTTAATTTTCAAAATTAGATGAATGAAACACCTGGCAGAACAAGGAAGGATTTATTTTTGGCTCAATTTCAGAGGCATTGGTTCATGTGGTGGTTTGAACGAGAATAACTCCCCAGAGACACAAATACTTAAATACTTGGTCTCCAATGGGTAGCGCTGTTTTGGGTAGGTTTAGGAGGTGTGGCCATGCTGGACTTTGAGGTTTCAAAGCCATGCTCCATTCTCAGTTCGCTGTCTGTTTTCTCCTTCTGGATTGAGATGTGGACTCTCGGCTTCTGCTCTCAGCATCTAGTTGCCGCTGCTTTGCTGCCTCCACCCCACCATCATGGACTCTAATCCTCTAGAACCATAAGCCCACATAAACTCTTCTATAAATTACCTTGATTATGGTGTTTCATTACAGCACTAAAAAGGTTACTAATACAGTTCTTCATGGTGGGTGGAGAAACAGAAAAAAAAAAAAGGACATTCTTGTACTCAGCAGCCCTTCTTCTCTGTTTGTCCCATTGAGTCCTTTAGCCCATGCATAGTGTCACCCACAAGCACAGTGAGTCTTCTTCCCCTAATTACTCATTTTTGGAGGGCCCTCACTGACACACCCAGAAGTTAGACTCACCAGTTTCCCAGGAACTTCCAAATGCACTAAAGTCAACGTGAAGATCAGTCATCACGGGATGTTCACAGAGCATAGAGCCCAGTGTCTAGGAAACACGAGGGGATGCCATCTAAAGTTTATGTGGGAATGGCGTTAAGTGTCTAGATCATCCAACAAGCTAGGAATCTCAATGTGCGACTTATGAGTGCCGTCTCCCTCCTATCCACCAGTGAACCTAATGGTGGTAAAAAGAAGGTAGGGGAAGCTTCAGTACAGACAGTACGGAGCATTTGCAAATGGCTCAGGAAGTTGTGTATGTTCCCTCTGCCATTTGTGAAGAGTGGGCACTGTGCAATCATCACTGCCTGTCTAGGGCTGTTTTCCATGAATTGAACTTTCTAGTGAGCAAGAACAGCTTTGCCACAGTTTTTCATGCTCCTCTAGAAAACTGAATCCCAGTTCTAGCAGGTTCATTGTAGGGCTGACTGTGCCAAAGTAGATCCTTGGGAAAGCCTTGCCTGCACTGTAGCTGTTTGTGTTTGGCTGTGCTTTGCTATCCAAGCTGCCATTTGTGGGGTACCATTGTGATGGTAAAAGGCAGGACCGAGGAGCAAGGAAGCCAAGCTTGGTGGAACAACTGGATTGTGCAGCAGGAGATGACTGTCTCTCCATGGCAGATGGAAACAGAAGGAAGAAGGCCCTTCATGGTGCCACGTAGCCACAGAGCCTTGGGGAAGACCTGGATTATTGGGATGGGAGAGACTTGACATCCCCCCGGAGAGCAGTACAAAAACACTTTTGTGTTGGAAAGCGCCACACCTTGCGGTTCGTGGTGATGGACGGGCTCCCAGTCACCTTCACAGGCACAGGCCTGCTTTGTATTCCTGTATCCTGTTTTTAGTACAGGAATCTGCCCATCTTTCTCAATGTGGCATCTGTGCCCAGAGATTGCCAATAAAGAGTCACATGGCTCCCAGGGACAAGTGAGGAAGCAGAGAAAAATATGCTACTGCCAGGAGGTACTGGGAGCACGAATGGACTACATGAGGAACCACAGGGCAGGCCCCTGACCCCTGTCCCACATCAACCTGCCTCTGAGTGGCACAGAAAGCCACTGCAGACACACACAGCACAGTCTACTTCCTGGTGCTGGACAGTGCTCGATAGAGAGCCCCTCCTTCAGCTGACTCCTGTCCATCACCATAGCTGTAATGTCAATCCTTCCCCTCCCCCCCTCAAAGGTTTTCACTGCATAAAAACAGCCCTGGCTGTTCTGAAACTCGCTCTGTAGACCACCAGGCTGGCCTTGTACTCACAGATATCCACCTGCCTCTGCCTTCTGAGTGCTGGGAATAAAGGTGTGTGCCACCACCACCTGACTGTAATGCCAGTTCTTTATAGAAACGTACTATAGTTGATTCTGTATAAAGGACCTCTTAGCCCAGAGGAAAGCTCTTCAGTAAGCCCAGGGAGGGGAACTAATGCAATAGCAGGGCTGAAGATGGGTTCCTGATCTGCCCAATGCCTCCAGACATGCACTGGGCAGGGTCAAGGGAGAGACACCCCACCTGAGGGGAAAGTTTTGGTCTAATGTTCAGATAACTGTAAAGGTGGTAGTTGGGAGAATGGTGTTCAAGACCTAGTAACCAAAGGCCTCACCTGAAACTTGAATTTCTCAAAGTTCACTGATGCAGTCTCTGGGCTCCATAGCATGGTACTTCCTGTCTCTGTTTTGGAGTGCAAGCCTAACCAAGTACCTGTTCTAGCAAGAGCAACGGAGTACATTGCTTCTATGTGTCCACATCCCTGTATTCATTATGTCTGGAGCTAGTTCACTCATTCATTCGTCAACCAGTGTGCACCAGACATCGTTTATATGCAGAGACAGCTGTGTACCCTGTGATCACAGTTTGAATATAGGCATTGAGGCCTGAGAGTCCTACAGGGGAAACTAACCAGTGCAGCCAAAGTTAAAATCCACTGTTCTGGGTGTCATGTTAGAGGAAGACCCAGAGGAAGGTAGGTAGCTAGGAATGTTGGAGGAGGGCTTGATCGTCAGAGGGACGGTTAAAGTTAGAGGGCTTCATAGATGCAGAGATAAGGGGTCTCTGTCCCAAAGGGGGACACGGCAGTGCAGTGAACTGGCTGCTGCAGGATACCCAGTCTGTCATCTGCAGAGTGGGATGGTGGCTC
Source organism: Myodes glareolus (assembly GCF_982192425.1). Taxonomy (NCBI): domain Eukaryota; kingdom Metazoa; phylum Chordata; class Mammalia; order Rodentia; family Cricetidae; genus Myodes; species Myodes glareolus. Next base: position 48,072,881 of record NC_142026.1, on the reverse strand, counting down.
TTGCCCTGCTGACCTTTGAAGACACCCAAGGAGCAGTAGCTGAGAATAGTGCCATAAAGAGCTTTGTGAGCCAGAAGGAAGTTCAGCTCCTCTTCTCTGTAGGCATTATCCTTTCAAACACATGGCAGTGTCTGTTGTGTTTGAAGCTAATACTTGACTTTTGGAAAGTCAGCAATTGTTTGGAGGGGGTACCTGACTAGGCCCTGGAAAGTAGAAAGTAGAAAGGGGAGGCGGAGCCCTGGAGTTAGAGGTCAGACTTTTGTGGTCCCCTGCATCCAAGAAACTCATTAGAGGGATGCTAGAGCTCAAAGAAAGAGGAAAGGGGAAAGGGGAAGTGGGGAGGACAGCATCAGACCCCTAATTCTACTATTCCTCGTCCTCATTCCATCCCGTTCTACTCCAGAGTCTTCTCGGTCCCCCTCCTTTCCGCCTGGGTCTTTCATTAGCCACCTAAAACTCACTCTAGGCTTACCCAAAAAGACCAAACCATTGAGAGTCCATAGAGTAGGTGTGGAAAGTGCAGCCAGGACATAAATAGGGAGGGCAAGTACTTCTTCCCTTTGCCCAACATCTTGGGTGTATTGACATCATGGAACTCAGAGCTCCAAGAGAGTGAGACCTCTTCGTGGGCACAGCACTGGCCTAGAGGGTAGATTAGATAGGGAGATTGCTGGGACCTTGTTACCATTATTGCGTGGCCTGGTCAGTCACTTCCCCCTTTGACCTTTGCCTTCAAACATGTAAGATGAGGGGTGTGCAGAGCAGTAGGATTCTGTTTCTTGTTTGGGGGGATATAATACGGTTTAAGCCAAGGTCTCATTGTGAGTATAGGCAGGCCTCATCCTCCTTGGTGAAGATGTGAGCCACCATGTCGGTCTGATTGGTAATATTTAAATTGAGGAACCCTTACAAGGCATAGTGGTGTACATGCATATAATCCCATCACTGGGGAAGCTGAAGCAGGAGGATTTCGTATTCAAAGCTAGAGAAGACTACACCATAAGATGAAGGAAAGGGAAGGAGGTAAAGAGAGGGAGAAATGGATTCTAGGAGATTAAGGAATCCTTGTATAGATGTCTCTGGTACCTTATATGAGAATTGAGAAGGAACAGAAAGGCACAACCCAGAACATGGCAGTACCTTATCCTTCTCCAATCAAAACAACTCTGTTTTTCTCTGTTTTCTATTTTGGAGCTTACATATTTAAAAATTACCAAACTCGTCAGCACTCTGGATTTGTGTCATTTATCACATCAGTTACAAACGGAGATCTTAGAGGTGTGTTACACCCGTACTCCACCTCCAGCAGCACCGAGCCTCTGGCAACTGTCTCAATATTTGCTTGGGGTCATCTGGGTGAAGAAGGAGAACTTGAAATAGGGATAGGAGATCTGCACACCACTGCGGTTTACGGTGAGGTCGTGTAGGTGGGGGACTGAAGGCCCCACCTCGCATGTAGCCGTTGCTGGTGAAGAGAGATTATTTTATGGCTTAGTCTTGTAGATTAGTTGTGGAGGGTGCATACTCTGAGTGTTGTATGGTCTAACTGAATCCCATTCCAGGACATGCCCTGGTAATTACTGCCAATAAGTCAAAAAAATATAACTTTAGGGACAAAGGAGACACAAAATCCATGGGATGCATCTCTGAGATTACCTCCCATCAAGAAAAGAAACTTTTTTTAAGTTGACCACGTAAAGAGAGAGGGTAGTCACCTCTAGGAAGGGAGAGATAACATGTGCAAATGCCCTGTGGTATAGCGTATAGTCAGGAAACTCAAACGATGTAGGTTTGTCTCCTCAGATATTAAAAGATACACAGTCTCCAGGTGCGTGAATGTGTAACTAACTGTATTTGCTTTAAAGATTAATGTAACAAGAAAATACACAAGGCTGTTTCCTGATGTGCTCCATTCTAGAGTCATATTTTAATGCGTTACACACCCTGGGCAGTTCCTTGACACTAATTTTATTTCATGAGCACGTGTTATAGAATTTCCCAAGCACTATCCCTGGGCAATTAAAATGCATTAACTATTGGGCTAAATTATATTTCTAAAGGAAAGTTCTCAGTGAGAAACAACATGCAGGTATGCCCAAAACAGAATGTGTGCAGAAGTTTCTGTCCTGCCTGGTCCCACAGCCATTCAGTCCTAAACAAACATACAGAGGCTTGTATTAATTATAATACAATATAATAAGCCTATTAGTTCAGGCTTATTATTAACTAGCTCTTACAACTTAAATTAACCCACAATTCTTCTCTATGTATAGCCACGTGGCTTGGTACCTTTTCTCAATGAGGCATTCTCATCTTGCTTCCTCTGCATCTGGCTGATGACTGTTTGCCTTTCCTCTTTCCAGACTTCTCTTAGTCTGGTTGTCCCATATATACTTTCTGACTGGCTACTGGCCAATCATTATTTGATTAAACCAATAAGACCTACAAATCTTTACAGTGTGCAAGAGCATTATCCCACAGCAATAGAAGAGGGGGCAGGGGTTTATAAATGGAAATACAGGCCTGGTCACAGGGCTAATCCTCTTCTCTGCCCTGGGACCAACACCACATACTATACACATAAGTGCTTGTCAGGCCTGCCTCTGAGGAGAGGTATACGGAGGCTGGGGCCCATACCTCCGCTATTTAGCACACTGCAATGGGCAACCATTGAGAGCCCATTCATTATGTGCCTAATCCAGGGAAATCTTGGGAACTCTGGCTCACAGACCATGAATACAGAACAGGAGAAAAGAACATCAGATTACTTGAATGATAATGGGCTGATTGGGAGACTTCAGGGAGGGCCGGATTCACTTATCCACCACTCTAGCTCCACTTCCCAGTCAGTGTAATGGTCACATGAGCCCTACACAATCCTCAAGTCCATGTTTCATGTTGGGAAGTAGACTTGGGTAACCTAGAGCAAATGTTCCCAAGCCATGTTCCTTGAAACCCTGTAAACTGCGAAGCACTGCTAGCTTCATTTGGTTCTATTTTGAAAAACTGCGTTTATGTTTGCATGCTTATTTACTATAGTGCTGGGGATTATTTATTGTAGCCTTGCACTTTCTGGGCAAGCTTTGTACCACTGAACTACACCACTAACCCTTTACTGGTGGATTCTAGATGGGTGTTCTAACACTGAGATGCATTGGTCCCTTGCTAGATTTCTGGTGGTTATATTTTGGGTTCACGTAGTTATTAGTTTGAGAAAACAATTCTACAATTTAAATATATCCAAACATAGTTGATATGGTCCAAATTACATGGAAAATATATGTTTATATATATATATAATGTACATATGTACATTTATATTTGGAAATATACAAAATCCACAAATATTTTGCACATACATCAATGCCCTACCTTCTGTGAAAGGGATTTGGAACAGCTTGGAAAAATGCATGCTTCATGATAGAGCACATTCAGGGAGAAATGAAAGAAAAAGTTGAAACGAGTCTGAGGAAATGTGCATGAGAGATGCATCTGCGTCATAGTGAGTTGGAAGGTCAGGTTACTAAGCCCAGCTCCCTAGGAATCTAGGACAGGTTCTTAGCCCCAGGTGGAGGCTGTGTATGGAGCATCTGGCCACTGCTGCACAGTGGTCATCTGGGGCTTATGAGAGTGTCCAACCATTCACCCCACCAACAGTGAGTATCACGGCACTGGCAGCACACAGAAACAGGGAGGCACACAGATGAGTCACAGTTTCCCCTGGCGTTGGCTCACCCTCTGGCATAAGACAAGGGTGTCAGAAAGCAAACACACCCACAGCTGCCCACACACAACCTGGAGGAAACTGAATTTGCTCTTGCATCCTTGGGACAAGGGGGGGGAGGGTTCTCTAACCAGAGGCTAGAAGGGAACCCCTGGGAGCAGGCAGACAAGTGGGGGAGGGGCACGGAGGATGAAACTGAATGAGGCTGTGCCCAGATGAGACTTGATAGCATGAGAAGCTGTGCAAGGGGGCAGACCAGGGGCAATATCCAACAGAGGCAGCGCTAGCTTGGAGTCATCTATGTAGACCTCTGGGCTCAGCAGGGGAAGGTTGGTATACTCCAGAGACCTGCCAATGAAAATGGCCCTCCTGAAGGCATGGGGAAATGAATGCATACAACTAGTCTCCATGTGGGAGTCTGCTTCATCTGGAACTTGCTCCACTCAAAGGAAGGAGGAGGCAAGTGAAAACCCAGTACTGGAGAGGGTTTGAGAGCGGTTCCAGCAGCCAGGAAGCCTGAAAAATTCAGATACCAGGAAGCCGCTGGCCGTAACCCTCTACCAGCACCCCACAGCTGTGCAATAGTAGGCATGTTACTAACTCTAGGACGTATCCATGAAAGGGAAAAATGACTTCCACTTCCTAAGGTCACAGGAGAGAATTCTCACAAAAGGCAGAGTACGTTTCTAGGTACGGAGACTATTTCAGATGCCTACTAATACTCCATGGCCCCAAAGATAATTAAACCAAAGCAAGCCGAGTGTAGGATCCCCTGGATGAGGACACAGAGCTCAGCTGCTGAGCACTCCCCTGCTCACTGTAGTTAGGGCCTCTGGTGGCCCGCTGCCTCCAGTCCTCTATCGCCAAGAAAGGGCCTTATCACTCACCACTATAATTGATTCCATGAAAGGAGCCTTTGGGGCAAGATCCCGTTTTGAAATAAATAGGCTGGCAAGGCCCCATCAACTAAGTTGGCCACCCAAGAAAGTGTGTTATATGCATATGTGGAAATGCCGCAGTGTACATGGAGAACATGACTCAGTGATAGACTCCACCAGTGAGAGAGAGGCTGGAGTGTGGTTCAGTGGTAGAACAGCTTCCCAGGATCCCCAGTGAGGGGCTGGGAATGTGCTCAATGGTAGAGCATCTACTTGTAACAAGCTCCTGGGTTCCAACCCCAGAAATGCAGTACATGTCAAATGAAACCTATTCTGTACAATTGGCACAAACAAACAAAACAATGAAAATAAGTGATTGTGAATATTAAAATTCAGGAGGAAAATCCTCTTCACTCTCTCTTTGGAAGCAACCTAGGGCAGGGCTCCACCTGTGACCAGAGGGGAAAAAAGATGACTTCTTGTTCTTTGGTCCTAGGAGAGGCATAAGTGATGACTATAGCCCACTGTGTGCACAGAAGCCAGGCTGCGTGCAAGTCAGTACAGCTGACCTCAGTCTGACCTTTATCTGTATCAAATAAAAACAGGGGATTTCCCATTAAGCTTGGGATTCAGATAGACAGTTAATGGTACCTTGAAGTAAGTATTGCCCATGAGCTATTTGGGGTAGGTTGGCCACTGTTAATCTGAAGCTCAAAACTAACTGCGTGGTCTATCTGTAAACCTTGGGCCTCAGGCAAGTTATTTCTCATTGGATCTCAGTTTCTGCATTCTAAATGAATTGTGGTTTTAGTTTTGATTTGTTTTTAAGGAAGGTGTGGTGCTATACACATCTGTAATTCCAGCACTCAGTTGCCTGAGGCAGGAGGATTACCAGACTAATCTGGGCTACCCAACAAGCTCCAGGCCACCAGAGATATGAGTACCTGGTTTTCTGTGCCTTGGTGATTGAGGCAGTCTGCCTGGAGGAGTCAACAGGCAGTTAAGACATAAGGGATGGATCAGGTCAAGGGAAACAGAGGCATTGGTTAGTCATTCTACCGGCTCACCCCGGGTGCTGGAGAGGAGAGTCGACCATCATACAAGGCTGGGAGTGGGGAACTATTGAGACGATTAAGAAAGGTTCTCATGGAAGCATCGAGGTGGTGGCTCTTTCCTCTGCAGTGGGGATCTATCCAAGGCTCTGTACCTTATATCTCCAAGTATATGCAAGAAGCAGTTTGGGCATCGGTGGCAATGGAGGAAGGAAAATGTTTCAAAATACTGAGACCAGCATTAAGCTACGATAGAGGACTGTCTCAACCCATGACTGAACTGGATGTGCTTTACTCACCTATGATAGATTTGGATATGACATAAAAAGGCTCATAAGTTAATTTCCAGATAGTGGTCTTGTTGAGAGGTCGACAGCTCCACTGCTGGGTTAACCCATTGCTGAATTCTTAGTTGGATGGTTTGTTAGGAAGAGGAGGAGCAAGGCTGGAGGAAGTTGGTCATTGGCTGTGTGGCTTTGAAGGGTGTATCTCACCTAGCCCTCCTCTTCCCCCGCTTCCGTTCCTAGCTGCCAGGAGGTGAGCAGCATTGCCGATCACACCCTTCTGCCATGATGTTCTAACTCCCCGCAGCCTCAGAACAGTGGGCCGGGACCGTGGTCTGACACCCCTGAAAACGTGAGCCAAAGGGAGTCCCTCCTGTGAGTTGATTCATTCAGGCATTTTGTCGCATTAATAAATACAAAGTGACTCAGATTCTCCAGGCTCCTCCCTCTGAGTATGGTGGGGAGCGAGGGGAACTGGCTGAAGCAAGAAGCCTCATGGCCCTAGCTAGGATGCATGAGTAGGAAGCCATCAGCGAGGCACAGGTCCCCAGTCCATGCATCCAGGTCCTATGCCAGCCTTTTCTATAAGAGATATCTGTTTCCTTTAAAACCCAACAGCATCAGTTAGTTTTTGCCCCACTTACCAGCACACGTTAATTTTATGGCAGAAATGAATTCCACCCAAACAAACTCCCTTAGTGCACAATTATTCCTCATTGGCTCCCTTTAGATAAATATCCATGAAGAGGCTTTAATTAAAATGACAACAGGGGAGGCAGCCTTGCATGTTGCCATCTTCACACTCAGCAGCAAGTTGGACCCGGGTAGAATCCAAGGGGGGAAATGAGAACTGAGCGTGCCAGGAGGGGCAGTCCCATGTCAGGGAAGGGACCTGCCCCTGCCCACTGCGCAGCTGAGCGCAGACCTAGTGGGATCTAAGCCAGACTCCTCCTCAGTCCTGAGTCAGAGCTGGCTCAGACGCTGTGAACTCGGACATCGGCAAATGGCAGGGTGTGGGGATGCGTGTGACCAAGAAAGGCTGTACCGGAATCCACTGCACAGAGGCCAGGGTGGTGGCTGGCAGCTAGCCTGGGTCTGGGTTGGGGGTCAGGAGGGCAAGGACTTGGAGACTCCTGCTGAGAAGGACACACAGCATTAGTGGCAAAGGCAAGGCAGGGTGCTAATGCCTGGGTCTTTCACAATCTATGCGTGGAGTCTCCTAATTTTTAGTGTGTCGGATTAGAATTTACTTTTTTTTTTCACCCTTCTGCAACTCTGGCTCCACCCTCGGGTGGCCACTTTGTGTGTTGCTTGCAGATAGGTTCTGCAGAAGAAAGGGTTGTAACTAGAGAGGCAGGAAGTGGGGGAGGTGTGAAATGGCGATGAAGGGTGAAGGACAGTTCCCTGAAGTGACAGACTCTGCTGTGGTGCTGCTGGGGCCTCTGGATGATGTGTAGAGAAAACATGATGTGTGACATTGACCTTGGCCAAGATGCTGCCCGTGTCCTTTTTGTTCTCCTCTGGAGGTGGGAGGGCGGGTGGGTCTGCTGCTTCCAGAGAGAGCAGAGGTGCAGCTGGAATGGCAGGGTCCTCAGAGCATGTGAGGAGGAACGGTGGGTAAACGCTGTCTTAAAAAAGGAGGGTTCTATCCAGCCTTGAGTGGAGGTTCTAGCTCAAGCTCGCTCCTGGGGCAGCCCTTTTTGTCTCATTCACTGAGGCTGCAGAAGAAGAAAGCAATACAACTGAGTATGGGTACCCAAAGGACCACCATCCTGTGTGCATGGTTTGGGTCTTTAATTTTTTTTAGCCAAGAAGTCTTTGTTCAAAAGACAGGGTTAGAACTTCACAAAGAACACAGCAGCTTTTCGTGACCACAGGGCGCTCAGTAGAAAGGGGGCCGGCTGCAGGCACACCCTCCAGGAATCCTCCATCACAGCCGAGCTCAAGGGTGGAATGGCTTTGTCCATGAGAGATGGGGCAGTAACAACCTGCCTGCACGTTATGTGTCCCCGTTCTGCACAGTTCTGCAGAGGAAGGCACAAATAGGCAAAGCCTGCAGTGCCAACCTGCAAATGAGCTCCAACCCACTCAGGCTACCAGAGCCAGAACCAGGTTACTGACCCCAAAATATCAGAACCGTAGTTACACTTCTCATGCCTGAAACAAACAAACAAACAAACAAACAAACAAACAAAAACAAAACTGCAGTCTGCGAGCAACCCTGAAAAGTCTCTGGCTGAGTGGTGTGTGTGTGTGTGTGTGTGTGTGTGTGTGTGTGTGTGTGTGTGTGTGTGTGTTAGCTGCTGAGCCAGCCTTCCCCAGCCCTGCTGCAGCTCTCAGGGGTTGGGTCAGAGGTTCCTCAGCTCTCCACACAGACCCGATACCCCAGGCCCATGTGTGAGCAGCAATGCCACCCTCACAGGGATCTCTGTGTCAGTCAGACTTGTGTCACAACAGCCAACGCAAGTAACGTAAAAGGAGGAATTTGCGTTTCTGCTCCATTTCACGAGGCTTCTGTCTCTGACTCTGTTGCGTGGGGCCTACAGTGAGGCACAATATCATGGTGTGAGCACGAGATGGTGTGAGACTGTTCAAACGCATGGTGGACAGGAAAGAGAGAGCACAAGACACATCACAGGTGACCTATTCCCGCCAACCAGGCCCACCTAACGTTTCCAAGACCTCCCCCAAGTGACACTTCTACCTGGGACCAGTGCTTTCTTTCTGTGAGTCCCTGATGGGGAGAACTCAGCTCTCAACTGTAAACCACCTTGGGAGCTTCGTTCACAGGCTTGGACTCTACCCAAGAGGAAGCCCGGACACACCCTCCTTCATTTCTTTATCAAAACATTAAATGGGTTTAACAATTCCATGCTCTTTTCTGACAGGGTTTTGTAATTCTTTTGTTGCTGGATAAATGGAAATGGTGAATTTCCCAGGCAGAAGCTACTTGGACTGAGATGTGTGTATGTGTAGGAGTGTGCATGTAAGCACACACACATCCATGTCCATTGTATCTTTCCTAGTTCTTAGTTATTATGTTTTATTTATCTGCACTCCCAACTGTCCTGTTTCCCTACTTCCTTTTACTCCCCCACCCCCTCCTCCTTTCACTCCCATTCCCTTCCCAAGATGTGGTCTCAGTATGCAGCCAGGCTGCCCTGACACTTGCAATCCTTCTGCCTAAGGGCTATAATTATATGACACCACACCTGATTAGCAGTCTCACAGGCTTCGGTTTCATTAAGAATGATCAACAAAGCAGCAGTGCTGGTTTGAGGTGAAGATGAACCAGCCATTCCTCTTTCCGGGGCTTCCCTCACCTCCTGGGCTGCCTGAATCTCCAGCTTCATCATGACTAACACACTGGTGTGCACTCTGGCACTATTCTTGATTCACCTTCGGAAGGGAGGAAATAGATAAAGAGACTGTGAGCATCTGATCAGTTCAGCACACCAGCCTGTCTCTTCAGCCCCATATTCTAGGAGTGTCAGAAAAGAGGCCCCAAGGTAGGTGATTGAGCCCATCCCAGCTACACCCACTCAGCCATTGTCCACCTGTGCCCTATACAGGGTCAAGCTGAGTTGCACCTGTCTGGATTGCAGTGAACAGTCCTGGCTACTGCCTCTGGGAGACAGGGAGGTAGGGACTCGGGCCCCAGATGCTAGACATCACAACAGGAGCTCTTCCTCAAGAATGTGACCCCTTGGTCATTAAGTTCTAGGGGTGTTTTAAAAAGAAGTAAATGAGGAGACAGTTCATGCACATTGGAAAAGTTCCCTCTTGGGAGAGCATTCGCAAAATTAGCTCTTCGGCCCTGTTCAGACAAGATGGTCCTTTTAAAGTTTTGTTCATGAGTTGGTGCTCCCCTGCCGCTTTTACAGGGACTCTGGGGATTGAACACCGGTTGCCAGGCTTTGAAGCAAGTGCCTCTGCATGTTGAGCATCCAATCAGCCCTAAAATGTTGTGTATACGTTTATCAGTGTGGTTCTGGGGGTCAAATCCAAGGCCCAGTACATTTGGATAAATGCTGTCTCTCTGAGATATATTCCTAGATCCCGTTTTTGTTTATTTGTTTTGCTTTGTTTTTGAAAGAAGGTCTCACTATGTAGCCCAGGTAGATCCTCCTGTCTCAACTTTCTAAGTACTGGAATTGCAAGTGTGTCTAACACACCTGGCTCACACTGGTCTTTTCTGAAACCACTGCTTGCATGGCATTGACTGTCTGGGCTGCTTTTGTTTGTATGTTTTATGGAATGTCTTTTGCTGTGTGACAGAGGACCTTACAACTCAGTGACTTTCGTGTGACATTATGGTCGTTGTCTTAGGTTTCTATTGCAGGGAATAACCATGCCAGCTCTTATAAAGGGAAATATTTGTTGAGGTGGCAGCTTACATTTTCAGAGGTTTAGTTCATTGTCGTCACGGCAGGGAGCATGGTGACTGGAAGTGTGGCAGTGTGGAAGCAGACATGGTGCTGGAGAATTCTACATCTTGAACCAAAGGCAACAGGAAGTGAACTGAGGTACCGGGCGGCAGCTTGACCATATATGAGACTTCAAAGCCTGCTTCCACAGTGACACACGTCCTCCAACAGAACTACAGTTACTCCAACAAAGCCACTCCCTAATAGTGCCATTCAAACCAACACAGTCACTTACTCAACACAGTGATTTCTCTCGGCTCACCTGGGAAGTTTCTCACTTGGTCTCTGCTGGGCTCAGTTAGGTATTTGGTGCCAATTCACTTAGGGATTGATTGGTCTAGAGGGACCTTATCTAGGACATCTCATGACCCCAATGCTTCAGAAGGCTGACTCGGGCTTAGACAGTTCATTCTGAAAGTTCACAGCCCTCTGTAAACTTTGCCTCACTCTGGTCCACTATCTACAACAGGTCATGTAAGGGAGGTGCTATCACAGAATGTGTATATTGGTGAGGAGGAAGGCTGCACATGGCCTGCCTCTGTGAAACTGCTTAAACTCCAGCCTACTGACACTGGCAAGACACTCAGTAATTTTATGGTGTACGCCACAAGACCCAGAGAGGTGAAGGGGCTGTTAGTAACAGGACTAGGTTTAGGAACCCCTGTGGCCATCAAGCAGACATCCAACATTGAAGACCCCACAGATGTTGATCTCTCCCTTCCATGCTCATTACCTTAGACAGCATCATGTGGTCCTTCTGTTCCTGGTACTTCCACCTCTGGCCCAGCACAGAGAATCGAGCTGCTTTTTCCAAAGTAGGGATTGAACACAGGACTTTGTGCACACTAAGGACCACTGAGCTATGTCCTCAGTCTTCAGTCTTTTAACATTAAGCAAGTGAGTAAGTCAAGGGGGTACTTGAAGGCAAGGTTAAATCTTGCTTTACCTCTCCTGTGCTTGCAGTACCACCTGGTCAGCCATCCCCTGCCTGGTTTACATGTCCATTGACCACTTCTCTGACTGCTGCATATCTTGATGGTCTGAAATTCTTTCCACAACTGCTTTTAGATACCTCTCATGCTTGTTTCTGTCGCCTGAGCCTACCTCAGTGCTATGATTTGCAAGAATGTAGCCATCAAAGTCTAGGCATTGGGCGTCTAGTCTCAAAGCTATAGGTGCTCAAGAAACACCGTTATCCCTTATCCTTTTTTCTAGACTGTTTTTTCCATGTGCCCAAGAGCCCCTGTGAATTCTACCCGGACCTCTAGCCGTCCATCAACTCACCTATCACTGCATCCATCTTCCTAGCAATCTGTGACAATGAGGAGGTGCAAAAGAGGACTGTAGTCCTTGTAGCAATCTCTCTCTGCTGCGATTCTCTCTGCTGGCGATGGCCAAAGCAGAGTGGCCAGATTGTGGATGGGCAGGAGGAAAGACTGTGAAATTAAGATCTGAAGGCTAGTGGGTCTGGATGGGGTCCTGGATGGACTTCTTAACTGGGGCCAGCGCTCTGCAGAGAAATAGCATCTCTGGAAAGACTGGACACAGGAGATCTGCCTCCTCACTCCACAGTGTGAGCCAGCACCAGTCCACACGTGGGCAGCTGGAGTCATGGAGATTCTGAATGGATCATCTGCTCAGCTCCGTTTTCATAAAGGAGAGGAGTAGGCATGGAGCATGAGTTCTATCACATACACAGTTGCAGGTGGAGAAAGCTAGATTATGGGAAAATTCTTTGGACAAAAAGAATAATGGCTAGATCCAGTTACATCATGCCTAAGTATACACCTGGAGGCCAGTGTACCACACCCAGGCATCCGTGTTTACTGCTGCACGAGCCACGATTACCAAGATACAGAACTAGCTGAAGTTCTCAGACTGTATAAAGAAAATGGGGTTATATATACACATTAGAATTTTATTCAGATCAGGAAAGTGGATGAAATTAGCAGCTATTGTGTTAAGCAAAATAAGCCAGATTCAGAAAGATAAGTATTATGCCTTTAAACTCTCTCTCTTCTCTCTGTGTGTGTATGTGTGTGTGTGTGTGTGTTTGTGTGTGTGTGTGTGTGTGTTTGTGTGTGTGTGTGTGTGTGTCTCCTTGTGTGATGAAAATAGAAGGAGTACTATTTGGAGAGGAGACCAGCAGGAGTGGAGACTAGGGTGAGACGTGATAACCAGGTTGTACATGAACAAAGTCTGATAAAGACATGGATGGAGATGTCTTAATGAAATCTGTTATTTTGAATGCTAATTAAAAGAACAAATTTAAAAAATAAACTAACTGCAACACAAGGATCAGGGAAGATCTCGGAAAGAAGGAAGAAAGATTGCAGGAATCAGAGGACCAGAATGTCTGCTTGACAGTAGTGTGTCTTCTATATATGATAAGGAACTATGCTCATAAAACCTCAACAACATGGCTGCCTCAACAAGATCTGCACAATGGCAACACCAAATGACATGCTAACAGAGATAGGAAAGAACTCACAAGATCTAAACCCTAGATAAAAAGTTACAGAGGGGGAGAATAAGTCTTTACCAAGGATGAGCCCACTGACAGCTATCCAATCCCAAGTGGTCAGCTCGCTCTCTCTCTCTCTCTCTCTCTCTCTCTCTCTCTCTCTCTCACACACACACACACACACACACACACACAGAGAGAGAGAGAGAGAGAGAGAGAGAGAGAGAGAGAGAGAGAGATAATAATGAAAGAAATCATGAATTTGAGAAGAGTAAGTGAGTGGCCTATACTAGAGGAGTTGGAGGGGGTGAAGAGAAGGGTGGAAATGATATAAATGCAAATCTCATAAATTCTAAATAAAGACTAATATCAAAACTTAAAAGGAAAGAAAAGGATTGACAGTACTTCTACTATTAAGATTGATAATAGTTAATCTGATTACAGGGGAAAGCCAGTCATCATAGAAACTTCATCCAGCAACTGATGGAAGCAGATGCAGCGATCCATAGCTAGCACTAGGCCGAGTTCCCAGAGTCCATTCGAAGAGAGGGATGAGCAAAGGGGTCAAGACCACGATGGGGACCCCCACTGAAACAGCTTACCTGAGCTAGTGGGAATTCACGGACTCAAGACTGACAGCAGGGGAACATGCATAGGACCAAACTGGACCCTCTGAATGTGGGTGACAGTTGTGTGACTGGGGCAGTCTGTGATGCCACTGGCAGTGGGACCAGGATTTATCCATAGTGCTTGAACTACCCTTTTGTAACCCATTCTCTTTGGAAGGATACCTTGCTCAGCCTAGATATAGTGGGCAGGGCCTTGGTCCCACCTCAAAGAGACTTGCTAGATGTTGTTGACTCCCCTTGGGAAGCCTTATGCTCTCTGAGGAGTGAATGGGGGGATGTGGTGGGTGGGAGGTAGAAGGAACTAGAGAAGGGGATGGAGTGGGAACTGGGATCAGTATGCAAAAGGAGAAGAGATTGATAGTACTACATTCAGTCCCAACCTTGTTGGAAAAGCCCTCATCTGACCTAATAGAGACGAGGGATCCAGTTGCCCTAGCAGTAGCTAGGGCAGACAGTTTTAGTTTTGCAAAGTCTCCACATTTTCTGCAAATCTGGTGTTGATGAAGAGTCTCCCACAGTCCTTCTGGGTATAGGGTTGCAGTCCAGCCTGCTGGGAGTTCAGGCTAAATGTATAGGAGAGAAGTCACCAGTGGTGTCCCCCAGCATCCCATTCAGCAGTGGTGTCCTCCACATCCCATTCAGCAGTGATGTCCTCCAGCATCCCATTCAGCAGTGATGTCCCCCAGCATCTCATTCAGTAGTGATGTCCTCCAGCATCCCATTCAGCAGTGATGTCCTCCAGCATCCCATTCAGCAGTGATGTCCTCCAGCATCTCATTCAGCAGTGGTGTCCCCCAGCATCCCATTCAGCAGTGGTGTCCCCCAGCATCCTATTTAGCAGTGCTGTCCCCCAGCATCGCATTCAGCAGTGGTGTCCCCCAGCATCCCATTCAGCAATGATGTCCTCCAGTATCCCATTCATCAATGGTGTCCCCTGGCACCAAGGCAGAAGAGCAAGGAATCCCAGGAGAAGTAGGGCATTTTGCAGCTTAGGAGCCCAGGGCTCTTTGGCAGACTTTTCCTGGCTACACAGAGAGGTCTTTGTAACATCTTGACACTTTGAGAATAGGGGAGGAGGCAAGCAGTGGCCAGGAGGAGGCAGGATGAAGACATGCATGGGGTTAGGGCCCAGAGGCAGACCAGACACTGGAGAAAACGGTGAATATGATACAGACAGTGTGGGGCCAGGTGCGTGGGATCTCAGGTAGTCACCCACACCAGCCTGTGATTACTGAGCTCCCCATCTCAAGGAGCAGCTTGACAGCATGGTTATGGAAGGAAGGCTAACACCCAGAAACCACCCATAACAGGACCTGTGAGGATGCCGAGGTGTGTGCCATTTAGACAGGAACTTGGAGAGGTGGCACGGAAGCTGGAACGGTGAGATGTGGAGGATGTGGGCGAGGTGAGCCTTCATGTCGAGGGCACTTGGAAGAATTGTGCTGAGAACCAAAGAAGCAGGTTGTCTTTAGTGAAATAAAGCAATGTCTAGCACATCTGCCCCAGGACAAGCGCACTTGTGTCTGACCACATTTGGCTTCATCTTTAAACAAAAGCAGCCATGGCAGCCTCCAGCTGGCCATTGTGGTTTCAGAAGCCTCGGGAAGCCTCCCTCGGCTCTGGTCGGCCTCAGGGTTCCAGGTTCTCAGGAGTCCAGTTGACTGTGTGTTTTCTCTTCACCTGCAGGTACTGGCCCTGCCTACAGCACGGACCCTCTGCTGTCTCTGCTCTTGTTAGCACTGCACAGGTTCCTGCACCCATTGCTGGGACACTGACAGCCATAAAATTTAGGCAGCCACCCGGGGGAGGACCTTGCCACATGGACACAAGGACCAAGGGAAGCATGAAGAAGTCCATGCAGAAATAAATAAATCTTATTTTTGGGGCAGTAACACAAATTTAGAAGACTTAAAGTAACGCATCGAGTTTCCAAATAGGATGGAGTGAAGGCCGTGCAGTCTGCATGGGGCGCTGAGCACTCCACAGCAATGTCTAGTTTCTGTTTCTTTCCTTCACGTTCCCTCTGAGTCTTCATTTTGCACGAACTGTTGAGCAGGTACTTTGAGGATAATATGTAAAAAAAAGTTGGGTCAAAGCCTTTCTGACAAAGTAAAATATTTTTAGGAGATTATTGTGTTTAGAAATTTTTTTTTTGAATTTACTTTTTCTTTGGGGGCTTTTCTTTATTAAATTATTTCTTTGGAGACATTTTGATTAAAAAGAAACACCATAATTAAAACTCACTGTCAATAATATTTATTTTTAAATAAAGATTGGAAACAAGGGTATAGTTGTTTATAAAACTGCACTGTATATTGCTGAATAACAGTTGAATAAAAAAAAGCCCTTTTAAATAGACTTTCTACAGCCATGTATGACCATCCAGTTTCAGTGCCCGCTGCAGCCAGACACTGTGACCTCCTCTTCACAGACACCAGCTGAATGTCTCCCAGGGCGGAAGGCAGTCCAGGACACCTGGCTGGGCCACAGCAAGCAGACAAGAGTATCTGCCTAGCCTGCCAAGAGACAGGGGACTTCCCAGAAGCAAGAATGAATCCTGAGAGAAGGCGAGCTCCTGTGCAAGCCGAGAGCCAGCCTTCCTTCCCAGCCTTCAGCAGAGCTGAGGTGCACTTACCTGCTGTGAGCTGAAATGCCAGCCTGCACTGGTCCCAGCTTTAGTGAGCCTCAAAATAAGAGGTGGCTAGTTGTCTGTACTCGCTTACCTTGTACCATAGGGATGGCTTTTGACCTCTGAATCTGTGAGTTTGGGGATAGGTTGCACGTCTCAGAGACACTAATATGCCATGGGAGCTACCTACTATTAATTTCATTTTAGGACTCCTTTTAAATATCCAGGCCTGTGGTTTGTTTAAAATATAGCCAGACTTTTACAACTGTTGTTTTTTGGGGGGTTTGTTTTGTTTTAGTTTTAGATTGGTTTGCTTATTTTAATGTCATGATTTTCTTTAAATGAGAAGATCTCACGCTATAACCTAGGTTATCCTGAAATTCCCATGCAGCATAGGGTAGCCTTGAACTTGTATCCTCTTCAACCTCCTAAATGTTGGGAATATAGATGTAAGGCCCTGTGCCTGGCTTAACCTGGTTCAAATATGTGCAGTTGTCAACGTTACTCACCAAATGCTTCCTTTCTCCTAACTCAGCATGTGTTGTCAACAGTTTCTAGCATCCAGTGGCAGGTGGGGGCCACAGCACCCACAGGAAGATCGCGTTCATCCAAGACATTTGTTTGCTGATGCAAGGCTCTCTGAAGCACTCTCTTCCAATATGACAACAGGAACATTCAAAATAGCAAGAGACACACCCCACCCACTGACAAACAACATCTCTGTAACCTTACTGCTGGGTAGCAGTGATAGAAATGGTTTGATGAGGGATGAGCCTTACTTATTTCAACCCAGTCAGTTTGGGGGCTAGGTCTGCTTGTTACTGTACTGCAACCCTGCCTATTCTGACTATTTCAGCATTTAGATGATCTATTGCCTATGTAAGAGAAAATGTGAATCTCATGTTTGGAAAGTCACACATGTGCAGAGACCCTGGCATGAAGCAAGTGCACTGGGTGCTATGTGAAGAAATCCTCAGGATCACTGTTTCTGGTAGGCTGTTCCACCTTCCATTTTTATTGATCAACATCAATTGAGCTGTAGATTTAACCATTGTGTCTGGTGGATAGTGACTCTGTCCAGAAAGATCATCTGTTTTTATGGTGAACTCAACACTATACTTGACTAATGTCACTGTGTATCTTAGCCCTCTGCTTGGGAAGAGAAAAAGGCACTTCCCAGATGCCAAGTTGAATGGAGACATGTGTTAGAGACAGGGTGATGTGCCAGGTGACCAGTGCAGGGATTAGGGTGAAGAAAATCTGTCCCCATCAACAAAGCCAGATCCTGCTGCACAGGTGAAGTAAACCAGGTGCATGCTGAGGGTCTCACCCTGAAGAAATGGGCATGAGAAAGAGGTAGGTGGCCTGTGGATACACGGCTCTCCTGGGCTCTCAAAGCACCTTAGAGATGGGTGTGGTGATACATGCTTTTAATCCCATGACTTAAGAGGCTGAGGAAGGAGGATCTCTGTGAGTTCAAGGCCAGCTTGGTCTACACAGAGAGTACCAGGCCAGCCAGAATCACATGGTGAGACCCTGTCTCAAAAAGCCAAACACACACACACACATACACACAAAACAAAACAACACCAATAAAGAACAACAACAATAAAAAATGGCATCTGGAATAGAGGAATAAATACTTCATCTTCTAGCATGGAGGACAACCCGGACACCTGGTCAGTGTGCAGCAGGAACAATTGTCAGATGCTCTAAGAACTAAATGACAAGAGTATGGAAGAAGTGCATTCTGATAACAGGACAAAAGAGCTCACACAGAAGCTCTGGCTAGCAGGAAGCAAGAGTGAAACTCCCTGGCCCTGGACCCTGTGTGTTGGTTGCTGCTAGTTCACCATGGACACAAAGGAGGAAGTATGCACCTGCAGATCACCATGCGAACTTGTGAGTTGTGCCCCTCCTGCAGCGCTCTGGGAAGACAGAAGTATATCCTGCACTGATATGGACATTAAGCACATAAATCTGAAAAGAAAAGCATACACCCAAACTGGAAAAATGCAAAACTCACTATGTAAACTCCATGTCCTTTTCATATTTGGTTTCAGACAAAGACCGGCATGTGTAAGGTCCAAGGACAAGATAATTTATTTTTGTGTTATAAGCACACATTGAATAGTGGGGTGCTTTGGTCCCAGCCTATGAGCAGCACCCAATCTGCTTACATTCCAGGGTTCCCAGTGGAACTCTGGAGGTTGGAATGACAATTACTTTATAATTAGGGCTGGAGGAAGAGTAAGATCCACAGGTTGAGTGAGGGAGAGGAGGCAAATAGGAGAAGAACGTAGCGGGCTCTATGCCCCAGGCCTGGGGAAAGCCCTGAATTCTGCAGTACTGATAAAGACTGCATGCTGGTTGGTAGTACCTTACAAGGGCCATATTACTCATGTTCTTTGGCAGGAATCAATTTTAAAAACTTGTCCTTGGTGAGAAGGACAGAAATTCTTGGAGTTTGACAGAATGTGGTATGATCAGACACAGTACCATTCAAAATTCTGTTCTCACCCTAAATCCATGCTCCTAGATGCAGCTCTGAGCCAGAGGACACAAGGTCTGCCTGACCTGTACAAGGTGGCCCTTAGTTTCAGTACAACAAGCAGCGCCACGTGGGGGCTACTGTACTCAGCGCTAAGGGGCTTCTGATGCTTATGGATGAGGTGCAACCCCTGTGTCTTTGCTAGGAGCCCTCCCCACATTACATTTGCTGACAACAATGATTTACATTCGACCAGCATTTCTGAGAGTTCAGCCTCCACTTTTCCTGGGCAAAACATGGCAAGGTGCTCAGCACATCTACATAGTTCATGCATGTATCTGCACTGTGCTCATGTACACTTCTACACAGGGAAACTCCAGCCAGCCTGGATGCCCAGACTTTGTGCAGTCACACTGCTGCCCCCCACCCCAGGGGTCCCTGCCGTCATCAGTCAAGAACCAAGACAGTCCACTAAGAATAAGAGAATGCCATTTCAGACGGAACTAAAAACAAAAACAAAACACCATCCTGAGTGAGCTGACCCAGACCCAGAAAGACAAATAAGGTATGTACTCACTCATTAAGTAGTTCATATTAGATGCAAAGCAAAGGATAACCAGGCTAAAATCTACAACCACAGAGAAGCTAGGTAAAAAGGAGGGTCCTAAGGGGACACACATGGAGGGCCCCAGGGAAGGGAAATAGTTAAGATCTCCTGGGAAAACTGGGAAGGGGAGGGGAGGGAGGTGGGAACATGAGGGATTGAGATGGCTGAGTTGGGGGAGGAACCGAGAGGGGGGCAATAAAAGACATATCTTGATAAAGGAAGCCGTTATGGGATTAGGGAGAAGCCCAATGCTAGGGCAATTCCCAGGAATCTACAGGATGACCTTAGCTAAGGCTCCAAGCAGTAGAGGAGAGGGTGTCTGAACTGGCCTTCCCCTATAATCAGATAAGTGACTACCCTAATTGTCATCATAGAGCCTACATCCAGTAACTGATGGAAGCAGATGTGGTCATCTACAGCCAAGCACAGGGATGAGCTCCTGGGGGAGGAGGGATCGCATGAGCAAGGGGGTCAGGATTATGACTGGGAAAACCACGGAGACGGCTGACCTGAGCTAGTGGGAGTTCAAGGACTCTGGAGTGACAGCTGGGGATCCTGCATGGGACTGAACTAAGCCCTCTGGATGTGGGTGACAATTATTTGGCTTGATCTTTGGGGGGACCTGGCAGTGGGACATGGACTTATCCTGGGTGCATAAACTGGCTTTTTGAAGTGTCCCCTGGTAGGACACTTTGCTCAGCCTTGATGCAGGGTGGAGGGTCTTAGTCCTGCCTCAACTTGGTATACCAGACATTGTTGACTCCCTAAGGGAAGCATTACCCCTCTGAGGAATGGATTGGGTGTGATGGGAGATGGTGAGGGGCAGGAGAAGGGGAGGGAAGGAGAACTTGGACTGGTATGTAAAATGAAAAAAAAATTAAATAAAAAAGAAGAAAAAAGAAAAGAACATGCTTCTAGAAGGTAACAACCCAACATGACTAAATAAAGCATAATAAGATAAAAAAAAAAAAGAGAGAGAATGCCATTCCCCTTATTCCTTTACTAGAGACCTGTCCCATTTTGTGACTGCAGACACAACATGAGGAAAGGTATAGAAACACCAACAGTAGTGATCTCTTTTAAGTGACAGAGACATTGGTTGAATATGTATACCAGAATCTTATAGAAGTTTTTTTTTTCATATAAACTAGAAATAAATACCTGTAAGCAGGGCAGTGGATAGATGTTGTAGAATATTCTCATGATGAAATATCACATGGGTCAGAGTGAATGAGTCACATACAACGAGGAGCCAAAGAGTCTCAGCATCTGTTAACTGGGAAAAAAAGAAAGTCCCAAACACTGTATGCAGTACAACGCCCTTTAGATAAAAGTCAAAGCTGAGCCAGAGCCAACAGATGCCTGATATATGCTGGATAGAAGGATAAGACTGACTATATTGAAACGGTAAGATTGATATGTATCATACACAGATGAAACATACCTAATAGATAATGGTAGATGACCAGAGTTCTGTGGTAGAAGGAAAATAATCAACTCCCAAAAGTTCTTCTCTGATATATGAATGTGTGCCAGAGCCACACACACACACACACACACACACACACACACACACACACACACACTGAATAATCAATAAATAAATACATGAAATAGAATAAAATTATTTTTCAAGAAAATAGGGTAGACGCAGGTGAGAATCAAGGCCTCTGTTTTTAGCCTGAGAGGTGGGTACTTACTGCATTATCAAAAATTAGCAAGTGAATAAATGAGATCCTAGGCAGAGAACAACAGCAGGAGATCATAAACATGACAGCGAGTGATGGATCGTGTCTGTACAGGTGAACTTAAAGGAAAGGAGGAGGAAAGAAACCTTCTAGGGCCCTTGTGTCACACACAATAACATCTCTACATGCCCAAGCCAAACTCACCTCCAGTTCCATCTTCACCTATATCTGAAACCTGGGTGGTCTCATGCTGTACCTAACACACAACACATTTGGTCTGGCCTGCAATCGTGAGTTTTATCACTATCTTACCACACCAGGTACTTGCATTAAAAACCCAGCTCTCTAGCTTATAATACACAAACACATGGGGTTTACACTCCTACGTGGTGACAACTGACAAGTGCCAAGCCACAGCCGCCCCAAATCCGTCTCCAAGCTTCCCGGAGATCTTGCCACTCAGGGTGACACCCAGTTGCCTCATTCAGGCACATGGTCCCAGCACCTGTGGGCATGAGAGCTTGTACTTTGACCCGTTTCCAATCCATCTTTCACCCCCACAGTCCCTGCTGGCTGTGGCCCTTCTAGTGGCTTTCCAGGGTCAGGAGACAGGGCAGCCAATCAGAGTTCTCCAAGAGGGCTGGAGTCAAAGGTTTAAGTTAACTCCCAGGCCGAACCAGGTAACTGATGCTTTCAGAATAACATGTGTCCTGTTTTCCCTTTAAGAAGATACCAACAAAATTAAACTGGATGACAGATGACCTAGATTTCCTTTTTCCTTAAACATATTGACTTATTTTTTTTCCCTACATAATTCTTTGGGTAAATTACAGAATACAATTTTTTTTTTCCTGTTTGGCTTTGAAAAAAAAAGACTGCAGAAAGCGTGTCTTCAACACAATCTGCTAGTGTATCTACTGAGCTGGTGGACTTCCCAAGTGCAGTTCAGCAGATTTCTGTTCTCTAAATAGCAAAAGACTAGGCAGTGGTTAGCAGAGCTGGCTTCCTCAGCCCTCAGCACCTCCCACGGCCACCTCCTGCAGCTTCTCCAAACCCTAATCTAATGAATGGGTGCTTTTAGCTAAGGCACTCATGTTTCAGAATGCTAATTCCCATCAAATAGAATGTCAGTTTTACAAGCAAGTCTCTCTATCAGAAAATCAGATTCCATTGGATTGACTGATTGTGGTTAGAAGTGTTAACACTTTCAGATTCGGGATGTTGGCTGGAGACGTGGTGGCTGTGCACTGTTGCACTGTGGGACACTCCAGAACAGGGGAAGCCAGGAGAGTACAAATGCACAAATAATTAATTCAAATCAATACAGCAAGGGGCTCAGGCTGAGAGGTATTCAATTATGTTGTTCAAAGAGAAGATGCCTGATCTTCCGCTGGCTTAGTCCATGCTGCACATAATAGAGGATTTTTAATTTGTGTAGCAGGGATGTTAATCTTTTACTGTGTAATCTGGTCCTTGGTGAATGCTGTAAATATGCACGCTGCATGTGGGAGACTCCCCGAGGAGGCTCTCAATCAGTCAGCCTGCCTTTTCTCGGGGGATTTTCATGTCAGTCTCTCAATACTCAATTAGGAAATACATGACCAGCTAATAAGTGATAACTGATGGATGAATGCATGGCTTGATGGGCACATGAGTAGGCTGATAGACCAACTGATTGATGCCTGGAGGGCATGGATGGATGCGCACATTATCAATGGGTGGGGGTGGGTGGGTGGAGAGATCGGTAGATAGGTGGGGTGAGTAGGTGGGTAGTTGGGTAGGGATGGATAGGAGCAAACGGGTGGGGAGATGGGTGAATAGAAGGAAAAAGAGACAGAGTTACAGAAAATTTCAGCTCCAGCCAATCCTGCAAATAGTTAATGATCTTACTTGAACCAATAGCACAAATAAATCTGAGATTTATTGCTCTCCCAAAGGATTTGCTCCACAGTTCTTCTGACACACACACCACACACACACACACACACACACACACACACACACACACACAAGCAGAGAGGAGAGAGAGAGAGAGAGAGAGAGAGAGAGAGAGAGAGAGAGAGATTTGCAAGTCTATAACCAAGGTGTTAAAACTGTTTTGTCCTGCACTAGGATTGTTGGTCAATGGTAGAACACCTTCCTAGTATATACAAGTCCTTGGCTTCTAGTCCCAGCACTGCAAAGAAAAGTAAAAAGTTATGTTTTGCAGGCAGATGGGGTCATATGGACTTTATGACTGGTTCAGGTCTACCTATTCTGTAAAAAGCATTTACTATTTCTGGAATAATATGAAAACAATAAAATTAATTCTAAAAGGACATTTCATATCCCCCCAAATAGAGGATCTAATTTGTAAAGCTTCCCCTCTCCACCTGCTGTCAGAAGCATGCTTACTCTAGGGGAGACACTGTCTAGGAGCAGCACTTTGAATTCCACTTCCTGGGTGGCTCAGTGTAGCACCAAGCAGATCTCTTAAGTGGGGAGGCTGGGGTATTATCTGTGATTGGTGATCCCCGACAACACCATCCTTTCAAACCGTGGTCTGAGAACTGGAGGGGTGTCAATATGGAAGACATGGACACACAAGGCTGGGGAGGGCTGGGCAGAGCTATATGCATTCATCCATCCCACAGATTATGACTTCCTGAACAGGAAACATGGCAACTGTGAGACACCTCCCCTCCCTGCTGTGAAAGAAGAAGCTGGGGATCTGTGAAGAGGAAGAAATGCAGTTCTCTGGAATTCAAGCTGAAGTGCAGTGAATGTAGTAACGAGTTCAGAATTGAGTTCTGGAGAACTAATTCATTGTGATGGGGTCCCTGGAGAGAAAGGACAACAGTGCTCACCTAGAGACTTAGCTAAAGTGGCATTTGAGATGATGTGCCATCACAAGCCACCATCCTCTCCCCATTTTGAGAGTTCTGTTAGACACACAGGCAGCCAGCTTTCCCTACAACCAAAGCTGCTGTCACTTGGGCAAAACCCAATGCTTTTTCACAAGTGGCTGTCACCAGAAGGGGCAGCCTTATGGATTGCTTTCTGAGGTGTCTTGAAATGTGGAGACAAAGCCCAGAAAATCTTGGGTTGTCTGAGCCAAAGGCAGCCTGTGTAGGAGTCTAGGAAGCAGATCAAGAACATGAATAAACTGCCGGACAAGGGTGTGACATGCAGCATATGCTCAGTTGAGTCAACCATGGAGAGTTGTGTGTGCTGAGCGGTTCCAGCATCCTGGAAGAGATGGTGCCACCTGAACCACAGGGCACCTGTCCCGCTGGACAGAGACATATGTGTGGGTATGGAGTGTATACCACAGATCAGAAATAACAAGAAAAGCTCCGAAACAAACCAGGTCTTCTCCCTGTCAAAGCCAGGTTGCACTGTGCACCGAGATTCACAGGAGACAAGGGAACATCGGCAGGCTGCTGTATGAAGATTCTGCAAAGAACCGGAGCAATCTGAGTTTCAAGGATGCCTTCATTGATTGTGTGGAAAACTAGAATCAGTCAAACAAATGAGATATTTGCCATTTCCTCCCTAAATTTTATTAGCCAATGACAAGGAAATGGCCTATCAAATGGGAAGTACTTTCAGCAATTGTTTATTCTTTATTAAGCAGATGTATGGTGCCTGAATGTTACAGTGACACTTGCTACAAAATAGAAATCAGAGAATGAAACTCATAGAACAGATCAAGACAGAAGCCTCTGTCCTAGCTTGTGCCTAAGCTGTCCAGTCACCTCAATTAATTTCTCGCATAAAAGAGCAGGCTAGGTGTGGTTACGAATGCCTCCAGTTACAGCACTCAGGAGCCTAAGGCAGGAGGATTGCTATGAGTTCTAGGATAGCATGGACTACAAATACATACCAAGATCTGGTCTCAAAAACTTCAAAAAACAAAAATAACAAAAAAAGATTCAAAGGGGAAATTTTGATAGAAGGTCATATACAAATGACCTTGAGATAAGGACACCCCTTCAAGGCATCCACTAAACCCCTGGGAGTCTACAGACTCCAGAATCTGGAAGGCAGAGACTCGCCCTTGAGATGTGCTGCAGCTGCAACAGACGTTTCTTGTGGGTGTACGGCATCTTTGACTGGAGTCTTGTGGGAATAGAAGCTTCTAGAGCATAGAGCAAATCTCTGTACATAAGAAAAAGATTACTCAGATACACTTGCTGTCTCTCAGCTTTCCTCTTCAGGGTCTCCTCTAAGCCATATGCCCCATCAGACAAAGAGAGGGCCACAAGAGAAACTTCCTTGAGTATTTACTATGATTTTGTTTTCTTCAGCTAAGTCGGAGATGGATCCACAATCAGGATGCCAGTGTGACTATACCCCTTTTCCCATTTCAGAGACAAGTAATCATAAAAGTCCGAGTTACCCGGCACTGCTGGAGTTTGCAAGAATGAAGAGAATGCCTTGCTGGTAAAGAATAGCCCATTTACCAGACTGTTCTTCTCTACAGCCCCGACCGTGGCTTCTTCAATCTGACTCACTCAACTTCCTCAGTGCCACCCCTATGAGCTCTGGATTCTGACTCCCGTTAATAGACATTGTCCGTAGCTTAGCAGAGAGCCAGGCTCTGTACAGGGACAGTGGACCCCATCCCAACAAATGACAGTTATCTTGGTCTTCATCAGGACAGTGGTACCTTCATGGCAGCCAAGGGTGAGATTTCATCTGTCATAGGACAGGGAGAGCCGAAGAGAGAGTCTGGTTACCTGGTGGGATCTGGGTGTTTGGCATTCTTCCAAAATTCAAATGTGAAATCTTAGGACTTCAGGTGATGGTTTTAGATTGGATGCCTGTGGAGTGAATATATCATGAGGGCTCTCTTCAGATATTTAGTCCTGTAGCAGTGATGCCAGAGAGATTTGTATCCTTGCTCCATATGAAGGTGCTACCACTGAACCAGTAAGAGGTTTGCCAGACACCAAATCCTCCCCTGCCCTTTCCTTGGGCTTTCCAGTCTCTAGAAGGTGAGCAAATGGCTTTTATAAGCTGGACAGAGTTGGTGGGTGCCCTCCAGTTCTATCACTTGCTGTAACTCTTCAGATGGACTCAAACATCGTTTCTATACTTTCAAAGGTATCTTTAGGGAGAGTTGGAGGGATGACTCTAAAGTTATGAATATTTACTGATCTCCCAAAGGACCCAAGTTCAGTTCCCAGTACCCAGCTTGGGCAACTCACATCCAATTGTAACTCCAGCTCCAAGGGTCTGACACCTTTGGCTTCCTTAGGCAGATGCACTCATGGGCATACACCCACATAGCTATACACACATGACTAAAACTAAAACGACTCTTTAAAAAGATTTATTAAAAAATTCAGCACAATTTTTATCTCATTTTTTGGGAGCTACATACTACAAGTCTGTGGAGATCAGAGAACAACTTGTGGGTGTGGGCTCTCTCTGTCTACCAAGTAAGTCCCAGGGACTGGTCATCAGGTTTGGTGATAGGCACCATAACCCACGGGGCCATCTTGATGGCCCATTCCTATAATTCTAACCCCCCTCCCCATAAATCCTCTCTCTCTGTTCATTGCTTCCCATGGGGTCTAGCAGGCTTGGTATTGATCTCATACCCAGCTGCCTAAGGAAAGCATGCTTTGTACCTCTCTCCCTCTTTCGCTCCAGCACTTCTTTCTTCCTCTCTCCTTCCCTTCTTCCCCTCCTCTGTTTCTCCCTCCCTAACTCACTTTACCATAACAAAGGTGCCAGCTCCACTACCGTGATACTCATAAAGGAATCCAGTGGTATCCACTTGGCCTGGGCACCCATCCTAGCAGTGCTTCTCAAGCATCTCCATACACGCTTGCACCACTCAGAATTACACTGAGTTGTGCTTCCCAGGGTCAAGTTTGAGAACCTGAATCTCTAACAGACTCCCAGGACATATTAACACAGTCATGCAGATGCTCAGTTGCAGGGAATTACAAGATTGTCTAATAAGTCATGCTTAACCTCCTTTTAGGTTTTCTGACTAAGCCACCCATCCCTCCCTTTGCCCGACAAGAGAACCTATTTGTTTAACAGCAAAGATTAAAAGGAAGACTTTGCTCTGGTTGAGATGTGATAAGGAGTGAGTTGTCAATGGCATTTTGATGGGGCTTTTTTTAAACTCGGGGACATTTAACACAGCCTACAAACCAAACCATTAAACTTGCAGTCAAGTAATTGCTTTTAGCAAGCAGCGATCAAATCAGATCCCAGCCCTGAGACTCGCCCCATCATCTGCCATAGAGCATGATGGTAACATCACTGGTTAATTAAAAGATGCCTTTCTACATCTTGACGCAGCACTTCTGGCTCAACCACTTCAGTTGGCCGCATCAGAGCGGGCTGTTTCAGCTGTCCCCTCCTTGCCTCGTTCCCAGATGGTCATCAGTTTTCCACCCTGGACTCCTAGCCTCTTCCCTGTCCAGCCTGCATCTTGTGATGGATTCTGGTCCACAGTCACACCCACGCCTGATATCCTTGCATACTCCCCTGAACCCTACTCCTCACCTGTTCTGTTATACCTTGTGCTATGCACTGCCTCAACTGTCATCGGCTCCAGACTGTCCTATTTCTTTCTTTTCTATTATTTTACTTTATTTTACATTCCAACCACAGTTATCCCTTTCACTCCTCTTCCTTCTTCCTTCTCCTCCCCTCCAGCCCATCCCCATTCATGCCTTCCAATGGGTAAGGGCTCCCATGGGGAGTCAATAAAGTCTAGCATATTAAGTTGGAACAGGACCAAGCCCCTCCCCCGCTGCATTAAGGCTGAACATGACATCCCACCATAAGGAATGGGCTCCAACAAGCTAGCTCTTGCACCAGGGATAGATCCTGGTCCTACTGCCAGGAGCCCCTCAGTCCAGCTTCACCACTGTTTCCCACATACAGAGGGCCTAGTTCTGTCCCATGAAGACTCCACAGCTATCGGTCTACAGTTCGTGAATTTCTATGACCTTGGTTCAGCTGTCCTGTAGATTTCTCCATCAAGATCTTGACCTTCCTTGCCCATATATTTCCTTCTCCCTCTCTTTGATTGGATTCCCAGAGCTTGACCAGGTGCTTGTTTGTGAGTTTCTGCATCTGGTTCCATCAGTTAATGGATGAAGGCTCTAAGATGACTGTCTGAGTATTCACCAATTTGATTATAGAGGAAGGTCAGTTCAGGCACCCTCTCCTAGGAGTCTTAGCTGGGGTCGTCCTTGTGGATTCTTGGGAATTTCCCTAGCACCAGGTTTTTCCTTAACCCCATGGTGGCCCTATCAAGATCTCCCTTTCACTGCACTCCCACTCCATCCCTCTCCCTGTTCGACCATCTCTTTCCCTCATGATCGCATCCCTCATCCCCTCCCCCTTACTGCCCCCCACCCCCAGTTTACCCAGGAGATCTCTAATTTCCCTTCCCAGGATGATCTTCCTCGTTACCTAGCTTCTCTGGAGCTGTGGATTGTAGTTTCGTTATCCTTTGCTTTTATTCAATGAGTGAGTACATACTGTGTTTATCTTTCTGAGTCTGGGTTACCTGACTCAGGATGGGTTTTTTCCTAGGTCCCAAACTGTCCTATTTCAAGGGCTCTCATGGATGTGGCCAGTCATACCCTGCTGAGCTTTTCTCTTCTTACTAGCCAAGGGTGCGGGTGCTGCTCAATCCAACTCTCAAGGTATGAGCAGCACCCATTTGGAGCTCCAGTACAATCTCAGTCGAGTCTTAAAAGAGTGATGCTAGCAAACGGTAAGAGAGAATATGACACTTCCTCCCACCCTCAGAAGCAGACACTGGGTTTGGGGAGGGCCACATAGCATTATTTCAGAGAAGGGGTGTCACATCAGAGCAGACGGTCCTGATACTGATTATCCCACAAGTCATTCAACCCTACTTTTCTGTCGGACCTCTCTGTACACATCTCTTCTAGGAAAGTAAGCTTACAATACCACCCAGACTCAGAACTGGGACCCAGGCAGAGCCTGTGGCGTCCCTGAGTTTTATTTTTACATGAGCTTGATCCTCAAACTGTGGCATCCTTCTCAGTATCCAAACTTCTCAGCAGCCACATTTCTCCGTAGCTTCACTGCAAAATCCAGTAGGGGTGCAGCTTCTGAGAAGGGAGCCCTGTGTTCCTGAAGAGCCTCCCCTGAACTCAGCACCTTCCCCAGGACCAGATCAACAATAAGTAACAGAAATACAATTCACATGACTGAGGAACTCGGGCATGATTGGATAGAGGCAGAACCAATTTTATCAACAGTGATTCTTCCTCCATCTCCACTCTTGCATTCCTGGAAGTCATGGCTTATAGGCACATCCCTAGGTGGCTCCAGAATCACCTCCCATTAGTTTGGCAGCAGGCAGCCAGGGGCCACTTCTTCCCTGAAGCTTGACCTAAAGCCTGTGACTGACAAAATGGCGTCTGCGATGGTTTGACTTTGAAATGTCTCCTCCAGGCTCACTTTCTGAATCTCTGTTCCCCAGCTGATGGTGCTATTGAAGGACTTAGCAGGTGAAGCCTCCGCCACAGGTTCCTGCTGCCTTCAAGTCTATCCTGTGTCTTAGTTACTATTCTATCACAGTGACAAATTATCATGACCAAGGCCATTTATAAAAGAAAGTGTTTAATTTGACTCGTGGTTTCAGAGGGTTGGAGTCTGTGATGGCAAAGGAACACCTGACAACTCAAATCTTGATTCACAGTCGTGAGTCAGAGACCAAGCATGGAACTGACAAGAGTCTTCTGAAACCTCAAAGCCACCCGTGGTGGCACACCTCGTGCAACAAGAGCACATCTCCTAAACCTTCTCAAACAGCTCCATCAGCTGGAACCAAACATTCAAATTCATGAGCCTGGGGGGACGGTTCTCATTCAAACCATCATACTTGATTTATGTATCAAACGGAACCACAGTGGCCATGAAACTGTGGCACTCTTATTCACGGGTCTGGTCAAGAGGGTATCAGTAAAGGCAGGTAAAGGCGAATCAATCCCACACCAGTTATGTTTTAAAGGGGTATTTATTTTGGGGGGTAAAACTTACATACACCATAAACCGTCAGCAAGGGAGCCTAGTCACTGGAGCAGGAGCCGGGAGCAGGAGCTGGAACCAAGTGCTGGAACCAAGAGGCCAAGCCGAGGCTTACCACTCTTCTTTTAAAGAGAAATATACCACGCCCCAGTGAGCTGGTATTTCAGCGGCTATTGGCTGACAGAGCGAAAGACGCTCCCGCAGCACTGTGGGCTCCTGCTTCAGCGACTATTGGCTGAAGCAGCAGAAAGTACTCCCGCAGCATCTCCCCCTTTTGTTTAAGTAAGAGAGTTCTAAGCCTACTACAAAATTGTATACAGTAAGTACAAACCTACACAATTATATACAATAAGTACAAATATCCTATTCTAACTAGCTAAAGTCTTGTATAATAAATAACTTGGCCAAGTCATGAGAGGAAAGTAGCTACATTTATCTAGTCTTCAACCCTATAGAAGATCCGAGAAGGGAAATAATGTTACCTGAGTAATTAGGAAGTGCAATCAAAGAACTTCCAAATCATGCAACAAATCACAGAGACAACTGGCTACCTGGGCAATCACCAAAGACCTGTTTGCAGCATTGAAGCAACCAACTTTGACTAAGGCCTAGAATAACTGACAGATTATTTTTAACAGGCAAGAGATTTTTCAAAACCATCTTACCCTGTCTTGGCAAGATTTAACAGTTCTGTTTATCCATTTCCGGATTTTATCCATTTCCGGATTTTAACAGGCAAGAGATTTTTCAAAACCGTCTTACCCTGTCTTGGCAAGATTTGACAGTTCTGTTTATCCATTTCCGGATACCGTGTATTTGTCAGTAGTTGAGGTATGGGCAGTTCCTTACCCAGAGGCCAGTTTTGTCAAGAAGACAAGCTCCAAGTGGAGTGTCTTTGGTGCTCAACAATCTCTCGGGAATAGGTCGGTGTTGCCAGGAGTGATTGTGTCTCACTACACAGAACTCTAAGATTAAATTAAATGCCATTTTCTACAGCTCTTCGAAGAGGTTGAAGACTATTTATATATAATCTCTATGTATCTAAAGAACCTGATTAGTCTAACCATAAATATGACAGACATAGACGACTATTGGTCTACAATTCCTAACATGTATCTAACTTAAAGACTACGAGAATAAACAGCTGTGCAATAAATGAGGACAATGACCTCCAAATGTAAATAATAAATATCAATACATAAACAATATATGAGTATCTTAATCAGAGGTAGAAATGTACACTGTAATATGGTATACATATATAAATACAATATATATCAATACATAAAAAATGTTTTAAACAGGTAGAAGCATGCATACATACAATATTCAATATATGCCGATGTAATTATCTATAAACAACAACTCACAAATACCATTATTATATATCCAATTATCCCTTTTTTTTTTCAAAAGGATCCCTGAGCTTATAAAATTCCTTTCCCAACTCTCAACCGTATACTAATTATAATCAATCCCTAAATATTGTTCCTAAACCTGAGGACAAACTTTGCTGAGAGAGGGGACATCGTCCTCTAGAATTACTTCCAGCTGTCATGGGGGTGAGGTTCTTTCTGGAGGATCCTGTGAAAATAAAATGATGGTTAAATTTCAAGGTCAATGTCTTTTAAAATTGCAAACAGTCTCTGGGTATTTTGTGGAGGTCTGGCCAGAATGTTGTACAAGATGTGCACCATTTCAGCTAACCAAGTTAGAATCATCTGTGCAGCTGATACCCAAAACAGGACTTGTAGCAGCACTATCAGTATCACAACATCATATCAACCGAGTGGAGTTGTTGTTATGGATGTCCCATCTTCTTCCTGGAAACTTCAAAAGTCAGTGCACGAAAAACTCATTGTTCATTGTGGAAAACTTAAACATTAATTATATAGACATATACAAACATATATTCAATGAAAAGTATGACAAACATATTCAATGAAAAGTATGATAGATATGAAGAACAGCAAAGATGTTTTCTAAACTCATATTTCTTTCTGTCTCATATCATGGCTCTTAACATAAGACAGAAACTCCAGAAGTTCTGGGTTTTTCTCCTAACAACAAGCTTGGAATTAGAGAGGGACCGAGCCAAGAGTCCAACTCCAAAACCAGCTCTATAAATTCAGAAATATGATTTAGTATATTCCAGAGCTTCATACTCACAAAACCTATTCAGTTTTCTTGATAATCCATATTGGGTAGTTATTTTTCCATCTGTCAGTATTCAAACATTAAGGGTCCCTTGAATTTTTCAAAGACGAGTGTTTTCCTGTGGAGACAAGAACAGAACCCTGCCCCCATTCTATGCTTTTCTTACCACCTGTATGGTCATCATCATCGTAGATGCTGTCATTTCTCCTTTCCAAGAGGTTTCTTCTCTTCAAATCTAACCTTTATTAATTTTGATAGTATCCACAATTTTTCTTCTCCTGTGGAAACAAGAGCAAAACCCCTTCCCCAACATAGCACATCTCCTGGCTTCCATTGAGAGGTCAGCACATTCTTGATAGAAACCGGTTGATTTAGTTCAGCAGACTTTTCCATTATCCAATGTCTTTCTGTCGCTGTTGTTCCCTTCTCATTAGCGTTAAGAAAATTCAAGGTTAATAAGGCATTATGTAATCTATTTCTGGGGACATTTTCTACCCCTTTCTGTTTATTTAACATATCCTTTATAGTTCGATTTGATCTTTCTATGACTGATTGACCTGTAGGATTGTATGATATACCTGTAACATGCTTAATATTATAATAAGCAAAAAATCGTGTCATTTTCCTAGATACATAAGCTGGACCATTATCTGTTTTTATTTGTGCAGGTATACCCATAATGGCCATAACTTCTAATAAATGTGTGATTACTGAGTCAGCTTTTTCTGAGCTTAAAGCAGTTTCCCACTGAAAGCCTGAATAAGTGTCAATGGTGTGATGGACATATTTTAATTTTCCAAATTCTGCAAAGTGGAACACATCCATCTGCCAAATTTCATTCCTTTTAATACCCTTTGGATTAGTCCCTGCAGGCAATGGTATTTAGTTATAAAAAGAGCAAGTAGGGCATTTCTTTACAATCTCCTTAGCTTGTTGTCATGTGATAGAAAACTCTTTTTCAAGCCTTTGCTATTGACATGATTTTTTTTTATGAAATTCAGATGCCTGCAACACACTACCAATCAATAATTGATCAATATCTGCATTACCTTGTGCTAGAGGACCTGGCAGACCCATATGGGATCGGATATGTGTTATATATATAGGGCAGAGCCTGTTCCTGATCATGTCTTGTACCTGGATAAACAATGAGGTCAGTTCTGTATCATAAGGTATAAATTCAGCAGTTTCAATATGCAAAATAACTCTTTCTGCATATTGTGAGTCAATAATTATATTAAGAGGTTCTTTAAAATCCCTAAGCACCATAAGGATGGCATATAATTCTGCCTTCTAGACAGAATCATAAGGACTTTGTTCCACTTTACTCAATTCTTCTGATTTGTAACCTGCTTTCCCTGATTTATTAGCATCAGTATAAAATGTACAGGCTCTGGTTATTGGAGCATCATGGACAATTCGAGGAAGGATCCAAGAAGTTCTCTTTATAAAGTTAAGTCTCTTGCTTTTTGGGTAATTGTTATTGATTTCTCCCAAAAAATTAGCACAAGCTCTTTGCCATGGTTCATTGTCTTCCCACAACTTTTTTATCTCATCAGCAGTGAAAGGCACTATAATTTCTGCTTGGTCTATACCTGCTAATTGACAAAGTCTCAATTTTCCTTTTATAATCAATTCAGAGACTTTTTCCACATAAGTTTTAAATTTTTTACTTGGTTTGTGTAGTTAAAAACGATCCATTCCAAGATAATATCATCTCTTTGCATCAAGATTCCTGTAGGAGAAATTCTGGAAGGCAATATGACGAGAATACAACTAAGCTTTGGATTTACCCTGTCCACATGAGCCTCCTGTAATTTTTCCTCAACCATTGTCAGTTCTTTTTCTGCTTCGGCTGTTAATTCTCTGGGACTGTTTAAGTCTTTATCACCATCCAAGGTCTTGTTTAAATGAATTATTAGATCAGGTGTTATCCCAACAGCCGGTCGTAGACTGGAAATGTCTCCTAATAATCTTTGAAAGTCATTAAGAGTTTGTAACTGGTCTCTCCTGATTTGTGCCTTTTGAGTCTTAATTCTTTGTAAACCTATTTTATAACCTAAATAATTAACAGAATCTGCTCTCTGAATTTTTTCAGGAGCAATTTGCAATCCCCATTTAGGTAATACTAGTTTTACTTCTTCAAACAGCCTTTCTAAGGTGTCTTTGTTTTGATCAGATATCAGGATATCATCCATATAGTGGTATATTATGGACTTAGGAAATTGTTTGCATATAATTTTCAATGGTTGGCTTACAAAATATTGGCACAGGGTGGGAGAGTTTAACATTCCCTGTGGGAGGACAGTCCACTGGTACCTCCTTGCAGGCTGAGAGTTATTATAAGTAGGCACTGTGAAGGCAAACTTTTCTCTATCTTTTTCTTGTAATGGTATAGTGAAGAAACAATCTTTCAGATCAATAACTATAAGAGGCCATCCCTTTAGTAACAGGGAGGGCAGAGGAATTCCAGATTGCAAAGGGCCCATAGGTTGAATAACCTTGTTGATAGCTCACCATTCTCCATTTACCAGATTTTTTTCTTAACAACAAATACAGGAGAGTTCCAAGGGCTGGTAGATTCTTCTATATGTCCAGCATCTAATTGCTCTTGTACCAGCTCTTCTAAAGCCTGTAACTTTTCCTCAGCTAAAGGCCATTGTTTAGTCCATATTGGTTTCTCAGTCAACCATTGTAGAGGCATGGCTGTTGGTACCTCTGAAGGGCCATCAATTGTGTTGTGTTCTTGTATAGCTCTAATGACTGCTTTCTGCCATCTGTAATATCTTGTAATATTGTCCTCAGAAATATAGGCTCTGGAAGCAGCAGGAATGTTAATTTGGGTATTCCATTGCTGCAATAGGTCACGGCCCCATAAATTCACTGCAATATTGGCTACATATGGCCTTAGTTTTCCTATTTGTCCGTCTGGACCTATACAATTGACTCATCTCATGCTTTGTCTTACTCGAGATAGGGTTTCAATTCCTAAGAACTGAATATCTACCTCCTGAAGAGGTCAATGCGGATGCCAAGATTCTGAAGTAATGATACTTACATCTGCACTTGTGTCCAGTAAGCCAGTAATAAATTTGTCATTTACACACACTCTTAGCTGTGGTCTTTGTTCATTTATAGAAGTCTGCCAGAATATTCATTTACTTTGTCCTCTTAGATTTCTTGATTCATTCACCACATTTAACTCATCCTTCAGGCCGTTATTGCTTTTAACAGCAGGCATGGGGCATTCTAATTTCCCTGAAGAGGCATGTTCTCTGCAGTGATCTGAAATGACTGAACCACATTTGCCATGGGGGCCTGCGTGAGGCCCCCCCATTGAGTTTCCCATTGGCAACGGGTTGCCCTGTTTATCTCTTGTTGACCTACACTCATTCGTCCAATGCCTGCCCTTTCCACATCTCCTACATAAACCTGAAGGCTGATTCCTCCTATTCCTGTTATTCCTAGAAGAGGCATTATTTCTGGAATTCCATTGTCTGCAGTCCCTTTTCATGTCTCCCATTTTGCCACAATGAAAGCATTTTGTAATCTGATGTCTCCTTTTACCTTTTAAAATTGCTTCTTGTACCCATGTTTCATTGCCATAATCAAATGTATCAACTTTCATTGTATGTAAAACCCTTTCATCCAAAGGTGCTGATCTGATCTTTAAAGGCCCCAGGATCCTTTGCATTCTACATTGGCATTCTCATAAGCCAAAGACTCAATAACTATATTTCTTGCTTCTGGATCAGGTATCCCTATTTGTACAGCCTTAGTTAGTCTTTGTAAAAAGTCACTAAAGGGTTCTCTCTGACCCTGTTTGACCCTGACATACGATTCTACTCTCTGACCTGAGTCTTGAACCCTGTCCCAGGTCCTTAGAACTGCTGTAGCACATATGGATAAAATGTTTTCATCATAAAGAGCTTGTTCCTGAGGATCAGAGTAAAGTCCTTCCCCTAGAATTTGATCTAGATAAACCTCAATTCCTTTCGCTGATCCTTGTTGTTGTAAAAGTCTGGCCTCTTGTTTGAATAGGCATTTGAAATGCCATAAATGTCCGTTCTCGAGGACAGCTGACATTAATTGATTCCAATCTTGAGGGGTGGCCCTACTGCTCAGAGCCCAGGATTTTAACATCTCCCTCACAAAGGATGAATGTAGTCCATAATTCACAATTGCTTGTTTAAATTCTTTCAGATCATTCATACGTATAGGCTCCTATGTATGTTCTTTAATGACCTTAGGGTTTTTGGAGCCAGTTATCTTTTCTGATGTTATTACTGGAAAGGCAGGTATAACTCTATGTAGACTGAGAGGTTTTTGAGGTGAATGTTGCTTTTCTACCTTTTGCTCCTGTTCATCAGAGTCTATGATTTCCTCAATCTTATTAAATCTGCTCACCATTGCCTTCTGTAAGTCCTGAATCTCCTGTCCAGTATTATGCTCCAAAACCTTCATTAACGATTTTAAGGCACGGAGCTTGTCTGTCAGAGACACCATTTCCTCCTTGGACACAATCGCCTTCATTGATAATTTTAAGGCGTGGAGCTTGTCCATTAGAGATACCATATTCTCCTTGGACATAATGCTCATGGCATGTACTGTGCCTTCTTGTATGGAAGTCCTGTCAATCAATCTATCATACCCTTTTGATAAAGTCTGATTTTCACATTCAATGGTTATAATCCTCTCAGCTAATGTTTCAGCACTTACAGTCATGGACTGGAGGTTACGAGTCATTTTGGTTGTCCCCTCCTCCAGAGCAGTGACGCTCCCTTCTAAAGAAGCAATATCAGACTGTACCTTCTTGATATTTTGGTCAGTCGACTGAGTCATATCAGACAAAGATCTAGTCTCCTCCTTGAGAACTCCAAACTCTGATCTAGTCTCCTCCTTGAAATCTCCAAACTCTTTTTTGAGGAGGTTGGTATCAGTCTGAATTGTCCTTAAGGTTTTAATCTCTGCCCTCAGCATTGTAGATTCAGTCTGTAAGGACTGTATCATCCTTATAAAATAGCCAAACACCAGAAAAGCGACAGATCACAGGAATAACCAAGTAAGAGGAATATCAGAGACATCCTTCAGAATATCCTCCATAGTGCAATTAAAAAAACCATTGAACTTTTGGATAGTAATATTTTCTGACATTTTCAATCAAAAGAAATTGTACTTGTATGTATATATGTATGTATGTATGTGTGTATGTATTTATTTTCAACCGAAAAAAAAAATCTTACCTGTAATGACCATTGCCTGCCAGTAGGTGGCAGGGGCATACCTGAATCCATGTTGCAATGGCGTCAATCCAGGACATAAATTCTAAAATATATACACTCAAATCCAGAGGTTAAATTCACAGATCGTGTGCTCCAGCGCAGGTCGAGCGCTGGACTCAGCCAGGCAGCAGAGAAGACAGTGCCCGATAGGGGTAGCAGAAGCCAAAAAGTTCCCTCCCCCCCCCATCCGCCCGAGGTCGGGACCAGTTGGGAGCCAGTGGCGGTGTGTGGCTCTGGTTGCTTGGCTCACGCCACAAGGGGGGGAAAACCCACACGTTCGGGCGCCAGATAATGGCGACTCAATCCCACACCAGTTATGTTTTAAAGGGGTATTTATTTTGGGGGGTAAAACTTACATACACCATAAACCATCAGGAAGGGAGCCTAGTCACTGGAGCAGGAGCCAGGAGCAGGAGCCGGAACCAAGCGCTGGAACCAAGAGGCCAAGCCGAGGCTTACCGCTCTTCTTTTAAAGAGAAATATACCACGCCCCAGTGGGCTGGTATTTCAGCAGCTATTGGCTGACGGAGCAGAAGGCGCTCCTGCAGCACTGTGGGCTCGTGCTTCAGCGACTATTGGCTGAAGCAGCGGAAGGTACTCCCGCAGCAGTCAGGGACCCAGGATGAGAGGGAAATGTTCCCAAAGGGAAGCCGAGGAGCTGCGAACAGAGGTCTTTGTGAGCAGTGAACTGCTTTTGTTAAAATTACCATGTCATTTTTAGTCTTCAATGCCAACCTGACAGGCTTTGTAATCTTTTAGGAGACCAAGGCATGGCTGTGGGCCTGTCTGAGAGAGCACTTACACAGCACATACTGACGTGGGCCTTGACATTCTAGATACGAATGGTACCATCCTATGAATTGGCAGCCCTGAAGAGGAGAAAGGGAGCTGAGCATAGCATTCCCTTCTCGCTGCTTTCTAGCTGCCATCATATGCTCCACTCTGCCATGTCTTGCCCACCAGGATGAATTGGGAACCTCTAAAACCAAGAGCCCAAATACATCTTTCTTCTATTAAGTTGTCTTTATTAAGTATTCTGGTCACAGTTGCACAATAGCAAGTGGTAGCATGTATACAATTTTGGGCAAAGCAAGCATGCAACATACTCACAGAGTAACATACACCCAGTAGCCCGGTATTTCCAGCTAATACAAGTATCACTACCCACTGTATCAGGCCCTTTGGGGAAAATATCATTAATGGAGGTTAGGTATGATGCTAAGTAAACTCACTTTACAGGATTTAAAAGTTAGAAATAGAATGGGACTGTCTCATCAGTTAAGAGCACTTGCTCTTTTAAAGGACCTAAGTTCAGTTCTCAGCACCCACAAGGTGGCCCATGCAAATCTGTAACTCTAGTTTCTGGGGATCTGACACCCTTTTCTGACCTCTGTGGGCACCACAGGCACATACATGGTGCCCAGACATACATTTGAGCAAAACTTGCATACACATAAAGAAAATCTTTTGGTTTTAGTTAGAAACGGGGCTGTGGTGGATGTTCAATGAATAACATGTTTGATTTGCAACCACAAGAACCTGCAATCTCCCAGAACCTATATTTTAAAAAGAATCTAGATATGATGACATATAATTGTAAAGTCAGGGCTAAGTAAAGAGAGAGGCATGGAGACATGCTGGGCACTGATACACATGCTTGTAACCCCAGCATTGGCAGAGACAGGGGCATGCTGAGAGCTCACTGGCTG
This sequence comes from Myodes glareolus, assembly GCF_982192425.1. NCBI lineage: Eukaryota > Metazoa > Chordata > Mammalia > Rodentia > Cricetidae > Myodes > Myodes glareolus. The sequence goes on along the minus strand of NC_142026.1, from coordinate 48,033,839 downwards.
ACCAGCTTAGCCAAAGTGAGGAATTTCCAGTTCAATAAGAAAGCCTGTCTCAAGAAATATGGTAGAGAGTGACAAAAGGAGATGCCTGGCAGCCTGCTTCAGCCTCTGCATGGGTATACATAAGCCTACATGCCCACATACTCATGTGCCTGTGCTGCACACACACACAACAATTTAAAACACAGTTAAAATTTAAAAACAAGATGGACATCCCCTGAGGAAAAACAGCCAAGGTAGAACTCTAGTAGCAGCTGCTGCTTCTTTTTCCTCCTCCTCCTTTCCCTCCCCCTACTCTCCCTCCTCCTCTCTCCCTCCTCCTCTCTCTCCCCCTCCCCCCTTTCTCTCATACACACACAGCAACAACAGCAATATAAAAACCCATAAACTGTAAAAGAAATAAAAAAGTGTAAGTACTAGCCTGGGGAATGCTGCTTTATTTGCCTTTGATATTATTCTCAAAGTTTCAAAACATGGTATCTAAACTACCCTGAGAAGAAAAAACTGAATCCCAATTTTTTGGGGGATTTTTTTTTTTTGCTATTATTGTTTTTGTTTGTTGGTTGATTGGTTTTAAGTCAAGTTATTTTTATGAAACAGTCAAACTGGTTGTATAACCTTGTTGAGACAGTGCCACTAATAAATGAATTTTGACTTTTCAACTCTTCATTCAGTTACTCCAATCTTCAGCAAGATACACATGTCACCATAGCATATGTAACATTCGGATCATCTTAGTTGGCCCCTATATTTTGTCCCCAATAATCTGCATCCCAAAGGGCTTAAAACTGAGGGTTTAGGAAGGAATACTTCCTCCCAGAGAGTCCAAGCCAAAGCCTGGACCACTGTACATAAGGCAGCTCATGCAACCTTCACAGGGTACTGAACTGCTTAAATAAGACACCTCCTATTATATGAGACCAAGCACAGAGTAGTCATGATGTCACTCCGTGCAAAGGATCAAGCCTCATCTAGACAAGACAAGGCAGTGAGGTCACTGGAAGAAAGAGTAATGAAGCCAGGCCCTACACACACCAACTCCCTTGGTGTAAATTAGCTCTTTCCACTCCACCCAGGGATCTCTGATTTTAACTCCTCATGAATTTGTAAAGTAATTCAGTTGAACCTACTGATACAGCCATTTGCCCTATCAAAAATGATAAATAACTACAACCTTGCTGTCTTTATGAAGTAAAAAAGCAGTTGAGTACTAGCAATTTCACATGCTTGGCCTAATACAAAACACCATCAGCTGCTTCCATCAGAACACTAACGATGTGGCTCCATCATTGCAGCCATCTCATCAGGAAAGACAGAGTTAAGCACCCGGGTTAAAAGCCATCATCTCAGAAAGCAGAACACTGCAATTTACAAAGTGTTCGCCGATCAGGCTCACTGGACCAGCTTTGTGGAGTCAGGTAGACATGCCACTCTGATTTTCCCAATCGTTTCAAAGAAGTGTCATCTTGGGGCTGCATCCAATAAAATGCTGTGCTCCACCAACAGGGCTCCAAGAACACACCACCTTGACCCAAAGCCTGTTGTCCTGGCCCAAAAAAAGGGAAGATGGTGATTATTACATCACAGCTGTCCTCTGGTTCTCCGTGAAGCATGGAAGACATCAGAGTGTGGAAAAGTGGTAGAAGACTCGGTCTGCCTGTGGAAACAGCCCACTGCACAGTGGTGAGCAAGGTACCACAAGAGAGAGAGGCTTTGGATGCAGCTCATGGCAGAAAAGAGCAGGCTGTAGAGAAGTGATGACTCACAACTGTTCTGGGACAATTCCTTCCAACGTTAAGAAATAGAAACATGTATGTTTTGTTTTTCTCAGCACTGAGCTCAATATTTTAAGCAAATCATTTTCAAGGGACCCCCACAGATCATCATCTTTGCCATAACATTCCTAATTACATTATTGCTTAATTGCCGAGCAATAGAGTGTGTAATTCTGAAGCTGTGATGTGTGCAGTGGGTAGGGGGTTGCTGGAAATGATGTAACTTTCCAAGCAAAGCTAACAGTTGGGAAAACTGGCTTGAAGACAGCGGCAACGGTCCAGACGCCCTGTCTAGCTGACTTACTGGACAGCTCATTTCTTTCCACATTAGGTGAGCAGCAGAGAACAAAGTCCTCTTGGATCGCATCTCATACTAATCTCTACAGCTGAACGGTCTCATGGAGAGGTTCAGGTTCAATGTGCCAGTGACTGTATCACTGATACTGAGTTTCATGAGCACCAGGTGGAAGAAATGAACCTGGTTTCATTCCCAGCTGCAGGAGAGCCAGGGTCTAGTGAGTGGAAAATGAACATGTCCAAAAAGCTGCATGCACAACACTGTTGTAAGAAGGCTGCTGTTTGTTTCTCAGCCACCCAGACTCCCGAAATAATCACACAGAAACTATATTATTCAAATCACTGCTTGACCCATTAGCTCTAGTTTCTTATTGGTACCTCTTACATCTTAATTTAACCCATCTCCATTGATCTGTGCATCACCACAAGGTCGTGGCCTACCAGCAAAGTTTCAGTGCATCTGTCTCCAGCAGTGACTACATGGCTTCTCTCTTGACTCTCCATTCTTTCTCCCAGCATTCAGTTTCATTTTCCCGACCTAGCTCTGTTCTGCCCTGCTCTGCTATAGGCTCAAAGCAGTTTCTTTATTAGCCAATGGTATTCATGGCATACTGTGGGGAATCCCACATCACAACATAAAGAAAAAAAACATTCCATTCCATGCCTTCTGTACCCAAATCACTGGATTGCAATGTAGAAGGGGTGGCATCACCTGATCATCACAAAGGCGGTTGACAGTCAGATTGAGCATGGTTGGCAGAGCTGGGTGATTCAAACTGGCTGAAGCTGAAAAAAAATTTATAGAGCTGGATTCTACCCCAGCTCTTTATAGCAATGCAGTAGGGGGTTCTGGGCTCTTCCTCCATCTCTTGGACATGTTTGGTACATAGTTAGCAGGTTGGTAGCAAGTCCACCAGCTCAACAAAAGTTCCTGAGTTGAGTCATCATGGTTCCAATTGACCCATGCTGGATCTTGTTCTCATGCTGAGCCAATAACCAGGCCAGGAAGAACAGATTACTTATTAAGTGATGCAGAGGCTGAGAGGCGTGGGAGGGATGCTCAGATAAAAACCAGAGGGGCAGATCCTTAGCAAATAGTTCCCATTAGTGTCTCCTCGACCTTTGAGCTCTTCTCAGTTTGCTCCGCATGAACCCAAAATTCCATCTCAAGAATCCAACTGGAACTAATTTCTTCATGAAATAAACTTCATTTGGGGACTAACTGCCTCAGGCTCTGGAAAATGCATTTATGCTTTAGCTGTACCCATTATAAGTCAGCCAAACAGAATGGTCTTTACTCTTTCAAGGAAGCTGAAGCCCAGCATCAAGGAAGAGCAAGAGAAGCAAAGTGAAGAAGCCACAGAGGAGCAGGCTTGGGAGGCACACACCGATCCCTTCACCACCTTCCAGAATGGCCACTGAGACAGGATGCTCTACACTCAGGAGCAGCAGCCTCGTCTCAGAAGACTCTAGTCTCCCCACTGCCTGGGCCTGACAGGGAGAGGACAAAGTAGTACCTAACAGAGTGTTCATATTGGGTCAGGAGAAAGGAAAGAGACAGCGCAATCTAGAGGATGTTTCCTTATCCCTCCAGTAATCAGTTCCCAAAATGGTCCTCTACAGTTCCCACCACTTGTCTTTATCACCTCACCTTCTATGATGAGTAACACTGGGCTATGTCACCAATATAATATTTCAGCAACGGTACTGTCCTTGGAGGCTAAGTCATAATGATACTGTGGCTTCTCCCTTCTGCTCTCAGATTCTGACTCTGGAAGAAGACAGCTCTCAGGTTGTGAAGACACTCCAAAAGCCTCTCGGGAGCTAGCGGTAGTTCGATGGTGCAGCACTCTCATAGAATACACAAGGCCCTATCTTTTCATCTCCAGCACTGCATATACATGCATGCACATGTGCACACACACACACACACACACACACACACAGGAACCAAGGCTCCTGCTTTCGTGGATATGCATGGACCTTCCTGGGAGGAAATGTTTCATCACAGACAAGCTTTCAGATAATGAATACCTGGACTGACACTAGGTTTCCATGTGAGAACTGTAAGTCACTTGGGAAAACCACTTTCAAATTCCTGATCCATGGAAATGTAGATAGCTCCTGCTTATTCAAGCCACTGTATGAAAAATAATGTATTTATGATGTATGGTAAGATATATATATATATATATATATATATATATATGACAGGTCTCATTTGACTATCACATGTTATAAGATTTGCTGTAATTTGCTGTAATTTAGTATTCTGATCCCATGAAATGTATCTCATGAAGTTGCATCCTTAATCCTTCATACACTGTAAATGCCTGAGGAACATTGAACCAGACTTTCCATCTTTCTAATTTTGTTTTCTGAGATTGTCACGCTGTGTACAGCATTACTGACTGACTTTGAACTCACCATGCAGTTCTAACTAACGCTATACTCCCAATCTTCCTGCCTCAGCCTCCTCAGTGCTAGGATTATGGAAACATACCACCACACTGAGTTAAATGTCTGTTTTTCTATACGTGAGAAACCCAGAAAACCCAGAGGTGTTTCTTTCTCTCATAAATAATTCTCTACCTCCATTTGAGGTAAGATGCAGTCCTCTGATGAACAGAACCCAGGCCAACACAGACTTCAGCTCATTTGGAGGAATCCAGGGGATACTTTCTGCAAAGGCAATGGTTACTTGCAAAACAGTTGTCAACTCAATGCTATCTATTTCAGGGAATTGTGCCCATCAGGTAACCTCGATATCCAAGAAGGACCCTCACCACAGCGCGCGCGCGCGCACACACACACACACACACACACACACACACACACACACGCACACTGAGCCATGGTTCTGAAGTACTGCCTACACCGTGGACTTGGCATGTGTTCACTACATGCTTGCCAATTTGCTGATGTATCTAACCCAGAGTCCTGTGCACCCAGGGGAGATGCTCAAATGGGAAAGAATCAGCCACCTCTACACCTAAGTTCACCAAGGTTCAGTTAGATACCTGTCAGCTGTAAATGATGCTAGAAGCTGGAGAAATCTGCATTCAGCCACCTCTACACCTAAGTTCACCAAGGTTCAGTTAGATACCTGTCAGCTGTAAATGATGCTAGAAGCTGGAGAAATCTGCATTGCAGGAAAATGTACCATACTCTCTTCTCAAGACAGTGAGCTTTAAGGAATTCTTAGTCTAACAGAAAAGTCCCTTAGGTTCCACAGGACCCCCCCCCTCCCCCCACTGCTGCTGGCCCTTTGTCTCCTGGGTCCTGGGAAGACCAGCTAGCCCTGTTGCACTGCTGAGGAGCTCTTCCCAGAGAGATCCTTCATCTGGCAATGGATGGAGATAGACTGGGACCCACGTTGGAACACTGGACTTAACTCCCTAGGTCCAAGCGAGAAGCAGAAGAAAGAAGAACGTGAGCAGGGAGGGCAAGACCAGAGGGAACCTTCATCCGGCGATGGATGGCGATGCAGACAGAGACCCACATTGGAGCACCGGACTGAGCCCCCCAAGGTCCAAAGGAGGAGCAGAAGGAGGAAGAACATGAAACAGGAAATCAGAACCGCAAGGAGAGCGATCACCCACTGATACAAGGGGACTGATCTAATGAGAGTTCACCAAGGCCAGTTGACTGAGACTGAAGGAGCGCTTGATCCAACCAGATTCTCTGGAGGAGGCTAGATTCCCTGAATGTGGCTGACCCGAAGTCTTTCTAAAAAGCCATTGACAATGACTCTGGGACTTGTTTCCTCTGCATATTCTGGATTTTTGGGGATCCAGTCTGTTTGGATACTCACCTTCCTGGACCTGGAGGGAGCGGGGAGGAACTTGAACTACCCACAGGGCAGGAAACCTGGACTGCTCTTAGGGATGGAGAGGGAAGAGGAGAGGGAGTGGGGGGAGTGGGAGGGTGTTGGGAGGAGGGGCGAAAATGGAAACTTTTATATTTTAATAAACTTTAAAAAAAAAAGAAAAAAGAAAAGTCCCTTAAGGGTCAGGGACACTTAAGCAATTTTAAGAAGTAGATCTGAAGTGGTTCAGAAAGAAGAAAGGACAGCATCAGATGTGAGAGTATCATGTACAAAGCAGCAAGTCACATGGGGACTACAGGCAGTTTGTCGTGATAGCATAAGATGAGAAGGCTAAAGGTCAGAGGTCATGAAGACTTGGAAAATGGTGCATTGGTCTTTCATCTTTCTGTTTATCTTGGAGAAAAGAGACACAGAGCCAGCCTCTGTTGTGGATGGAGTTTTCAAGGATATCTATATAGTGAACAGTCTTGGAAAAGAGATAGAAAGACCCTTGTAGTGGTATTTCATTTGTATTTTAGTAAATAAAGCTTGTCTGAAGATAAGAGAATAAAATAGCCCCACCGGTCAGTCTTACAGACCAAGCAGTGGTAACAACACACCTTTAATTCCAGTCACCACACTAGTTGACAGAGAAACCGGGTGGTGCATGCCTTTAATCCCAGTGGAGCACACCTTTAATCCCAGAACTAGAGAAGATTATAAAATGGGAGGGGACAGCTCTCAGACACAGTTTCATTCTGAGATTCTTGGAGGCAGGATACTCTGACCGAGATTAAGGTAAGAGCCAGTGGCTGACTCCTTTGCTTTTTTGGATCTTCAGGTTGAATGCCAATTTCTCTCTCTGAGATTTTATTAATTGTGCTACAGGCCCTCTTTTGGTGACAAAGGGAAGGTGTGCTTTCTGCCCACTATAAAGAGAAGGTCTCTAGTCAACTTTTCATCACTGTGACACATATCTCAGAGAACAACTCAAAGGATGGAGATATTTATCTGACTTATGCCCAAAAGGTTGCATCCATGATCACCTGGCTCTGTTGTTTATGGGCCCATGGAGGTAGTGTACCATACAGCAATGGGGGTGGGCAGAGCTGCTTAGCTCATGGAGCAGAGGGCAGCTTGCCTGTGCTAACCAGTTCTTTCTTTCTTCCCTTTGGTTCCATCTGGGTTGGCAGCCCAGTAAATAGATGGTACGACCAACTTTCAGGGCAGATCATTCTCTCACTCAGATAACTGCCTTTGGAAATGCCATCATAGGCACATCTAGAGCATCGCTTTACTGCTCTTCTAGCTGAACCTGATTACCACAATCAACTATTACACCAGAAAAAAGCACAAGAGATCACTAGCGCTCCTGGCTACTGGTATTGCTGTGAGAATATGCCCTTTACCTCTGACCAAACAGTCTTGTGTTTTCTGTCAGTATCCATGAAACTAACAAGTTAGCTTGTTCACTAGAAAACAGGGGAAACCCCTCACATCCAGCTTAGAGACCCCACATTTCAGGTTCTATCCAGATGGTTCTTGAGCAGGAAAATAGCACATTCCTTTAGCTATAAGAGGTTAGGCATATAGGAGGCTGCTATGATAAACAACTGCTGGGGTTTTTTTGAGTACATTCTTCTAGACACACAGAAATAGCTTCATGAGAAGAGTTTAACTCTTCTGATCTTTTCTAGGAGGAATTTAGTAAGAGTCTACACCAGCATGTCCAATTTGTAGCCTAAAAGTTGCATGCATCCCAAAACTGCTATGAATGCAACCCAGCACATTTGTAAATAGCCACGTCACAGTGTGAAGGGTTTGGACATCACTGGTGGAGGAAAGAGGGGGAAGAAGCCACTGTGCCAAAGTAGAAACTTAGTTACAGTTTCATTGCAAGTTATGGTTTGAAAGAGAAATGCCACCAACTCTCAAATTAAAGCTTAGGTGGCATCTGGTGGCACTATTCCCAAAAGTTCTAGAAACGTCAACACTGAGGAAGTAAGTAGCCATTGGAGGGTCCATGGAATATCTTGTTCCTGCCCTTCCTGTGCTCCTCTCTTCCTATTCATCACGATGAGACAGCCTCTTTCTCTGCATACTCCAGTTTCCATGGTGTTCTGTCCAGGCACCTGGGAACAATGATCATAGACCAAACCCTTTGAAATAATAAGCCAAAATTAATGTTTCTCCCCCTGAATTGTCTCTGCAACAGAGGCACAAAAGTAACTAATAAGGGGATTGCCCGCACCTGTCTTCCGCCTAGAGCTGGGAGACTCCTGAGACAGGTCATCCTTCTGCAGATACGCAGGCTAAATCTCCTTTAAAATATCTCAGTTGTCTCATGCTACAATAACAAAAGAGCATGGATTGCCAAGCTTAATCAACAGGCATGCATACTCTTGCATTTCTGGAAGCTGGACGTTCTAAGTCAGGAAGCCAGAATGATGCTCTCCTTCTGGCTCACCAGCAATTGCCTTCTCACTCTCCTCCACTGGGAGGGAGGCTAGCGCGATGGTGTCTCTGCTTATAAGGGTGCTAGTCACATAATTAAGTCCTCACCCTCATGAGCTTTTCTAAGCTTCCTCCCAAAGATTCCATATCCAAAGGCCATCACATGTTAGGTGAGGCTTTCAACATATGGATGAGGGAGGCACAATCTAGTCTATAGCAGGTAGCCTGGAGGGCAGCCCCTAAGAGTTCCCTAGATCTTCGCTTGGTTATATACATACAGTACCTAAGTATCTAGACCTCTAAATCTTCGTGTGAAGGGAAGCTTGAGTATCAGTCACTCTTAGCATTATCAGACTCAGAGACTGCTTTTTCTATCTAAAGCCTCGGAGACACAGAAATGCTATTCCACGCCTTTCCTCTACCACCCCATATACCAGGAAGCCAAACTGGCATCTTGGGAGTTCATCCAAACTCAATTATTCTTGCAAAGAGCCTGGCACTGCAAAATAACCTTTGCTGAAAACTTCGCTAAGTTGTTTCAAAGCCAAATGGGCAAATAGAAAATTGAGATGTTAGGCTGTCCCTGACATCCATTATACAGCCTTCCATTATAGTTCAGCAGCAGGCAAAAGTCGTGAAGAGATTAGCTGTCAAGGGACCAGCTTAGAGCCCGAAAACCCAGGAAGTTCCACCAAATCTGGATAGAGAATAGCTGTTACACCGATGGCCACACTGAACTGGAGTTCGTACAAACGTCTTGGTGACTAATGCTGGGACTCTCCAGCTTCACAGGGCAAAGTTGAGGGGACCAGAAGGTGTGACAGCTTGGAGCTGCTGCCCAGCTTCCTGTTATGACAATGGCAACCCTGAGACTGAGATTGGAAACCATAAAATAGGGACAAATAGCAAGTACCCCTAACTCCAGTGTGGCAAGTCTCCTGCCAATCTAGAGAAGACACAGGACCTACGGCTTCCTAAATAACAAGTGTGGAAAGGAAAGGAGCATGGCAGTGCACAGCAGCCTGAAGGACACAAGATAAAACACAGAAACAGTAACTTGGAACTCATAAAGTACCCCAGTCCCTCTCCACCCGAGAAAGTACAATACACTTGGTGATGGGAGGGAGAATTCTTCTCTCCCTGCCCTAGGTCTATAAACAAAGCATTTGAAAAAAATAAAACCCTTAGAAGCAAAGGTAGCAAGCCCTAGCTTTAATGTTGTATGAAGCAGATGCTGGGAGGCCAGCCCGTACTTCTGACTTACCACACTAATGTGCCGGGGCAAGGGGCAAACAGGTCAGAGAGAATCTTCGTAAAACTATTCTGCCCATAGAAAAGTCTTCGAGACTACATCCCAAATTACAAAGAACCTTCCACATGTGGAGAGGAGACCCAGAGACCCACAGAACCATGTGCACGCCCCCACAGGAGCTCAGTGGAGCAAGCAAACTCAAGTTAAGACATGGTTTCTGGCAGCCTGGGCCCTATGAGGTGAAAATAGCCGGTGTAAAGCAAAGCACAGGCAGGCACGGAGGCTGCATCAGAGCCTGGGCCTGAAACCCATGAGAGGACAGCGCAGCCACCCAGAACACTCACACAGCAGTAGCTAGTCCACTGGCGAGTACTCTGAGGTGACCCTCCATGCTGGCTGAAATGACATGCCAGGTCTGGGAGTTACCTAAGGAAGGACTGACCCTGTGACACAGACAAGTGTCTCTCCCACTAGCAGAGACTAATTCCTAAGACGACTCAGGAATGGGGAAGACAATTTCTGATGCTGTAAGCAAGAAAGAGATTTGACTCATGCTACATAATTTTTTATCTTATATTTTAAAGAATGCTTTTTGGGGCGTTTTGGCATTTTTTTGTTTGGCTTTGTTTGTCTGTTTTGTTTTTTTGAAATAGGGTTCTACTACGTAGTCTTGGCCTGGAACTTGCTATGTAGATGGGGCTGACCTTAAATTCATAGGTCCCTCTTCCTGTCTCCCAAGTGTCATGATTAAAGGTGTATGCAACTACACTTGGCTTATCTTATTTTTATTTCATGTTGCTCTATTTTTAAACCTTCACTCTTGTCTATATATTCAATAGTTTTGATTTAGTTTTTATATTGCTCAGTTAGGCTTTTATGATGATCCTATGTTAGCACTGGCATGGTTGTATATTTTTACCTCTAACCAATGTACCTCTCACCTGTACCTTACTTCCCCCTTTTCTAATCCCACCCTCTTATCTATGTGACTCTCATATCATTTTTCTACAGTTTCAATAGTCGTTGATCTCCGTCTACCCCCAACATCTCCCGAGTTCCCTTCCCTTCTTGTTTTGCTCTGCTACAGAATCCCCGTTTCACTTACACCAATTTACAACATTGTTCAGCATGTTTCTTTCCATTTCTATACCTTATAACTAATATTCTTGCATACATCATATTATCGTCATTTTGTTATTCCTCAAAAGTTATTGTAGGAAGGGCAATTATTTTTGCTTCCATTATATTTTGATAGCAGGGCCATCTGTAAAGTCTGGTTGCTTCTAAAGTTAATATTCCATTCTCATAATGTTGCTAGGAATTTGTTCAATACCCTGACTATATGAGCTTCAAGTGTATCAATTGATCTGCACCAGCAGTCCATAGGGAAGGGACAATACCTCAGACTACAAAAAAGCCCAACTTGAATATTACAAAAGCTATAATCAGAGAATATGAGTAATTTATTTGAAGGTCCAACCAATGATCAATTCCAAATGGTAAACCCAATCTGAAAATATACACATGGAAAAAACAAGTACATCAATGGAAGCAAAACAGTTCCGTAGTAATGGATGTGACTGGAGTAAAGGAAATTAATTAGGAAAAAAACCCTCAATAGAATGACAGGAATAGTGATCTAAAAAGTAAAGACGTCACAACTAACCTTCTAAATGACTTGAAAGAAAAGACAGTCAGCTGACTGAAAGCCAGTGACTCAGCCACCAAGATAGAAGACAAAGGATCAGAGATCTGAGAGTACGGAAAAAGTAAGACCAATATCTCAATGAGTTGAATTAAAACTGCAGCGTGTATCTCACAGATACAATGGAGGACAGACTATGAGGGTCTGAATACAAAGAAGATGAATTCAAGCTATTATAAATAAAGATAGAATACCAAGAACGTAGGAACAGAGTGTGCATGACAATAGAGCATCTTAAAGGGCCACATTACTGAATCATGTGCATAAAATAAGGAGAACCACAAGACAATGTCTCAGAAAAGACATTCAATGCAATGTTATTTTCCTTAATCTAGGTAAAGAGATGTCCAAACAAAGAAGTCTATTAGAAGAAGAGCAAATTTCTCAACAGAAACTTTAGAAGCCAGGACGATGTGTAATAAGACATTCCAAACTCTTCAACATAAGGAATACAAACCCGGATTCTGATATCCAGAAAATTTATCCTTGAAAATTGAATAAGAAGGAGTCTGGAGAGATAGCTCAGCAGTTAAGAACACTGGCTGCTCTTTCAGAGGTTGTGAGTTTGATTCGAGCATCCGAATGGCAGCTCACAACTGTATGACTGCAATCCCATTTGACTATAGTCCACTTCTGATGGCCACACATGCAGACAAAACTTCTACATGCATAAAATGCATACCCAAATAAATCTTTAAAAATTAAAAGAATTGAACTGGACAAGAAAACACTGAAATGAAAGGAATTCATGGTCATGAAGGAGGACGACAGGAGATACCTGGAGGAAATCTACACTGAAGAAAGAGATGAAGACGTGAACGAGGACACTGAAACTGTAAGCTGCACTGCAAGACTCATGGATCAACAGGGGATAAGGAAAGTAACAAACATTATAAAATTATTGGGAAATAGCACAAGTCCATCAATCATAGCTATTAATGAAAAACGGCCTCAAATCTCTAATCAAAAAAACAGATCAGCATGATCGGTTGGAAAACAAGACCCAGCTCCCACCCCTGTGCCTCCGTCTCTCCCTCTTTCCCTTCCGCTGTCCTTCCAGCTTCCTTGCCTCCTCAAACACACACTCCCGATGTTCCACTTAATCTTGGTTTCAAAGTTATGTGCCTAGGCGATGTTCAGAAATCTCTGCAACTAGTAGCTAAAATAAAAATTCCCTCCTTTCCATCACTACCTCAAACATTTCATCACAGAACCAAAGGATAGCTAATGTGGCAACTTTTCTGGGGAGACGAGTGCTGGGCCCAGAAAGAAGGAGGAGTAAAGGACAAAGGCTTTCAGGTTTCCTGCAGAGAGTGAGGCTCAAAGAGCAGTGTTTCACTCATCACTGCTCAAAACTAACACATCTGTGGATCAAGAAGACATAGTAGAGCCAGGAGTAAAAGTCAGTGATCAAACACTAACTTCGGTGCATGAGGCCATGAGTTAACTCTCAAAGAATGTGTTCAAGGACCAAGTTAACTTGCTTGACAACTGCTTTTTAGGAAAGAGAGCTAGATATCATTCTACACTTCCAAAGCAAAGTGTTCATGAATGTATATGTGAACCATGAAATATGATCTGTACTCCACAACCATACTAATGTATGGTGACGTAATTGAGGAATTTATTATAAAGAAAAAATGACAAAGTTTTATATTGACAAAATTATATAAGATTCTTTTTCTTCACTGTGGGAGATATTTGCAAGAGTTTGTGAACTATCTACACACATATAAAATACTGAATTATCTGTTCTCTTACAATAAAATGAGGCAAAAGTGTGTTAAGCTATTTCTTACAGAAATCAAAAAAAGTCCCATGAATGTTTTCTTTTCCATACTCTCACTCCCTGTACCCATGAATACCTTCCTTCTCCAAATGTTCCACTCTCTATGTAGCCTGATCTCAGACCCAAGCACAGCAGACAATGTCAGAAGCCCAGGATTCTACAGACAAGCAAGCACGCATGATACCACTCTGCTTTCCAGAGACAGAGGCAGACCTATCTATGTGGTTTCCAGGCCAGACTGACATCCTGTGTCTACACAGAGTGCGGTCTGCTGTAACATGAGGGGCTGACTTGTTGGGGTTTCTTTTTTTTTTTTGTAATTTTATTAAATTATAAAAAGTTTCCATTTACGCCCCTCCTCCCAACGCCCTCCCACTCCCCCCCTCCCTCTCCTCCTCACTCTTTGTCCCCTAGGGAAGTCAGGGTCTCCTGCCCTGTGGGAAGTCCAAGTTCCTCCCGCCTCACTCCAGGTCCAGGAAGGTGAGCATCCAAACAGACTGGATCCCAAAAATCCAGTATATGCAGAGGAAACCAGTCCCAGTACTGACCAGTTCCCACAGATGTTTAGCCCCAAAGGAAATCACACAGAGATCTCTATCAGTTATAAAGCTGATTGGCCCATTAACTCAGGCTACTTATTAGCTCTTGTAGCTTATATTAACCCATTATTCTGATCTATGTTTGCCATATGGCTCAGTACATTTTTCAGTGGGTCAGATCACATCCTGCTGCTTCAGTGATCTGGGCAGGAGTGGAGAGAATCAACTTCCTCCTTCCCAGAATTCTCCTGTTCTTATTGTGTCATTTCTACTTCCTGTCTGGCCAATCAGCATTTATTTAAAACATGATTGACAGAATACAGACAATTCTTCCGCACCAGTCTGCATAGAACAGGGCTAAGGCACAGAAAGGAGAAGCTGTCTAAGGTTCTACCTCTAAATACCAGTTCTAGGACATATTTGTGAGGCAGTGTTACAGCAGGTATAAGAGCAAGACAGAGCAGGGAAAGAACAGTGGTGTCTAGATCACAGTGAGGGTTAAAGTAGATCAACTAGGGAGTACAGTTCCACACGGGAAGAACAGACAGCCTTTTAAATGAGTGTCATCTTATCTAGTACCAAGAGTCATTCTGAACCCATTTGTTTGGGATATATGAGGGAACACAGGTGTTAGACTCTCCCAGACAGTACAACCTGGAGATATCACAGCTCCTCACAGGAAGCGAGAAATCTTCCATCTCACCATTTTCCCACTATCCTCTTGCTTCCCACAAAACATTTGTAAAGTTTACCTTTCTTTAGGAAAGAACGTGTTCTGTAGCCTTCTGTGCCTGTGCTGAGGAATGCCACACCCTCAGCAGGAAGTGTGTGCAACTTCCACAGGGTCTCCACACCAGCTGCAAGCTCAGCATGGCTCCGGCCATCAGACTCCAGCACTTGTTGCCAGCAGCTCATGAACAGTGCCTGTCTTTACCAGAGCTATCATAACCATGCTGACTGAGCTGACTGACCAGAACCAGATCTCTGCTTTGGCACTCTTCTATTCAGGTGTCCTCCAGTGGAATCTCACAGGAAGCACTGACAGGAGGGAATCTCCATTCCTGAATGACCCTGTAACTATCACTGACCAGGATACCACAGGCTCCTTCCTGTCTACAATACCTCTGTGTGATAATATTTTAGATCCCAATGCCTTAGCTCCATCCTATCCAGCTTGTCTGCCAGCCTTTTTCAGGCCACATCACCACAGCTACCAAGTTAAAGATACAGCCTGACACTTTCCTACTAGGAGGCAAGTCAATTCTATTGTTAAAACCACAAAACCTGCACTCTCCCGTGGCTGGAGAAATTGGACAGTGCCTGTAGGTCAACAGCTTTGAGTCCTACTCTGTGAATCTGGCCTCTGGCCTACCACTAAAGATGGTGATGGCACTAAGGGAGATTCAGTCAATGAATGTCTAAACACCTTCCTCCACCTCTCCCATCTACTATACCACATCTTCTCAAACCATGCCAGTCACTGGTCTTCTAGGTAAGTAAAACCAGGAGGGAAGGTGTGAGATCAGCCCTCAGAAGAGACACAGCTCTAAGTTTCAGAAGTGAATGTCCATACAGATAAAGAATAGGAGTCCTGACATGTTAGCTTTGGCTCTGGCTCACCATCCTAAAATTCATTCTCTGTAATGAGGGAGAATACAAGATAATGAATGACATCCATCCCTCATTAAGACATGTCCAAGGACCATACTGCAGGCATACATGTCACTGCCCAAGCTAATCAGTCCCATGTACCAACACACTACAGTCACCTCCTTCCTAATCTATGGCTCAGGGCTCTGGAGGACATCAAGGACTTTACTTTTTGGTAACACTTGATTTTCAATGTGTTGAAATCCTACTCCAGAGCATTGCAGCACAGAATCTTTTCTGGAGTAAGTATTTCTCCCAGATTCCAAGTTCCTGCAACTGCCAAGTGAGGCGTATCTTCTTTGTGCTCGCTCTCTCTCTCTTTCTCTCTCTCTCTCTCTCTCTCTCTCTCTCTCTCTCTCTCTCCTTTTGCTGTGGTTCTTCAGAGGTGACCCAAGTTCATGATCATGCAGACATGTTCTCTACCACAAAATCACAGCCAAGTCCAAGATTTCACCTTTTTAAACTTTTCATGTCACTTGCGAGAAGTTTGGGAAATGTGGGACTGGAAAATATCCTGGGTTTTTTGAACTGCTGCTTTTCAGGAGTGAGGAAATTGGTTTGGATACCTAAACCCTGATGAAAAGCCAGCCTTCTGGGTCAGTATGAGGTAATGTATAAACTGAAAGAAGCTGGCAAAGATGGGTAAATACTTGGAAGTTCTGGGCCAGACCACCTGCCTAGTAGCAAACTTGCAAGGATACGAGAGGCACTGTTTCAAAGATAAGGAGAAGGGCAAGGGAGGACCACACATCAAGGGAATTCTGTAACCTCCTTGTGATCACTAAGCATGCACACGGCACACAGACATCAGGGAAAACATGACATCGTATGGTCAACAGAAATAACTTAGTTGCTATGTGTTTCCATACAGAGGTGCTGCCCCTTGCTATTCAAGCAGAGCTCATAGGAATGCCTGCCCCACTGCTATAGGGGCTGAGTGCTGAGGGGCACTGAAAGGAGGGGAACAGGAGAGGAGCATCTCACTTAACAGGCACTGACTTCTTACTTGACTCTTTTTCAGTGGTGGGAATGGAGACGTCCTTGGGACTGTCACCTCAGGTCAGACACTCTGTCTGCTGCAGAGCCCAGAACTCTGCAATGCGTGCACATAGGATACCCAGCTGAGGACACTACCTATCAGTGGAGACAAGTCATTAACTGCTCCCATCCGCAGTCTTTCAGAATTCATGGCTTTCCTTCCATTTCCAAGCCTGGAACAGGGAATAACAACATGGAAGACATAACCACTGTGCTATCAATGACTTGATACTTATGAGGGTGCAGTGAAAACCAAGACTCACCACTCCTCTCTTTAGCATGCCCAGACATACAGCAACCCAAACACTACTGGGAACTGAATCTGGAGTCTTCCTTCTGAAACCACCACTTTGGGAAGCAGCAACCTGGGTTAGGAAGAGCCAGGAATGCTGCAGAGTGTGAATTACAGCACAGACTTTGCAGACACAACAGCACTGGTGGCAGACCCTCACCTTCCCCAACTCCTTTTTTAAGTTTCTGGGGTTTTTGTTGGTGGTGGTGGCTTTTTTTATTCATCTTTTTAAAAAAGAAAACTATCTTTTTGTAACATGAGGACCAGCTTGTTGGGGTTTCTGTCCCACCCAGTACCCCACAGCCGGCAAGCACCAGAGAAAAATCACACAGAGATCTCCATAAGATTATAAAACTGATTGACCCATTAGCTCAGGCTTTTTGCTAACTCTTCTTAAGTTGTATTAACCCAGTATTCTTATCTATGCTAGCCAAACGGCTCAGTACCTTTCAGAGCTGGGCAGGTTACATTTTGCTTCTCGGTGGTCTGGGCAGGAATGCATAGGGAGCTTCCTGCTTCCCAGAATACTCCTGTTCTCCTTGCCCCACTTCTATTTCCTGCCTGGTTGACCCACCTATACTTCCTGTCTGGCCAATCAGCGTTTATTTAAAACATGATTGACAGAATGCAAACAATTCTCCCACACCATCTTTTTGTATTTTACATATCAATCCCAGTTCCCACTCCTTCCCATCCCTTCACCTACACCCCCCACTCCACCCCTATCCACTCCTCAGAGAGGGTAAGGCACATTGCTTTGGGGAAGGTTCAAGGCCCTCCCTACTATATCTAGACTGAGCGAGATATTCATCCAAAAAGAATAGGTTCCAAAACAACCAATACAAGCAGTAGGGAAAAATCCTGGTGCCACTGCCAGTGGCCTTACAGTCTGCCACAGCCATACAACTGTCAGCCACACTCAGAGGGACTAGTATGGACCTATGTGGTTTCCTTCCCTGTCTAGCTGGAGTTGGTGAGCTCCCATTAGCTCAGGTAAACTGTTTCAGTGATGTCCCCATCATAGTCTTGACCTATCTGTTCATATTATCACTCCTCCCCCTCTTTAACTGGACTTTGGAAGCTCAGTCCAGCTCTGATGCAGGCCTTTGCCTGTTTCCATCAGTTGCTCGATGAAGGTTCTATGGTGATATTTAAGACATTCATCAATCTGACTGCAGGGCAAGGTCAGTTTGTACACCCTCTCTTCTACTGCTTAGGGTTTTAGCTGGGGTCATCTTTGTGGATTCCTGGGAATATCTCTAGTGCCAGGTTTCTTGCTAGCCCCATAATGGCTCCCCCAATCAAAATATCTTTTTCCTTGCTCTCGTCTCTGTCCTTCCTTCATCATGACTATCTCGTTCCCTCAAGCTCTCCTCCTCCCTCCTCTTCTCCTCTCATCTTCCCCTTCTATCCTCCCTACATCCCCACCCCCATGCTCCCAATTTTGTCAGGCGAACTTGTCTGTTTTCCCTTTCCAGGTGGATCTATATATGCTTTTCTTAGGGTTCACTTTGTTACTCACCTTCTCTAAGGTCATGGACTATAGGCTCAATATCCTTTGCTTTACAGTTAGTATCCACTTAAAAGTGAGTACATACCATGTTCATCTTTCTGACTCTGAGTTACCTCACTCAGAAGTTTTTTTCTAGTTCCATCCATTTTGCATGCAAATTTCAAGATGTCATTGTTTTTACTGCTGAGTATCACATTTTCTTTATCCATACTTTGGTTGAGGGGCATCTAGGTTATTTCCAGATTCTGGCTATTACAAATAAAGATCCTATGAGTTCTTGAAGTTCTAGCTAGAGCAAGAAAACAACAAATGGAGATCAAGAGGAGACAAATTGGAAAGGAAGAAGTCAAACTTTCATTATTTGCAGATGATATAATAGTATACATAAGTTACCCCAAAAACTCTATCAGGGAACTACTACAAATGATAAATGACTTTAGTAATGTGGCAGGATACAAGATTAACTCAAAAAAATCAGTAGCCCTCCTACATACAAATGATAAAGAAGCTGAGAAAGAAATCAGAGAAACATCACCATTCACAATAGCCACAAATAGCATAAAATGTCTTGGGGGTAACACTAACCAAAGAAGTGAAAGTCTTGTTCAATAAAAACTTTAAGTCATTGAAAAGAAACTGAAGGAGATACCAGAAAATAGAAAGATCTCCCATGCTCTTGGATAGGTAGGATCAGCATAATAAAAATGGCAATCCTACCAAAAGCAATCTATAGATTCAATGCAATCCCCATCAAAATCCAAACACAATTCTTCACAGACCTTGAAAAAAACTTCATATGGAAAAACAAAAAACTCAAAATACCCAAAAAAATCTTACAATAAAGGAACATCCGGAGACATCACCATCCCTGACATTAAGCTTTATTATAAGAGCAATGAAAACAGCTTAGTATTGAAATAAAAACTGACAAGTTGACCAATGGAATGAAAATGAAGACCCAAATATTAATCCACAAACCTATGAACACCTAATTTTTGACAAAGAAGTTAAAATTATGCAATGAAAAAAGAAAACATCGTTAACAAATGGTTCTGGCATAACTGGATGTCAGCCTGTAGAAGAATGCAAACAGATCCATGTCTATTCCCATGCACAAAACTCAAGTCTAAATGGATTAAAGCCCTCAATATAAATTTGACCACACCGAACCTGTTAGAAAAGAAAGTGGGAAGAGCCTTCAAGGCATGGGCACAGAAGACCATTTCCTAAATATAGTACCAGTAGCATAGACACTGAGAACAACAATAAATATATGGTACCTCTGGAAACTGAGAAGCTTCTGTAAAGCAAAAGACATAGTCAGTAAGACAAAAAGGCAGCCTACTGAGTGGGAAAAGATCTTCACTAACCTCATATCTGACAGAGGACTGATCTCCAAAATATATAAAGAACTCAAGAATTAGACATCACAATACCAAATAATCTAATTTTAAAATGGGGTACAGATCTAAACAGAGAATTCTCAATAGAAGAATCTCAAATGGTTGAAGGACACTTAAGGAAATGTTCAATATCTTAGCCATCAGAGAAATGCAAACCAAAATGACTCTGAGATATCATCTTTACCAGTCAGAATGGCTAAGATTTAAAAAAAACACCAATGATAGCTTATGCTGGAGAGGATGTGAAGTAGGGGGAACACTCCTCCATTGCTGGTGGCAATGCAAACTTGTACAGCCACTCTGGAAATCAGTATGTTGGTTTATCAGAAAATTGAAAATCAACCTTCCTCAAAGCCCAGCAATACCACTCTTGGGCATATACCAAAGGATCTTCTGTGGTATCTTCAATGCCTGTGATCTCTCTTCCATCTCTTGTATCCTGTTGGTTATTCTTACACCCATAGTTCCTATTCATTTATCAAGATCTTCCATTTCCAGAATTTTCTCAGTTTGTGTTTTCCTTATTGCCTCTATTTCAGTGTTCAAGGTTTGAACTATTTGAACTGTTTACTTCACCTGTTTGATTTTGTTTTTCTTGCTGTTTCTTGACTTTCTATAAGATGTATTGATTTCTTCCAATTTTTTGGTCTTTTTCTCCATTTCTTAAAGTTAATTTTTCATTTCCTCTTAATATTATCTTCATAAAGTTGCATTTAAAGTCATTTTCTTCTGCTTCTTCTGGGTTAGGGTGATTAGGTCTTCCTGTTGTATGATCACTGGATTCTGGTGTTACCATGTTGCTTTTTAGGTTGTTGAATGAATTTTTTGCATTGGTGCCTACCCATCTCTTCCTCCAATTGGTGTCAGCAGTTTCTTTGCCTCTTGGTCCAATTCTTGCATTTGGTATCTGTATCTCAGGGATCCTCTCTTGGACCAATTATTGCAGTCTCTGTCTGTGTCTTAGTGAGCTGCTCTTGGTCCACCCTGTGTAGTCACTGTCTGTGTCTTAGGGACCTGGCTGAGGTCTCTGGGGATGGGTGGGTGTTGGATAAAGTAGGACTTGGATCGATAGGGGAGGTGTTGGAGCAGCCTGCCTGCAGGAGGCTTGCCTGCTGGCCAGTTGGTGAAGCTGATGCCGGTGGGGGAGGGGCCTGGGGTTTTGCCCTGGTGCCTAGGGCCTAGGAACTGGGCTATCCAGCTTGGGAGCTGGTCATTCACCTCTTGGTCCACTCTCTGCAGTCACAATCTGTGTCCACACGGACACTCTAAAAGCTGAATGAAAGGCTGTATTCCTGGCCAGCAGCTGCATGGGAAATTTGCACAAATGATGCAGCCCTGATCCTTACCGCCTCTGATCTTCTAAGCACAAAAACTATCTCCTGGGTTCACACACTTTAGTTAGCAAGAATAGATACCGAGTAGCAGAACTATAGAAGCCAAAAAAGCAAGACTAGTACATTTAGGGACTTTCCTGGATCCTGAAAATATTGATTATGTCTTTGAGGATTAGCAGGTACTGGGTCAACATTCTAAGGTCAGGATGGTGTCTAAAACATTGTGCTGGTTGTGCTAAGGTCCAGAGGCCTGTTACAGCTCCTGTAGCTGATGCAATGGCTTATATCCTCACTGTGTTGCTTCAGTCTGTGTTCTTGATACGGTCTGCCATTTCTTGACTTAATTAGTGCCATTCTGACAGCTGTGAGATGAATATCAATGTAGTTTTAATTTGTGTTTCTTTGATGACCACTGAGGTTGAACGTGTGTGTGTGTGTGTGTGTGTTGGGGCCAGGTGAATGTAATCTTTTGTGAACTACCTTTTAATTCGTGACCTCAGTTATTTACTAGGTTGACATTTTTTCTTTAACTTCCCTGCACTCTAGATATTAGCCCTCTATCAGATGTAGAGGGCTAAATCCTTTCTCCCATTCTGTGTGCGGCCACCTCAGTGACTGTTCCTCTTGCCTGGCATATTTTTAAGTTCATGACATTCCACTTGCTAATAGTTGGCATCATTTCCTGAAGGACAGAGGTTCTTATCAGTCCTTGTTTGGTTCTGTATTAAAAAGTGTTTTTCCCCTCTAACAGTTTCAAGTATTAAATTAAATTCTTAGAGCATTTGGACTTGAGTTTAATACAGGGTAAGAGATAGGTATCTAGTTTCATTCGTCTATTAGTGAGCATCCACTTTCCCCAACAACAACTGTTGAGGATTCTGTTTTATTTTTCTGCAAGACCTATGACTGGTATTTTTTTCAAGAATTGGTTCTCTGTAGCTGTGTGGGTCTACATCTCAGTTCTCTGCTCCCACCATTAATGTTTTTGTACCACTTTTGTACTGATTTTGTTGCTGTTGTTCTGTGATATTACTTTATGTCAAAAGGAGAGATATTGCCAGTACTAATGTCTTGGCCCAGTATCAATTAGGGTATCCTGGGTATTTTGTATGTCCATATGAATGCTCAGTTTTTTTCTATTCTATTCTATTCTGGGAAAATAGCATTTGCATTTTGATGAAAATTACTGTTCAAGTTACAGACTGACTTGATGGCCTATTTCACAATATTAATTCCTGCCATCGTAAGTATGACATGGTTTTTAGTTTAGTTTCTTCTATATAGTGACCATGAATGACTTTTCATTCTTCTAGTTTCTTTTGTCAGTTTCTATCATGGAAAGTTTTCTTTCTACTAAAGTTATGGTAGGAGTCTTGCTATCTACAGTTTAACAGGTCACAAGTTGTCTTTCACGGCATGAAATACATTATTCCAAGCCCTCCTGACTTTTCAATTTTATGTTATTCTATGGGTATCCCATTACATACCACTTGGTATTTTTCTCTTCCATCTTTCAATGTCACATTTGTTTTTATATAGTTATTATTTTGAATATATGGATACATGGGGAGACCTTTCCTTGCATTCCTCTTTGCTATTCACAATAATAATAATACCTCCAGTACATAAACTGGATTATCTTCCCCAAGATTTTAGGCGGTTTGTTATGAGTTTATTGAAAATGCTTTTAGAATAAAATTCTTGCCTTTTTTCTATCCTCAAGATGCATAGAGTCTTAGTTTCATTTCTGTTGCTGTGATAAAGACCAAAACTGTACTGGCTAGTTTTATGTCAACTTGAAACAAATTAAAGTCAAATGACAAAAGGGAACCTCAATTAAGAAGATGTGTCTGCATTAAGCTATTCAAACATCCTTCCTTTAGCATACCGTTAATGAACGTGATGGATTCATTCATGTCTTCAAAATATTAAAAACCAATAAAATTATATATATATACACATATATATTACATATATATGTATGTATATGTATGTATTCAGTGTTTAGTTCAGTGTTTAGCTCAGGGCTCTTAAGGTTTTCATTCCATGTCAGGTGGCCCCACTGCTTTGTGTTTATGGCATGTATGCTAACATACATACATGTATGCTGACAGAGACAGAACTCACAGCTCATCTCATAAGCCACAATGCGAGGATGGTCAGGAAGGGACAGGGTCTTACACTCCTCTTTATGACCTAACTTCTCCCATGTCCCCACACCCATCTGGATCAGAAGGGGCAGAGGCTCCTGCCAGCTCTGCACTGTCGTTTTCTTGTCACTGGAACCCAAGAGCACAAATGGTCATTCATGTGACACAGGGAACAACTTTTAAACATCTATCTTCAGGACCAGCTATAAGGAATGTTTTCCCATTTCATTCTATGTTAGCTAGATGGGTAAAAGAAAATCTCCTGGATGTCCTTTGAGTGTGTGTCTTTCCTAGATCTCACACCGTGCTCTGTCACACAACTTTACTCCTTCCAATCAGTGCCTAGTGCAGAAATCATGTACTGAAAATTAGCATCATTGATCACCATCCATCCAGGAATATGGTCAACAGGCAGAGTTTTTTGATCCATGTTACTGATCAATTTCCTAATTAAAGAGAAGGAAGAGCCTCTCTGCCCATCAGAGTGCATTTATGGGCAGTTTTCATATCCGTTGGGGCTGGCTCTCTGCTGGGGATTCAGCATTAACAGGGATCGCCTTGCAAGAACAGTGGGAACCATGTGTGTTCTGTGGCTCCAAAAGAGAGTGCATTTCCAGGAAGTGGGGGACACTTTGAAAAGTACAGTGCATGGGACAGACAGAACTCAGCTTAGAACAGACAGAACTCAGCAGGCCTCAGCCAGGCAAAGCAAAGTGGTCAGTCCAGGGAGGTGACAAACAGGGGTGAGCTCCTCACACTGTGTCCCCTCCTATCCTGCCTTCCTGCAACCCTTTATGGGGATCCTTGGTGGGTGGGGTGCAGTGGATAAGAAAACAAGATACTTGTACCAGTTACATGCACCAGAGATAAGCCAAGCCCCAGAGGCTCTGTCCTAGTCAGGTGGAATCTTATTATCCTTAGGAGGGAAACTGGAATCCCTGTGTGTAGCTAGTCGGATCCTCAACCTACCCCACCCCCAATTTTGATCTTTACCTACTCACTTGCTCCCTTCACATCCTGACTCTGTCAGTGATACAGACTACAGATGTACCTTGGGACACGGCTCACATCCTGACTCTATCAGTGATGCAGGCTACAGATGTACCTTGGGACACGGCAGGGCTCTTTTCGTACCCTCTCAAGAGGCATGTGCATTTCAGAATATGACCCTGAAGAAAGCTGGCCACTTCTGCTGATGGAAGGACTCTCCTCTCTGCTTTTGGGAACTTGGGCCCTGCAGTTCCCTGGAACAAGAGCTTGCTTGTTACTATACTGACAGAAACAGGGAATCTGACATGCTGTGGTGCTCCCTGGAATCACACCACTTAGGAAGCTACCTGAGCATGCGCCAGTCACTCGTCATTGCTACACTCAGGCCGTCTGCACCCCGCACACACCTCAGCAATGTGGGATCCTGCCATTGCATCTGTCTTGAGCTCCTCTCACAAGACTTTTCCCCCATGGTGATGAGGAGGGAAAACTGAAATTCCAGCAAGATAGTACCAATAAATGTCATCACACACACACTAAGGCCAACATAGATAAACAATCTCAATTGGTAACATATTCCCCAAGTGACTGTTTGATTTTTACCTGTTACAGGAAAGGGACATCGGTACCTTAAATTCATGAGCTCGTGGACATATATAATGCACAATGGTAGACACATATATACTGTTCAATGCACAGACACTTTGCAGATATTGGTGCTGCTCCATGGCAGTTACAAAATCACTAGGCAGAGAATTCTTTCACAGGAAAAGAAGAAATAATACATCCCAAATAAATAAATAAATAAACAAACAAACATAAGATGAAGCCAGAGTACAAGGTAACCCCCCTTGCGTTCATCAGAGCAGCCCTGTGTTGGACTCACTAAAATCTACCTGTGCATCCTCTCCTCTGGGATGGCTGGCCTCCTGCTCTTCCAACACCTTGGGCAGCCACCAATTCATGAATGTCATCTGCAACCGTGC
The DNA here is from genome assembly GCF_982192425.1 of Myodes glareolus. Lineage (NCBI taxonomy): Eukaryota > Metazoa > Chordata > Mammalia > Rodentia > Cricetidae > Myodes > Myodes glareolus. The sequence goes on along the minus strand of NC_142026.1, from coordinate 48,008,867 downwards.
CTCTTTTCCTTTCTCCTTTTAACATCTCTCATATTGAAGAACCTGGCTGTTGCGGTATTAAATAAAAATACAACCATGGGTGTTGACAGAGAAATAATTCTGATCCTGAATGTCTGCAGCTCCTTCTCCCAAGTACCAGCCGCGATCCTTAGAAGTCATCATGATTCTTAACAGGCAGAGAGGGAAAACAAGCTCTACCCAAGGAAGGAGCCAGTCTTGTTTCATTCCTAATGCAATACTGACATCTAGTGGGCAACTAAAGTATCATTCTGTAGACACTCCCCTCCTCACCCCCACCCCCCAACTTGTATTTATCCACTCTGACCACTTCCGTGTGCCAGAGGTTCAGGGAAAGATCTCAGAGCTGGCAGAAGATAATTGTTGCTAGGCCTGGTGATGCAAAACTGTTATCCAGCCTACTTGAGAGGCTGAGGCTGGGAGATCACAACTTCAAGACTAGTCGAGGCACACTATCAAGGGTTCAAATAAAATGCAAAAAGAAGGGTAGGGATTGAGCTTGGTGGCAGCACACTTTGAGTTCAAGGGCAGCCTGGTCTACACGCAGTGAATTCCAGGACAGCCAGGGCTACATAGTGAGACACTGCCTTGGAAAAGTAAGTCTACTCTATTATATACAACGTGGAATTAAGATAGCCTAACAAGTTATCTAGAGGTTGAAGGACTAGGAAATTGATTTGAAGAACATAATATGTGTCATAGTCTCTACTGTTGACAATTCCAAATATTCAAATATGGTGACACCTTTTGACCATGGAAATGCATATAAATCAGGCCTGCAATTTCTATTGCCCAAGTGTCTGCTTATCAATGCAGGAAATGGTTTGCCCAGCAGAGATGCCCAATATTGAGCTGGAGGAGAGCTCAATAGCACATCCGTTGCCTAGCAAGTGGTAAAGCTGGGTTCCGTTCACAGTATTGTGGGGCCTAACAAAATAAAGGGAGGGAAGTAAGGTATAATGTCAGTCTCCTTATTCTCCAGTGACTTCTGGTGACATTATTAAACTAGAATAATGGAGCCAGCAAAATGGGAAAGTGGGTAAGGAAGCTGGCTACCAAATCTGATGACCTGAGTTCAATAACATAAACTCACATGAGAGAAGGTAAGAAGCAACTATTCTAAGTTGTCTTCTGAGCTCCATACACATGGCATGGTAAACACACACACACACACACACACACACACACACACACACACACTACAATAAATAGCCAACCAACTTGAAGAATTCTGGTGCCACTGTGCCCATGTTCTCCTCTATCCAATACCTCCATTTCTGCTTTACAGTTTTATGTACTAAGGTTGGATCAAGGGCAAAGCAGAGTCAGTGCTGTATTGTGGAGTACTCCAAGCCAGTCTATGAAGCAAGCACAAGAGAAACCGCAATTCAAAATCTGAAGTAACCCAGAACCCAAAGTGTCTTAGAAAACCTTCAGATCAATTTCCAGTTTTAAATTTTCAGATTAGGATAGTTCAATCAGCGAATTCATGCCAATATTCCACAAGTCCAGAAAACTCCACCATTATATAAATATACATGCAGGGAAAATATTAAGGCACATAGATAAAAAGTAAAAAAAATTAATAAAATAAGAAGGAAAAGAAGTAACCCAAGTCACGAACTGATTTTTCAAATACTCATGTGTTTAACAACTGAAGTTTATTTTTGATTTTCTATATGAAAATGTTCTACAGTCTTCAATATGACAAGCTGAAGATCTTAAGACAGCAAGCAAAAATAATCTGCATAAATGCAGCAAGATATTAGCTATAGAAGCATATTGGTACTGACTGGAGTAAACGCTGGTACACGCGTGTCAGAGCATTGTGAAGGTCAGAGGTCAACTCTCTGGAGTCAGTTCTTTTCCGTCCTGGTGGAATTTGTCGATGGAATTCAATGGTCAGATTTAGATGGTAAACACTTTACCTGCTGAGCCATCTCATCAATCCTACTTCAAGGTTTCCATACTAAGTTGTTGGAGGTGGGTGGAGTCACTGCCATGTCACTGAACCGCAACTTCACACAGAATTTTCAGATTCACTTGTGGAAAAATACGTGCATATCCATGAGGCAAAGGTTACCGCTCATTGCTATAAAGAGGAAAAAAATTAAGGCGTCACTTTCATAAGATGACTTTTTTTTAAATAAGCAAAAAGTTTCCTGACCCATTATGAAATCTCCCAGTGTATTTGTATAATTTTTCTGTGTAGATTTGGTGTCATTTACCAGTTTCTCATAACCACCCTAAACATTGTAACTATCTAACCTGTAAGGGGACCTTACTTCAGCTGTTCTTTAACACCTCACCTGAGAACATCCTCTAAAAATACAGATTCTGGGCTGCGGGACGGCTCAAGGGTTAAGATAATGCTGCTCACCCAGAGGTCCCAGCACGCACAGCAGGTGGCGCCAAACCACTCCAGATCCAATGAAATTCTTTTCTAGCCTCTGTGACTACCGGCACAGGCATAGTGAGCACACCTGTTCACACATGCGCACACACACACACACACAAACTTTTAAAAATCTTTTTTAAAAACATAGATTATGAATACTCCTAAGAGATGACTAGAAATCAGAATGTTTGGAGCTTTTCATTTGTTTGCTTTTTCAAACAGGGTCCTACTGTGTATGCTAAGAGGGTCTCAAACTCTCTACCCTCCTGGCCCAGCGTTCTGTGTGCTAGGATTATAGATGTGCACTCTATCACCCACATGATAAATTTAATTTACCAAATAAATAAGCACATAATTCATTTGCTCAGCCCATCACTGTCAAATATTGTTCTGAGATTTTGCTATCATAAAGAATAATCACAAGAATTCTACTAGATCTCTCTTGTCATGCATTATTTTCTGAAGATGATAAAGTGGGGGCATCTCTTTTTTAAACAGCAACTATTTTAGTAAGCAGGCAACTGTGGTCACTGTTGCTCTTGGGAACTCATCACCCTACTGCAATCTGAGTATCACAGGGAACATTGGCAGATACCCAAAGCTATGCTAGCTATTTGAAATGAGTTCCTTTAGTGATTTCTAATAACTTGGCTAGAGAGAGGGCTCAGCAGCTAAGAGCACCTGCTATTCTTCCCCAGGATCAGGGTTCAATGCACATTGAACCCACAAAGGGTTAAAACTGTGTAAGTCCAGTTCCAGTGAATCTGGCTCCCTCTTCAGGCCTCTGAAGGCATCACACACACAGTGCACATAGCTACATGAAGGCAAAACACTATAAAATAGAGCCAGGCATGGGAGTACATGCCTTTAATCCCAGCACTTGAGAGGCAGGCAGGATGATCTCTGTGAGTTCCAGACCAGCATGGTCTACAAAGTAAGTTACAGGACAGCTAGGGCTGTTACACAGAGAAACACTGTCTTGGAAAACAAAAAAAGCAAAACCATTCATAAAATAAAAATAGTTCTTTTAAAAATAGAAACTCCTAAGAACCTGAAAGAGACTGGCCTTCGCCTGTCACTATATCCACAGAAGTCATCTACGACCCACAAAATGACTGCTGTTTTTGTTGTCTAACCCAGCCTCACCCTGCAGCTCTGGGAATCAAACTCAGGGCCTCACTGTACAAAGCAAGTGTTCTACCACAGAGCTACACCTAGTCTGCTGTTGTCTTGTGCTTCTCCAAGTTCATAACTGAGAGGGGGAATAGCTTAGTGGTACACAGCATAAGTTAGTCCTGGGTTGATCCTAAGCACCAGAATAAATAATTAAATTGATTAATTAATTAAATAACTTTTCAAAAAGAGACGAAAAGTTCACATATAACAATGATCTAGTGTATGTCATAGTAAATATAGCAACATCATAAACGTGAAAAACATCACTAAAAATGTCTCACCACAAAAACAATTATATGAGGTTATTGGGTTAATTGGCCAGATTTAGCTATTTCACAATATGTAAATTTCAACGTGTCATTTTAAATGTCATAAATATATACAATTTTTGCCAAGCAATCTTCTAAAATATTTTAATCCCAGTACTCTTGAGACAGAGACAGGTAGATCTCTATGAACTTCTGGCCAGTTTGAGCTACATATCCAGTGCCAGGACAGTCAGGCCTACAAAGGGAGACTGTGTTCCAAAAAAGAAATCAAGTGGTACAATATTGAGTTCACATGTTGAGTCCCCAAGGGCACTTTCTCACACAGTCTATAGATGCTAAACTAGTTGCAGGCCTTTGCAATTGCAACACATTTAGTGTCCATCCTGCTGCTGTCAGGCTGGCCTCAAGCTCTAAAGCATATGTGTGTTAGTATGTCCTCCACTGCTTACGATCAGAAAGGCACACAGTTATCTCCCAAAGAGATACAAAGCCTATGTTTCTTAAACAAGGATGTGGTGGTGTTTGCCCAAGTTTCTCTGAGACTTCTTTTTCCTTCTTTAAAAGGTTGCATAGTACTCAGTTTTAAAAATCACTGACTACAGAGAGGGCAGGGACAATAACTCTGCTTTCTCTCACCCACCATTTAAGTCAAAGCAGCACTCATGAGAAGTTAAGGGCAGTGCTGGACAGAACCCAGACAACCTGAGAAGGCTGGGCTGGGCCTCCGTGTCCCAGATCTCTAGCCATGAGAATTACTTTTTGTCTTTTATCATACCGACAGAAACTAATGCTCCCAGTCTCAAGAACGCTTTCTGGGTTAGAGGCAGTCAGAGAGGCAGGGGGATTCTAATGCTCCAGGAGCTGAGACAGGACTATGACACTTCCATCCTCAGTCTGGGCTACATAGCAAGTGCCTGGGCTCCACAGGGAGACTTTTGTCTTCATAGGAAAAAAATAATTTAAAAAAACACGCGTTCTGAGAGCAAAGGCAGATAAAGCTACTCTCCTTTTTTACTAAGGAAAGATAACTTTAAATAAAGTCATAAAATTACTTAGAAGCTGAAACAGAAATAAATCCCTGGCCACTGTTACAAGATGTGACAAGTAATCTTGTAAGTGAATTCTAGGCCAGTCAGGATCACAAGAGCCCCTTGTTAGACAAATCAGAGGAAAAATGAGGCCTTAGTCCTCAGTCATGGGGAATTGCTGGAGGTGACAGTTGGAAAAGGGGGCTGGATAGAGCCCTGGAGACTGTGGCTGAGGGTACCCCATATTCAAGAACCCCAGATGTGAGCCCGATACTCAACTGTCATCCCCATGGGTTCATGGAAGTGTTTACACTGTCCGGAATGGGATAAACTCACCAACTGAAGTAGCCAGTGCTGTGTGAAGCCCTCCAGCAGTCAGGCAGATGGAATATGGGCAGTTGCAGATGATGTCTCATTTCATCGAGGTTCATCTCCAGCCCACCCCTGAGGACTTATAGTTCTTAAATCTATTACTGCCTCTTGTAAAATCTGTCAAAAGTCAGATCTCTGTTCCAAATATTGTAGTTTTCCTTTTCCTACCCACCGGGCCAGGGGTTCCCTTCTGGGTACTGACTGGCGACTTGATTCTATTCACACGCCCACAATCCGATGGGTTAAATATCTCTTGATCCTAGCAGATACATTCTCAGGCTGGGTAAAAGTGTTTCCAGCCTCTAACAAGAGAGCCCAGACAGTGTCTGACTTCCTTCTCTGGGAGATTATCCCTGATTTGGGACTCCTGCCTCTCTCCAGTCTGACAAAGGCTCTCAATTTAAGCTCCCAGATCTCCCAAACCTTATCTAAGGCTCTCAACATCTCTTGGCATTTTCATATCCCATACCACCCCAGTCCTCAGGGAAGGTAGAACCAACTAACGACTCCTTAAAAAAAATATGCCTGTTAAAATGTCACAGGAGCTTCACCTTGACAGGGTCAAACTCTTGCCTCTGGGCTCTCCTCAAATGACCACTTTTCGTCTCACCCTTTGAACTCATGTGTGGGCTGCTGGTTCTGACCCACACTCTCTCATTTGAACTCTCACTTTTCGCTGATCATCTACTCACTCTTTGGTTGGAAGCATCACCTCAGCCCCTAACATCCTTATCCAAAAGGTCTGGGATGTTTGGTTGGAAGTTTAACCCTGTGGCACCCCTTTATCCAAGGAGTCTGGGATGTTTGGTTGGAAGCAGGAACCCAGGCCCTGGCATCCATTTTGGAATGTCTGAGTGGAAAGTTCCATTTCAAGCCTCCTCTCCTGGGAGTTGCCTCAGTCCAAACTCCACCTCTGAGAAAGTCTGCCAAAAGGTGAACCCTCCACAGGGAGGGTCAAGACCACTCCCACAGGCTATTTAAACTACCCCCCCCAGAGAATGAACATGTGGTCTTTCCGGTTCTCCTTCCCCCTCTCCGTGTTTTCCCAGAGGGCCACCCAGGAGTGTGGCATCCATTAAACCTGGGCTTTTTCTAATTTGGTTTGATTTGGATTATTGCATCAGCAGAGAAGCTTATTGGACTGGAAAAACTTTACATCTGGAGGTTCCAGCGAGAGGACTGTTATTTCCCACTGGCCGAGGGTTACGTGTTGGGAAATGCCCTTCCTGCCTGTGCTTTCTAGCAGGCTAAGATCGGCTTCATCTGGGTGAGGTTCCCTTTTTCGGGTACCTGCCATTAGGGCCAGGGCCTATTCACTTGTTGGGGAGTCTGTTGAAGTGGTGGGCCAGTGGGGCTAACTGACACCGTACATCCTTTAACACCTAACATAAAAACAAACAAGGCCCCATATGCCCATGGTTTCTGGATGCTGTGCTCCTGCTTCCTTTCTCTGTTTCTCTAGCTGTTTGCTCTTTGTCTCACTCTGTGATTCTCTCCATTTTCCCCTTGTCCTTCCAAACTGTATAGGGGCTCCATCCTCATGTTTCTGTTCCCTCTCGCAAAGTCTGCCAATCTGGTCCTTAATGGGATCACCTGTGTGCTTCCCTGGCTTCTGCTGTCTACACCAAGATTTTTCAGTTGGTTAGCTGACTGACACAGGCTCCAAAAAAAGTTTTATTTGTCTGTCTGTTAAAATAATGTGGCCACACTATGCTTTTACATCTGTGTGAGTGTGTTTGTTTCCACAGTATGCTTGCCTTATTTCTGTGTGTATGTGTGCATGTTTTAAGATCTGTAAAACTTTTAACTCCAGATTAAAACAGATCTAATAAAATACAAACATATGGGTAGCAGCCATTTTGACCTCACTGCCGTCTTTACTAAGAGCACCCACATGTGCACTAGTACTCTTTGAATTATTAAAATATTTCTTTTAATATTCTTACATTTACTGTCATTGGTAAGTTGTAACTAATTGGGTAAAATACATGTCTAAATTAACTTACAGGTCTAATTTAAATATAACTAATAGGTAATGGTATCCAATTCTCAAGCACCTTTACAAATCTGAGAGTATGGCATTTAACAAAAGAGTTTCTAACACAGATACATGTCAGCCCCTGCAGCATCCTATAGCTCCTCCAAGAAGAATCATGGTTACAGAAGACCTTCCACCCAGAGGCTTGCCTTTGGATATGGCAAAGCCACTCACACAGCAAAAAGTGGCCTTCCACCTCATCAGTTTCCTGGACATTGCACAGGGGGGATCAATCATCTTATCCTGTCAAGACAGGTAGACTAAATCTTCCCCCCACAGGAAAATCTTTGGACCTCCTGGACTCAGCATCTAATAGCAAGTACTGTTTCTAAGACTGGTGTTCACCAAATCCCAAGTCATCTAAGGAGAGACTTGAGATTACCTGCATAGCTAAAAAAGCTGTCTCATTTCTGCTCATTTATCCCTCTTAGATCTGTCTAATGGCATTTGATGACTTAAGGTACTGATAGCTCATTACCTCATTTGTCAAATTTCCTACTAAAATACAGACAGGTGTGCCTCTTTCACAGGCTTCATAGTACAGGATTAACAGGTTTCAAATGTATCTTAAAAGATCAAGAGTTACCCAATTCCCTTTAATTGTCTTCTAAAATATTTCTGTTCCAGTTGTCTTACAGATACCTACAGGTTCCTGGAAAAAGTTCTACTGCTGTATCAAAAATCAGGTCTGGTTAAAAAAAAAGTAACAGTCTCTAGAGTCTAATTTTAACCCCACCCACCCATCCATTTTCAAGCATATTTTACAGGTCACTCCTGCTGTCTAGGCCGAGACCAACCTCATATTCAACTCTACTGGATTGGGAACCCTATATATTTTCCTTCTTAAACTCTCCTCATTCTCCTATCTCTATCAAACACACCATGCTTCATCCATTTCCCTTCTGTATCTCCAATAACATATTCAAATTTCTTATTAACTACTCAGCTGTTGTTACAGGGATCACCATTAGCCCCAGCACTAGAGGCACAAAGAGTATCAGACATGCTGAGGTGGTAAGGAATGGTAACACTCCAGAGATATTCACACCCACAGACTCAAAAGGGAGACTCACAAGACAGATTTTGATATAACAAGTTTATTGTTGACCGTTCTCAAACCTGTATCTCCTGGATGTTAAGGTGACACCATGGTGATGGAAAAGGGACAGGTGCCTTAAGGTTTGTTTCAGGTGGAAATGGCAAAGCTTAATTAGTAATTCCTTTCCCTCTCACTATGTGACTGTCAACAACTTTAAGACTAACCAATGAAATTCTGATAAGCTATTAAACCAATTCTAGTAGAATACAAAACATATACCACCACTATATTATCATAGTCACCAGCTCAAGATTTTAAATTCCCTTTGGTTGCTTCTCAATGTGTCTAACAACTTACGACTTTTATAAATTTAAAAATTCTATTAAGCTCCAGGGAGCCCAACTGGACCCACTTTAATCTATCAGATTCACTCAAGATAAGTATCCTTCGACTTTTCCCTAGTCTCAGCCCCTCCCCCTCAATTTGGGACCCCTGGGGAATACCCCCTTCATCTTAGGACCCTCCTCGCTCAATTACCAAGATTTGAGGAAATTTTTCTAAACTTCATCTTCTGCCTCACCAGCATCTTGTGGGGTCCAAGCTGTCAGCCATATGATTCCACAAAGCTCAAACAATGGGGAAGACATGGCCACCTCAGGACGACTCTGCTAGTGATGACTGATGCCCACCAAGTCAGCTTGAAGCAGTTTCCAGAGATCCAACAGCCCCCATTCCCACCCACCTGCTACCCTTATAAACTCTCTTTTTATAATAAAGAAAAGGGTCGAATGTTGTTATTTCTATCACATCTGGGGTCCCATGGACATCAGCATTCAGGCAAACTGCATAGTCACCCTAGGGCCTTATGCCCTCTGTAATCTATGTGCACTGTGGCCACATAACCTATATGCATGCGTAATGTGGCTACAGCAGCCCCTACATGCATGGGTTGAACTACCTTTAAAAAGAGGACACACTTGCCCCATGCTATTTTTCACCACGTTTCTTTCAGACAGGCCTTTCAGAGAGGCACCCCCTCTTTCCTTTCTCTTTATTAGTGAAAAGTCTTCAAGTGGGTTTTGTTATATATCTTGTGGTCCATTCTCACACACAGTAATATCATATAGTCCCCAATCTCCCTCATGGCCTCTCCATGACAGCCTGACTCACTATACTTCATTAATCCTGACCCATAACCTGCCTGTTCCAGCCATGGACCGATGCAAATGGAGGACGGTACAAAAACAGACTCCATTTGATATTTTATGCTTCTTTGTCAAAAATCAGGTGTTCAAAGGTGTGTGAATTAATATCCAGGTCTTCTATTCGGTTCCATTGGTCCTCCTGTCTGTTCTTATGCCAATACCAGGCTGCTTTCAGTACTGGAGCTCTGTAGTAGAGTTTGAAGTCAAGGATTGTGATGCCTCTAGAAGTTCTTTCATTGTACAAGATTGTTTGGCAAAGAAGCAAAAAAAAATATCAAATGGAAAAAAGAAAGCATATTTGACAAATGATACTGGCATAACTGGATATCAACATGCAGAAGAATAAAAATAGATTCATATCTATCACCATGCACAAAACCCAAGTACAAATGAAACAAAGACCTCAACACAAACCCAGCTTTACTGAAGCTATAGAAGAGAAAGTGGGAAGTACACTTGGACACATTGGCACAGGAGACCACATCATAAATATAACCCCAACAGCACAGACACTGAGAGAAATAATTAATACATAAGACCTCCTGAAACTGAAAAGCTTCTGTAAAGCAAAGGACATGGTCAACAAGACAAAATGACAGCCTACAGAATGGGAAAAGATCTTCACTAACCCCACGTAAGACAGAGGTCTGATCTTCAAAATATACAAAGAACTCAAGAAATTGGACACCAAAAGAACACATAATCCAATTTAAAAAAATGGAGTACAGACATAAACAGAGAACTCTCAACAGAGGAATCTAAAATGGCTGAAAGACACTTAAGGAAATGTTCAATATCCTTAGTCATCAGAGAAATGCAAATCAAAACAACTCTGAGATTCCATCTTACACCTGTAAGAATGGCCAAGATCAAAAACACTGATGACAACTTACGCTGAAAATGTTGTGGGGGAAAGGGAACACTTCTGCATTGCTGGTGTGATGTAGGAGAGTCTTCTATCTATCAGTTGCTTTCATTGGTTAATTAATAAAGAAAACTGCCTGGCCTGATAGGTCAGAACACAGGTAGGCAAGGAAGACAGAACTGAATTCTGGGAGAAACAAAGCAGAGGCAGAGAGCTGCCCGCCATGAAGCTGCCAGGTCAGACATGCTGAATCTTTTCGGGTAAGCCACGAGCTTGTGGTGACATACAGATTATTAGAAATGGGTTGAAGTCAAGATGTGAGAGTTAGCCAATAAGAAGCTACAAATAATGGGCCAGGAAGTGTTTTAAATGAATACAGTTTCCGTGTAATTATTTCAGATGTAAACTAGCCGGGAGCCAGGCGGCGGGAAGGCGGCCCACCGCTCCTTCTACAGAGTGGCGGATTTCGGGTAAAGCTAGCCAGGCAGCCGGCTGGAAGCAGCCTGCTGTTTCTTTCAACACTGGTGGGAGTGTAAACTGGTACAGCCCCTTTGAATGTCAGTGTGGTGATTTTTCAGAAAATTAGGAAGCAGCCTTCATCAAGACCCAGCAATACCACTTTTGGGTATATATTCAATGGATGCTCAATTGTGCCACAAGGACAAGTGCTCAATTATGTTTATAGCAGCATTGTTTGTCATAGCCAGAACCTGGAAACAACCTAAATGCCCCTCAATCAAAGAATGGATAAGGAAAATGTAATACATTTATACAATGGAGTACTACACAGCAGAAAAAAATAACATCTTGAATTTTGGAGACAAATGAATGGAACTGGAAAACATTATTTTGAGTGAGATAACCCCAGACACAGAAAGATAATTATCACATGTACTCACTCATAGGTGGTTTTTAAACATAAAGCAAAAAAAAAAAAACCAGCCTACAAACCACAATCCCAGAGAACTTGGAGAACAATGAGGACACTAAGAGAGACTTACATAGATATAATCTACATGGGAAGTAGAAAAAGATAAGATCTCCTGAGTAAATTGGGAGCAGGGGGACCTTGGGGGAGGATTGGATGGGAGAGGAGAGAGGCAGGGAGGGGAGCAGAGAAAAATGTAGGGCTCAATAAAAATCAATTTAAAAAAGCTAAAAATAAAACAAAACAAACAAACAAACAAACAAAAACAGACTCTTCCCGACACAAAATGAGCCTGCTTAGCTCGCCCCTTCCTAGACTGGAGCTAAACATAAGGAGCATGCACCTCAGAGGACAAAAGCCTTGAATGGTAACAGGCAAGGCACCATCTCCGAAAACTGGTCTCAGTCCACTGTTGCCGGCTGAAGCAAGTCTATTTGTGTACTGTGCATTGTTTCTTTGGCACAATGGATTTTTCTAGCGGAAATTTAACAAAAAAGAGTCCTGGTGACTGAAAACTACAGAACAAAACGAAGAAAGGGAAAGAAGAATGAGGCCCTTTAGAATGAGACGTCATCAGAGCGTCACTGAGGTTAACCCCTCAACAATGCAGAGTAAAACAAAAGATCATCCAAGGAAGCTTTGCCTTTTCATACTAACCCAATAAATAAGTGTAGTTATTGTCATAGTTAGAAAAGCCTTGGATATTATACTCATTCCTAACAGAAGTAATCTATTTTTCTATTCGTTCCCGGGCTGTGATTTATCATGGGCAGCTGTTTAGTCTCGGGTGCTTCGCTGCCATCTGCCACAAGAGGGCAGCGTCCCCTACCAATTTTTTTTGTGTCTTGGATTGGCCCCTAAAAGGAAGGCTTTGGTGAGACTGAGGACTTTGATCATTTAGCTAGTGTCTCCCCTAGTCTCACTAGTAAGTGAGTCTGTTACCCATGGCAACAGGATGTTTGTCTTTTGGCTTTCTAGAAAATAGGAACTGATATTCTTTAAAATGTATTTTGCTATACCCTTTAACATCACAGACAGAATCACCCATTCAAAGGTTACTGCCAAGGAGAGGTCCTGCCTTTCAGAAGTTTGTGAAAGGAATGTGTCACTGTCTTGAGGGAGGATGTCTCCTTTGAGATAGTACTGACTTGTGTTTACAGCCATTATTTATAGACTTTATATAACACTCTATAGCAACATAGCCTTCCAAGTCCCAGAAGACAAGAGAGTATCACTTTGCCCTCAGGCTGCCTCCCTGGAGTCCTTGCAGGAAGTGCCTGTTTCAGATTCGAGCCTGGTGTTCTTGACTCTGATCCTGGCTTTGTATAAATGGGCACCAAGACAAATGATAACCCCAGAGAAAAGCTCTTGGTCCTTTACCCTCCCTTCCAGACAATCCTGCCACCTTACACAAGAGCCTGCCTGGCACCCTGCACCTCCTGTAACAGTGGGTTAAACAAGACTGTTGTTCATTTGTGCATTTCTCTTGGGAAAAGGAGATTGTGTGAACAGCACCTGGGTTGTTATGGCTGAGGCTACATCACCACCTTCAGATGCTCTCCTGCTCCGAGCCAGGGGCTCCTCCGTCATGCCTACAACTGGTCAGGAGGAAGGACATCAAGGCAAAGGGCCCCTCGTCCCTTCTCGAGAGCAGAAGTTTAGCCCTGAAAAGGTTCTGCCAGGGAAGAAATTGAGGTTCAAGGAGGGGAGTGCACTTGGCCTTGGTCACGTTGTCGTCAGGGCACCTAGGGCTTCCACGCAGTCTCGGGTGCTCCCTCGTGCTCACTCTCAGCCTTGAGCCCAGCTCTGGTTTACTGAACACTGGAAATTCCAAGCTCGTGTTTCTGACCTGTGAGGTGACTCACCTGTCACTTCTGGGCAGCTCTGTAGGAGGACTGCATTCAAGGAAAAGTTCAGGAGAGTCAAAAGTGAATGATGGATGTCCTGCCCATGGCACTTGCTCCATCAAAGCAACACGACTGGACTTAGTTCTTTCTGTGTATGGCCTCTTGGCTCCAGAACCTTGCCCAAAGCCAAAAGGACACCAAAGAACAGCCTAGAGATTGCAAAGCCCAGGACAAAGAGTTGGGAATCCTGGGCTCTTGCTGGCTTGGTCATTGCCCAGCTACAGAGCCACTATCCTCTTGGCCTTCTCTTCCTCAGCTTAAAAGGACCAGGCTTCCTAGTCCCTGAGGCCAAGCTGTGACTGATGGCAATACCCAGGCCTTACCCTCATCTGCTTTTCTCCTTTGCAGTGACGAAATCCAAGTGCCCCTCCTATGTGGGGGTCACAGGAATCCTCCTGCAGGAGACCAAGCATGTCTTCACCAAAGAAGACCACCTGAAAGTTGTGTGTTGTATTCCTACGGTATAGATAGATAGATAGATAGATAGATAGATAGATAGATAGATAGACAGACAGACAGACAGACAGACAGACAGATACAGATACAGATAGAGATAGAGATATATCCTATCCTTTCCTTGAGGCTTCCAGGTTCCACTTGACTGGGGAGCCACACAGTCTGTAGCTGCTTGCTATGTTGTGAACTCCAAAGAGAGGTCCCTGCCCCTGAGGCTCCCAAGATACATCTATGAACAGTCAGCAGCCTGTCCACCACCTCATGCTGATACACAGATTAATATAAATGGGTTAATTTAAGATATAAAAGTTACTTTAAAAGAAGCCTGAGCTAATCAGACAAGTAGTGTTGTAATTAACATAGTTTTTGTTTGAGTGTGGGTGGTCGGGAACAAATGAGCAGTCTCTACCTACAAAATGGCACCCATATGTTTGGGGCTAACCCTTGTGGCCAGTCACAACCTTTAGTTCAGGTGCTTGTATCCCCACTTGCTGTTAGGAGGAAAGTAACTGACAGCATGCCTGCCGCTCAGCACCCATGTTTTGGCAAGCAGTTGCATTGGGTCTCCTAGGCATGCACAGGCAGAAAAGCATGACAGATTCCTGCCACCATACATGGAGACATTTCTAGGTCACACAGCATGCTTCATGGCAGATTTAGCTTTTACTCAGACAAAAAGGGTTTATGTATTGCACAGTGCTTCACAGAGTTGAGATGGGGAGCAAAGCTCCCACCCAGAGCTGGCAGTGAATGTATCTCTGGCTTGTTAAAAGGCCAAGAGAGGCAGAGCCAGCACCTGGTGCAGCTCTTATCCAGATGCTGACCACCAGATGCTTACAACTTTAAAAGTGCTCCTGGTCCAAAAATGATTATAATATGCAATAAAGACAGATTCAGAAAGAAATAAACCACTGAACAGATCACAGTATATATTTTAAATTTTATGTAGGCTTGGGAGAGAGAAGAAAAAGAATATAGACAATAAATATAAAAGAGTAAGACAGTCATGGACTAAAGTAATAGAGAAAAAAGCCACATAAAGATGGAAAATACACAGAGTGTGGATTATGTGTATTATTGCGTTTTTTTTAATTTGTTGATGTCAGAGGGACATTTGGTTCTTGGGGCTGCTAAGTTAAACCAACACAAAGGTATCTTGACTTCAAATTTTGAGTCTAAGGATACGGTACTTTGGAAAAGAGATTATGCTTTTGTTTCCACAGAAGATGAGATCCCGTGGATTTCTTCCAGGCTAATGTGGTTTGATGGAACAAGACCCCATGAATATCCCCAGGAACCCTAAGAATACTTTGCCCAACAATCGCAGTAAGTTGTCTAAAAAACTATGCCCAAATTCCCAAAATGATTGCTTATAAATATTTGTTTTCATTTAAAGGGGGATATGATATAGACATGAATACTTTACATTGGTATGGACTTAGGTTTATTGATACAGTGTTGGTTGATTTTATTATGCTTTGGGTGTATTTTTACTCTTATTTGAGGTATTGCATGTGTGTACAGCTCATTTTAAAATGTAATGTATAATTAAAAATTGCAGATTAATTGGAAGTCATTTATAATAACTAAGCTTGTAGTCAAGCTAATTAGATTTTCTAGTTATATAGAAATATATTTCAGAAAGATAGCTGTTCTTCAAACCTTTCAAAGACATACAGAATATGGCATTTAAAATGTATTAAGAACTTAGACTATTTTTGACAATGAGACATGTCTGCTTCTGGTAGCACCAATTACTTCAAAGAGGTTGATGGGCATTGAAAAAAATTGTTATGAAATTTGCCTTCAATGTGACAAGGCTAGCCATTTGGGTAAGAAACTGCTTTTTCCTGGACTGCTATATGGTATGCTGTATGGGCCCAGCAGGCCCAGCATGGGTAGGGCTTTTCTATGCTCTAATCATTTCAGGATTTGTTACACATTTTCCTCTGTGGCATATGGCATTAACCTTTTATGGGGTGACACATAACAAATAGAATTAATTCATATATGAGTTTAGTTTCTTGAGACAGTGTCTCTCTCCATATCCCTGAATATTCAGGAACTGACCTCACAAATCAGGATAGCTTTGAAATAACAAAGATCTGCCTGACACTGCCTCTTGTAATGCCTTTACCTGTATCCCTGCCTCAAGAGTGCTGGGACTAAAGTAATGCACCAAAATCCCTGGTAAAAGCAACTTTCTGTATATGTGGATCACCAGTTTTCTCACCATGATTAGAAAAGGAAATGTGTAAGCAACAGTACATTTTTGATAGCTACCAAAGTCCCAGAGGCTGGACTTCATGCATTTACAACCATAATTCAACATGGATTCATTGTTCTGAAAAATTGCTACTCAAGCAGAGATCATAGAAACGCCTTCCCCGTCACTGTAGGGGCCTAAGTGCAGAGGGCACAGAAGGAGGGGAGCATCTCACTTACCAGCCACTAACTTCTTCCTTGACTCTTTTTCAGTGGTGGAAAAGATGTCCCTGGGACTGATACCTCAGGCCAGACACTCCATCAGCTGTGATCCAAAATATTGCTAGTATCCACCTCAGATTCCCAGATGAGGACACCACCTGTTGATAGGGACAGGTCATTGACTGACCCCATCCAAAGATCTCCAGGATTCCTGGCTTTTCCAACAGCTCTAATCATAGAGGAAAAAAGGGAAAACAATTTGAATGAGATGGCAGCCAATCTATCAGTGCTTATGGATTCCTTAAGGGCACAAAGGAAACCTCGTCCCATCACTTCTCCCTTTAGCACACCCCAACTTGCAGCACACGTTGCACTCTACTGACACTAACACCCTGAGGCGGAAGCTTGCTTTTGACCATGTCTCCTGGTGAAGCATCACCTTAGTCATCATGAGCCTAGGGCAAGCAGACTGTGATGGACTCCAGCATAGGCTATACTGACACGTCTACACCGGGGCCAGATATTCACCTTCCGCAATTTTTCAAATAACTCAATGTATTAAACATATTCAGAGATGCACACATCCTTATCCAAAGACTCCATAGTCATCAGGAGGGAATCAGCTGGGGCTCCTGGGCAAGACAAACCAAGAGGACCAGGGAAAACAACTTCAAGAAAACAGAGGAGCTGAAGCAGTTTAGGAAGAGTCGAGTCGGAAGAGAAGCACACCATCCCAGGACCAAAAGGAGGAGGGATCCACCTGTGCTCAGCCACCACAGCTTTAAAAAGCCTCAAACCCACCCCAGCATGTACATGCGGCAGTCCATGAAGGACTTTCACCTCTTGTGGGGGAAGCGAGAGAAGAAAACTGGCCTCTCCTGAATTTTTTCAACTCTTTCTGCTGCTCTCTGCTCTATTATTACAAGAGTTTATTGAGCTTTGAGCTCTGGGGAAGTGGCATTGACTATTTACAGGGTGACACACAGAGAATAGAACTCATTTACTTATTCAACTTCTTTTAGTTTCCTGACACAGAGTTCTCTCCAAAGCCCTGTATGTCCTAGTTCTAACATCATAGTCCAGGTGAGCCTTGAACTCAGTGATCTGCCAGCCTCTGCCCCTGCCGCTTCCTCTGTTTCTGAGTCCCTGTCTCAAGCGTGCTGGGACTACAGATATGCTTCAACAATCTAAGAACAATCAAGATTCTTTCTGTACATGTGGATCACCAGGTTTCCCAGCATGATCTGATGAAGAGTCCATGTGTAGGCCAAGGTGATTCTTGCTACTGACCTAAAATCACAAGACTTAACTGAATGTATTGACTTAGCTGCATGTATTTACAACTGCGACTCAACTCAGATTCTTTTTTCTGACAGTACTTTTGTTTCACTTGAAGGCTGGACTGACTGCTGACAATGCCTGTTTCTTCATCTTATTTTATTTTTTGTCATATTTGGTTATTATATCTTGAAACCTTTTTTTCTAAAGAGAGAGAGAAAAGGAGTAGATGTTGAGAGGTAGGGAATCAAGAATGAAATGAAAGTAATAGAGGTGGGGAAATCTAAAGTCAGTATAGTTAGTTAAAATCGAGTTCTTTTGAATAAGAGGAAATTAAGAAACTACAGTTTAAAAATTTAAACGAAACAGAAATGAAAGGAAATGAAATCAGAACATATTTCTTTTTATATCTCCATCAATCTACCTATCTATCAGCATTCTTTCCATGTATCTATTCATCTCTCATTTTTTTGTCTACACAGACTTCTCAATAACACAGTCCCAGTGATGTTCTTCTCACTGAGGTCTACACTGCTACAGGAGAACCATATTTTTCTGAACGGTCTAAACTTTCACTCTTTCAGTACTTGCCACTGGGAATTGGTCACATTATCTGACAAGTGTGATTTCATGAGGAATCTCAGGGAACATCCAGGGGCAGTCTGCTCTCCTATGAAAAAGGATATTCTTTTCGCAGAGATTTTCCAGCAATAAAAATCATGAAACCCTCTGCATGAAGGAACAGTTCTATTGAGCAGAACATGGGGCTGTGTGCTAGCACACTAGCTTGGTGTAAAGGAGGTGCTGTGTGAAAGCTGCGACACCACTGTGAATGCAGGAGCACAGCAAAACTGCCTCCAGGATCATTTTCCATTTTCCCCATCAGGTATAATTGATTATATTTCCAAATATATACTTTAGATGCATTTAAATTTCAGCCAATTTTTAGTTTCTTACACTGCAAGGATTATTAATAACCTGTGCTGTGACAGGATATATTTAATAAAAGAGAAAACTGATAAAACATTAGTGACAGCAAGAAAGAAGAAAAGAGACACAACACAGGCCAAACTAGTAACCCTAGGAGATCACCCTAGAGTAAGGCTGCACACAACTGGCTTCCCTAGTAATCCACACACAGAATTCTTATAGCAATATCACTTTCAAAGCAGGGGGTGCCAATTCCTTTTTTGGAACCGGTCATGAAAATTGCATAAGTAATGTGAAATCTAGGAATAGAATATTGACATATATATGCAAATACAGAGGTATTGTCAGGGTGTAAATCACTGTTATCCTGGGATCAAATAACTTATGAAATACCAGGTTTCATAGCCTTGTAATTTTTCTTAAATAAAATGCATATTTAAGGCTTAAATGCTTAGCCTCTCTTCTCTCTCTCTGTCTTTCTCTCTCTCTCTCTCTCTCTCTCTCTCTCTCTCTCTCTCTCTCTCTCTCTCTCTGACTAAGCATCTTACTTTTTCAAAATCAACAAAACTGTATATTCCTAGTGAAAAGTCCAGATAGGCATAAATCTAAACTTTCACTGAACACAAGAATTTTAAAATGCATACAAAAGAAGGAACCCTACATTTAAAATATAAAAGTCTGAAGAGTTTTCACATCTGTGCCTGCAATTTTCACATATTAAATAAGACGTCAATATAGTTAAAAGTATGGTGGTTTCTCAGAAAATTATGGATCAACCTACCTGAGGACGCAGGTACCTCTCTTGGGCATATACCCAAAAGATGCTCAATCATATTACAGAAGCATCTTTTCAACGATGTTCATAGCAGCATTATTTGCAATAGCAAGAAACTGGAAACAACCTAGACACCCTTGAACTAAAGAATGGATAAAGAAAATGTGGCACATTTACACATTTGAGTACTACTCAGTGCTAAAATACAATGACAAATTGAATTTTGCATGCAAATGGTTGGAATTAGAAAACACTATCCTGTGTGAGGTAACCAAGACCCAAACAGATGAATATGGTATGCATTCACTCATACATGGATACTAGTCATGAACAGAGGACATTGAGCCTATATATAGTTCATAATCATAGAGTAGCTAAGTAATGAGGTGAACCCAAAGAAAAGCATATATAGATCCATTTGGAAATTGGAAACAGACAAAAATCTCCTGACAATATTGGGAGCATGGGGTGGGGAGAGAGGAGAGGGTAGAAAGGGAAAAGAAGGGGAGGAAGGGCTGGTTGAGGAGAACTTGAGGGAATGGGATAGTCGAAATGGAGAAAGGACAGAGATGAAAGCAAGAAAAGAGATAGCGTGATTGAGGGAGCCATTATAGGATTAGCAGAAACCTGGCTTTAGAGAAATCCCCAGGAATTCACAAGGATGAAACTGGCTAAGACCCTAAGCAAGAGAGAAGGGGGCCAATCTTCACTTGTCCTGTAGTAAGACTGATGAATATCTTAAATGCCACCATAGAAACTTGATCCAGCAACTGATGGAAATGGAGGAAAAGATATACATTGGAGGATGGAGGACAGAGCTGAGCTCCCAAAGCCCAGTTGAAGAGTGGAAAAAATGAGAATATGAGCAAGGAGATCAAGACCATGATGGGTTCACCCACTGAAACAGTTTACATGAGCTGATGGAAGATCACCAACTCCAACTGAACTGGGAAGGAAAAGGAATGGGACCAAACTAGTCCCTCTGAATGTGGTTGACAGTTGAGTCGCTGGGGCAGACTCTGGGGCCACTGGCAGTGGCACCAGAATGTATCCCCACTGTATGTACGGGATTTGGGGATTCTTTTCTCTTTGGATGTATTCCTTGATCAGCCTGGATATAGCAGGGAGGGCCTTGGAACTTCCCCCAAACCAATGTGCATTACCCTCTCTGAGGAATGGATGGGGTTGGCATGAGAGGCTTTGAAGAGAAATTGGGAGGAAGGCAGAAAGAGGGAATTTGGTTTAATAACTTTTTAAAATCTAATAAATTTTAAAAAAACATTCAGAGTAGCTGAGTCTGGGCAGCACAACAGTAACAAGAGATTGGAAAAGGGAACAGTTGTATCCATGCTCACCATCACCCATTAATTTGCTCGACTACCAGCAGCATCCAAATACGAGCATCTTCATGATGCATAGAGGACCATTGATCTGGAAGTTCAAAGTGACATTGCCCATGAGTGTAACAATGAAGGGTCAGGCTGGTCCAAGAAGGAAAACATACAAAGAAGGGATGAAAGTATACAATACAATTGTCAGTCCAGTGTGGGTCTACACAGAATAAAAGGGACTGGGAGAGAAGAAACACAAAGACAAGTGTCTTAGAATTCATCTTCCAGGTGCATGCAGCACACTAAGCCCTGACCTTGGACACAGTCACAAAGGAACACTTTGATCTCTTCTTTGGGTCATGGACAGATGCTGATGGCACAAAAGTCAGATGAACTGGAATGGCCTATCACATGAGTTCCCTCAACATAGCAGTTCTCCCTCCTGCCCAAGACTACTCACTGTATGTAAGTGTAGGCTGATGGGACACTCTCTGTTGGAAAGTGACCCTTCATGTGCACATTACACACTGCTACATCAATGAACCTTATAAGAGCACTGCCATGATAGCCTAGGCTAAACACCATGAGAAGTGGCACTCCCATGCCATGATTGCTTCTTTCAGTAGCTCACACCTCAGTCACCATGTCTACTGTTGATCTCCTGGCATCTTCTCCAACCAATCCCATCTTCTATTTAGAAATCGGACCTTCCCATTGGCTGTTGCCTCATTTATGACATCATTCTCCCACAAACCCTATCAGCACCTGGGAGAACCTTGGTGTTTCCATGGTGATGACTGTAAACAAATTTGGATCATCACAGGTCACAGTGATGTGCTCTCTGATACTGGACACACTTGCCACTAAGGTCAGCTGATCAGACAAGGCCGACAAATTATCTTGCTCCATTGTACTTTGGATTGCTGATCCTCTCCTCCTGACCATGTCAGGTAAGGATAGAGACTTTAAAATATGTCTTTTGATCTTCTTCACTGACTTTTACTATACTTTTAAAACTTTGTTGAATGTAGATACTATTGGTGTTGATATAGATATGTAGATTTGAATGTCACATTTAGCTTTGGTTCTTACTAAGTAGGTGATTTTAGACAGAGAGCTTATTCTCAAGTTTTTTTCATCCACTTCATGAGTGAACAGTGTCACTATGCTTGGGTTCTGTACTGTTGGGTTTTCAGAGGAAAGTGAACAGGGAATAAAATCAGGCCCTTTTGGACGGTATTAAACTACAGAGACACAGGAACATGAACAAGGTGAGCAGAGATCTAGCACTCCGTGCCATTGATGAGACAGTGTCCCCCCACTACTGATTAAATCTCAGTTTAAAATTCAGGGCTACTCTAAAAGTACTGCTCACACCACAAATGGTGGCACACAACTATAATCACAACATAGAGAGAGAACTGGATGGGATGAAGGTCAGTTCAAGTTCTGCACTGACCTCTCTCCATGTTCACCAAATGAATATTGACTATGAACAAAACAATGACTGCCATGTTGTGGAGTTACTTGGACATCCCTAGATTAAACATGGAGAGTGGAAGAGAATAAGAGGACTGTGGAATGTGAGAAGGCAGCTGTTGTACTGGAAGAAATACTGCCGGTGTTGCTGGAAGGACAGACTCACAGGAAGTCAGGGAAGAGGGCAAACACAGTATGGGTTTAGAAAGTATACAAATATAAGAAGGCACACTACAGAGAGGACTCTAGTGGTCCACAATGGTATTTTAGAACACAATGTTGAAGATGACCACAGATTATAATCAAAAGGGAAAAGGCATTGTCATTTCCCAAGCCATGTTTAACCAACCATACAGTTCAGATTAGTCTGTACGAAGGTTCCCTGGCACATATAGAAGAGAATGACTTGATCTGGTCCCTGGCTCTTACTCCATCCAGCCCACCTTCTGCCCAGTTCCCCATGTCTCATGTGCACTGGTGGTGTTGGATAGTATCAACTGGGGCTGCGAAGTCCAGTCAGAGTCTGACCATGGCAACTGACAGGCTGTTGTTAGGGGGAAATTCTCTCAAGGATTCTGCCTTAGAAGAGATATAAGAAATTAACAGTTACTGAGGAGCTGTTAATAAAACAATTTAATCAACAGATATTAAATTGAGAAACAATCTTATTCAGAAATGAACCCCAGAAAACATTAGCAATCGCAAGAGGACACACTAAACTGGTGCAAACAAGAAATTTTGTCAGCACATTGTATTTCTGAAATCACATTTGCATATTACTTAAAAGTTTAAGAAAAGAGATAATTATACAAGAAATGCAAAGGGGAAAGAGAGAGACAGAGACAGAGACACAGAAGGGTTAATTACCTAAAATCAGTACTCATTTGTTACACACCATTCATGAACAAATTCAATAAAATAGGGAATAGCCTGGTGGACATGGGCAGGGACTCCAGCACAAGCACTTTAGAGGCAGAAGCAGGCCTTTCTATGTGATTTCAAAGCCAGACTGATCTACGCAAAGAGACCCTAAGTCACTTTATACTGTAAGATCTGCACAGAACAGGACAAAGTCCCAGGTATGGAAGATGCCTAAGGGTGTTCTCCGAGTTAAAACTTCTCTTGTAGGATATATTTGTGAGGAAATGTCCTGATAGGCATTATAATATACAATCAGGACAAAGAAGGGTGGTGTCTAGATCTGAGTAAGGGTTAAAACAGATTAACTAGGATTTTCATGCCCACACAGAAAAAGCAGACAGTTCATCAAATGATTGTCATCCTACCTAGTACCAAGGATCATTCTTAACTTATTTGTTTGGGATATGTAAGGGAACATAAGTGCTAGACTCTCCCACACAGTACATCCTGGAGATTACACAGTCCCTCACAGGAAGCTACAAAGCTTCCATCTCAAATTTTTCCAACTCTCTTCTTGCTTCCTACTGAAAATTGCCAAAGTGCACCTTTCATTGGGACAGAATGTGCTCTGTGGCCCTCTGTGCCTGTGCTGAGGAATGTCACACCCTCAGCAGGAAGTGTGTACAATTTCTATGGGGTCTCCACCCCAGCTGTGAGCTCAGCATGGCTCCTGTCATTAGACTTCAGCACATGTTGCCAACAGCTCACAGACAGTGCCTGTTTTTACCAATGAGCTGGCACGACCACACTGACTGAGCTGACTGACCAGAACCAGATCTCTACTTCGGCATTTTCCTATCCAGTTGTTCTCCACTGGGATCTCAGAGAAAGTACCACCAGAAGGGAAAGCTCTGTTCCTGGACACCCGTGTAACTATCATTGACCAGAATACCACCCTCTCGTTTCAGTCTGTGACAGTCCACTGTGATAATATTTTCCATCCCAATGCCCTAGTCGCATCCTATCCAACATTATCTGCCTGCCTTGTACAGGCAACAGCATCAAATGGACCAGATCAGCGATATATCCTGGCACCTTGCTACCGGGATGGAAGTCAGGCCTATTACAATGACCAGAACAGCCTGGGACCCCCGGTGGCCGAAGAACTCTGGCAGTGCCTATGGTCTGTGCCCTGCTCTGGGAATCAGGCCTCCTCTCTGCACCCAGAGATGGTGATGGCACTAAAGGAGATTCAGCCAATGAACATCCAAACACCTTTCTCCACCTCTGCCATCTACTGTCCCACAGCTGCTCAAAGCATGCCAGACACCAGCCTTCAAAGTGAGTAAAGCTAGGAGGGGAGGTGTGACATCAGCCCTCAGAGGAGACACAGCTCTACCTTTCAGAAGTGGATGGCCACACAGAGGAAGAATGGGAGTCCTGACACATTAGCTTTGGCTCAGGCTCACCATCCCTAAATGCAGTCTCTATAATGAGAGAGAATGCAGGACAGTGAGTGACATCCAAGCTTTATGAAGACATGTCCAAGGACCACACCACAGGAACACATTTCACTGCCAAGGCCAATCAGGCCCATGCTCCTAAATCACCTCCCTCCTAATCTAGCTCTCGTAATTCTAGATGACATCAAGAATTTATTTCTGTTGTGTACCACTAAGTTTCCCCTGAGTTGAAGCTAGTGTCCAGAGAAATGGAACTCTGAATCTGTTCTGGAGAAAGACTTCCTCCCATATTCCGAATGTCTGCTGAGACATTCTCTAACACTTTAGCTGTAGTGAGTTTGCTTTGACCTGTGCTAAGCAGTGTTGGAGCATCTCACCCTATCTGTCTCGCTCAACCTCTCTTTGTTTTTGTCTCTGTCTCTTTTCTTTGTTTTGTGCTCTGTCTCACTCTCTATTCTCTTTCTCTCTTCCACTTACTCTTTCTCATTTTCTCTTTCTTCCTGAAATTTCATCAGTGATCCAAGGCCAAGATCATGTAGACATGTTCTCTACTACAAAGTCAAAGCCCAAAGATTTCACAGTCTTATATTTTCATATCACTAACAAAAATTCTGTGAAATGTGGAACTTAAGGAATGTCAGGGCTTTTGAACTGCTTGCCTTTCAGGATTGAGGAACTGATATGGATACCTAAACCCATATAAAAATCCAGGCTTCAGGGGGCATATGAGTAATACAATGTACAGAAAGAAACTAGCAGATGAGTAAGTTTAGGAAACATTGAACAACACAACCTGTCTTAGAGCAAACTCCCAAGGCAATAAGAATAAGAGGGAAAGGGAAGAGCACACACCAAGGAATTCTGTCACCTCCCCATGATCACTAAGCATGTACACACCACACAAACACGAGAGAAAACGTGATCTCGAATGATCATGAGAAACAAATGAGGAGTTACTATGTGTCTTCAAAAGGGTTGCTTTTCTGCTCCTCCAGTAGAACTCAACAATGCCTGCAACACTTCTGCAGGAGCCTCAGTGCAGTGGTGTACTGAAAGGGGGTAGCATCTCACTTACCAGGCACTGACTTTGAACTTTCTCTTTTTCAGTGGTAAGGAGGGAGACGACCCTAAGATCGACACCTTCAGGTCAGACACTCTGTCTATTGCAGAGCCGAAAACTTCATCACTGGTCTTGACCAAATGAAAGACTGCACAGCAAGCCAAACCAAACACGCCACAGACATCAGGGGGGATCAGGACCAGTCATGAGCATCTTTATTGAACTATCTGAACCAGGGATCCAGAATGACCAGAAAGTCTCTGATGTGCTTCATAAAGCTCCTTAGGCCAGAATCTAGCACGAGGATATGCTGAAGGAAGATGATCCTGAAACCACTGAAGGGGCTATAGACTGCATGGCCAACCATGTGGAGGGCAAATCTCAGATATTTGTACCCAAGAGGCCCAGTATAGCATGGGCACATCAGCAAGATAAGGCCAAGGAGACCAGAGAAAACAACTCTAAGAAAACAGAAGAGCTGAAGCCTTCAAGACACAGAGTCAAGGCAGAAGAAAAGCCCACCATCCCCAAGACCAAGAGGAAGAGGAATCCACCAGAGCTCAGCCATGACAGCTTTAAGAAGCCTCGCACTCACCTCGGCAGGCACATGCTGGAGTCAGTGCAGGTCTTTCACCCCCTGGGGAAGAAGAGTGAGAAGAAAACTGGCATCTCAACCTCGCAGGCTCTGCTAAACTTCAGCAGCAACAAAGATCCCAGGACTGGCCCAACCAAAACATCACTGGGAGATGTCCCCCATGAGGGTCAAGGCCCCAGTAAAACCCCGGGCAATGCTCTGAGAACAGAGAGCAGTGCTCACAAGGAGTGTCCACCTCCGTCCCAGGATGAGTTGTCCCCGCCTGGGAAGGTCAAGTTAGTACCTCTTCCTTTCCTAGCCATGGACAAGCCTCAAGCCAGACCTGTTTCTACAAAGCTCCACTGCCTGGCTTCACACAGGCCCACTACAGCTTACCCAGTGAAGTCTCATTCCCACTCTGCTAGGCAACCCAAACTCAAGCCATCCCAACCAGCTCCTGCCACACATCATTGTTGGCCTCTGACAAGTCAACTCTGCCAATTGCCACCAGTACCACACGTCCAATTAGAAGCAAGCCCATCCAGTCTTGCACTGGGCCTCAACTGCCTGCCTCTCTGTCTGCATCCTACAGAGCATCATCTTACACTTCACTCCACAGGGAGCCTCTATCTTTTGCCACAAACAAGACCCTATATCCTATCCAGCCTCAATCTCAATACCTGCTGCGAGACTTCAGCCACTTACCAATTCCATGGAGGAAAGTCAACCTTCCAGGGCCAGTCACCTCACAGTCCATCACTGAAGAGCAGAGGCCAGAGAAGGAGGCCATGAAGAGGTGGGCCCAACAGGAGAGAGAGAATGCTGCCAAGTGTACCTCTCTGGGAAACCACAGCTTTTCCTTCAGAGGGAGAAAGATATGGAAATTTCAAGATATTATGGCTATGCAGTGTAAGTACTGTCCAAACCATTGGAACACAATGCTACTTAACATATACAGGTGAGATGTAGATACAGATATTCATGTATACATGAAGTTTAGAGGCTTAGCTAAATGTGTAGACATGCAGAAACATACATAGTAATGCATAATAATATTTAGATATATGCATATATATGAAGGTACAAGCATAGTTTATAAATTTATAAATATTTGAAGATATTATAATTGACTGTAGAAACTTAAGACTGCTATTTCTTTCATGAGAATATAGAGAAGGTTTTGATGTCTTCCTTAGAATTTACTATTATTAATTTATATTTACAAATTATGTCACATGTTCCACAGATACGTTATATATTATAAGACAGTGGTATTATTTATTTAATGCTAAAGCTGTTAGCAAAAATGTTCTCATGAGAATAAAATTATTTTCCTAGACTTTAATTTTCAAGATACTAGGATGATGTGGGATTCCCCTCTATATGCTGTGAATATGTTTTATTAGCATTGGTCATTAATGAGTAAAGCTGTTTCAGCCAATGACTGAGCAAGGCAATGCCAGGTAAGAAATTTGAACAGAGATATAGAGAGAAAGTAGGTAGACTCAAAAAGATGCCATGCAGCTGCCAAAGGAGAAAGATGCCTGAATGCCAGAACATTGCCAGTAGGCTGCAGACTCGTGGTGATAACAGATTAATATTAATAGGCTATATTAAGATGTTGGAGTTAGACAGGAATATGCTGGGGTCATTGGACGAACAGTGCTGTAATTAATGCAGTTTCTGTGTGATTATTCAGGTCAGAGTTGAAGAATGGTTAGTTATAGTTATAGTTTTCCTTAGTTATGATAAAAGATAAAGTAGATTTAAATATTGCAACTGTAATTCTTGCTTGATAACTGTTTTGTTATATGCAATTTTACTATGTTAAAGTGAAAGCCTTCCTTTTTTGTTTAAACAGAAAAGGGGGAAATGATGGAGGACGATCATCTGTCTATGTGTTACTTTCATTGGTTAATAAAGAGACTGCCTTGGCTTTTTATAGGGCAGGATTTAGATAGGTGGAGTAGACAGAACAGAATGCTGGGAAGAAGGCAATGAGTCAGGCAGATGCCATGGAACCAGCCACCAGGTCAGACATGCTGAATCTTTCCCAGAAAGTCACCACCTTGTGGTGACATACAGATTATTAGAAATGGGTTGAATCTATATGTAAGAGTTAGCCAATAAGAGGCTAGAGCTAATGGGCCTGGCAGTGTTTAAAATGAATTCAGTTTGTGTGTTGTTATTTCTGGGTGTAAAGCTAGCCATGCGGGAGCCAGGCAGGAATGCAGTCCACCATTCTTTCTCTTAATGAGCTGCAGGGTTTTGAAGCTAAAGCTGAGTCAAGAAGCCTCTCTTAGATGAGAGTGGTTGCTTGTCTCTAGCAAGCAGAGCAGACCCGAGAAATTGCTGCTACCAAGAAGTCACAGGCATTTTGTTCTAGAATTACTTCCCAAACTGTCTTAGGCATTATGTGGATACATTTGTCCACATGTTGGTGCTATTTGTTTCACGAAGTGTCCTGAAGGAAGGAGCAGGCTGCCTTTCCGCCCAGATCCCAGCTAGCTTACCCCTGAAATAATTACACAGAAACTGTATTCTTTTAAACACTGCCTGGCCCATTGTCTTCAGCCCCTTATTGGCTAGCTCTTATATATTGATTCAACCCATTTCTAATAATCTGTATGTCACCACAAGCTAGTGGCTTACCAGGAAGATTCTAACCCATGTCCATCTTGGGCAGAAGAAGCATGGTATCTGACTGACTCGGCTTCTTTCTCCCAGCATCCTGTTCTGTCTACTCTACCTATCTAAGCTGTTGTCCTATCAAAAGCCAAGGCAGTTTCTTTATTAACCAATGAAAGTAACAGATAGATAGAAGACCCTCCTACATCAGTTACCGAACATGGTAGGTTTCCTAGAGTGTATACTGTAAACTGCACACACTCCTGCTGTTACCACACTTCCTCCCATTTCAAACCTCAAATATGAGCCATATAAACATCAGTAGTCTGAGATAGAGATTTGCTTGCATTTTCATGATATGAAACACAGGATTCATGTATACATAATCAAGATCCTACCTTAAAAGAAATTCTACAGTCAGAGTATCTTTCTGAGATGGGTTAATTTGGATTACTGGGTTTATCTTAAATTGTATCAATCTTAGAAATTATTCATTTGACATTTTTGTTTCTCTTTGTGTTTGTGTCTGTGTTGTCCACATGAACTACTATGTAACAAATATGTAGAGTGCCCACAGAGGCTAAACCAGGGCATCAGTTCTCTGGAGTCTGGAAGTAAGAGAGACTGAAAACCATCATGAGGTGCTCTGACCTGGGGAATCTGAGAGAAAATCACATGTTGTTGTCTAAGGAGCCATCTCTCGAACCCAAGTTGAATACACATAATGAAAACAACATAAAATTATCTTCTCTATGTCTGCAAAGGCTTGACTGTCTATGTACATCACATTCTTTTGTTCAACTATGTTCACAGCAGCATTATTTGTAACAACAAGAACCTGGAAACAACCTCGATGTCCTTAAACTGAATAATGGATAAAGAAAGTGTGGCACATTTACACATTTGAGTACTACTCAGCAGTAAAAAAAAAAAAATGACATTTTGTGTTTTGCATGCAAATGGTTGAAATTAGAAAACACTATCCTGAGTGAGGTAACCAAGATGCAAACAGATGAATATGGTATGGACTCACTCATAGGTGGATACTAGCCATAAACAGAGGATTTATTACTATTAAGTCTGTAGTTCATGATCCTTGAGAAGCTAAGTAATAAGGTGAACCCAAAGAAAAGCATATAGATCCACATGGAAATTACAAACAGACAAGATTACCTGACAATATTGGGAGCATGGGGATGGGGAGAGAGGGGAGGGTAGAAAGGGAAGAGAAGGAGAAGAGGGGCTGGTTAAGGAGACTTGAGGAAATTGGATAGTCGAAATGGAGAAAGGACAGAGTTAAAAGCAAAGAAAGAGATATTGTGATTGAGGAATTCATTATATGGTTAGTAGAAACCTGGCTCTAGAGAAATTCCCAGGAATTCACAAGAATGAAACTGGCTAAGACCCTAAGCAATAGAGAGGGGGCCGGATCTTCATTTGTCCTGTAGTAATACTGATGAATATCTTAAATATCACCATAGAAACTTCATCCAGCAATTGATGGAAATAGAGGAAGAGATCCACATTGGAAAACAGAGTTGAGCTCCAAAAGTTGAGTAGTGGAAAGAATGAGAATTTGAGCAAGGAGGTCAAGACCATGATGGGTTCACCCACTGAAACAGTTTACATGAGCTGATGAAAGATCACCAACTCCAACTGAACTGGGAAGGAAAAGGAATGGGACCAAACTAGTCCCTCTGAATGTGGTTGACAGTTGAGTCGCTGGGGCAGACTCTGTGGTCACTGGCAGTAGCACCAGAATGTATCCCCACTGTATGTACTGGATTTTGCGATCCTATTCTCTTTGGATGTACACCTTGCTCGTCCTAGATACAATAGAGAGGGCCTTGGACCTTCCACAACCCAATGTGCATTACCCTCTCTGAGGATTCAATGGGAGTGATGTGGGAGGGTGTGTGGAGGAATTGGGAAAAGGGGAAGAAGTGGGAACTTGGATTAATATTTTTTAATATAATAAATTAAAAAAACATTCAGAGTAGCTGAGTCTGGGCAGCACAACATGACAAGTGATTGGAAGAGGAAACATGTATCCATGCTCACCATCAGCCATTAAGTTGGTTGCTCCTACCAGGAGCATCCAAATACGAGCATCCTCACAATACACAGAGGACCACTGATCTCTAATTTCAAAGTGACATTTCCCACAAAGGTAATGATGAAGGTTCAGGCTGGCCTAAGAGTGAAAACCTACAAAGAAGGGATCAAAAGCACACAAGAGTGTTATCAGTCTAGCATGGGTCAGCTTAGAATAAGGAAGGCCTGTAGAAGAAGAAACACAAAGACAAGTGTCCTAGAGCTCATCATCCCAGGTGCATGCAGCACACAAAGCCCTGACCTTGAACAGTCACAAAGGAGCACTTTGATCTCTTCCTTGGGTCGTGGACAGATGCTGACAGCACAAAAGTCAGATGAACTGGAATGGCCTATCACATAAGTTCCCTCAACATAGCAGTTCTCCCTCCTGCCCGAGACTACTCACTGGATGTAAGTGTAGGCTGATGGGACACTCTCTGTTAGAAGGTGTACATTCATGTGTACATTACACACTGCTTCATCAATGGACCTTATAAGAGCACTGTCATGATAGCCTAGGCTAAACACCATGGAAAGTGGCACTTCCATGCCATGATTGCCTCTTTCCGTAGCTCACATCTCAGCCTCCATATCTACCATTGATTTCCTGACATTTTCTCCAACCAATCCCATCTTCTAGTTAGGAATCAGACTTTCCCATTGGCTGTTGCCTCATTTATGACATCATTCTCCCTCCAACCCTACCAGCACCTGGGAGAACCTTGGTGTTTCCATGGTGATGACTGTAAACAAATTTGGATCATCACAGGTCACAGGTGACCAGTGACCAGTGGGTGCTCTCTGATACTGGACACACTTACCACTAAGGTCAGCTGATCAGACAAGGTCGACAAATTATCTTGCTCCATTGTACTTTGGATCGCTGTCCTCTCCCCCTGACCATGTCAGGTAAGGATAGAGACTTTAAAATGTCATTTGATCTTCTCCACCGACTTTTTCTATACTTTTAAATCTTTGTTGAATGTGGATACTATTGGTGTTGATATACATATCTAGATTTGAATGTCACATTTGGCTTTGGTTCTTACAAAGTAGGCAATTTTAGACAAACAGTTTATTCTCAGGTGTTTTCCATCGACCTCAAGGAGTGAACAGTATCACTATGCTTGGGTTCTGTACTGTTGGATTTTCAGAGGAAAAGTGAACAAGGAATAAAATCAGGCCCTTTGTTTAGGAATTCCTTCTGTTTGTGTTCTGCTTTCATTGGTTAATGACTAAAGAAACTGCCTTGACCTAGTTGATAGGGCAGAACTTAGGCAGGTGGGGAAGACAGAATTGAATGCTGGGAGTAAGAAAGGCAGAATAGGAGAGAGACACCATGGAGCTGCCAGAAACAGATATGCCGAATCTTTCTTGGTAAACCACTGCCTTGTGGCAATACACAGATTAACAGAAATGCGTTAAAATGAGATGTAAGAGTTAGCCAATAAGATGTTAGAGCTAATGGGCCAAGCAGTATTTTAATTAATACAGTTTCTGTGTTTATTTCAGCTGTAAGCTAGCTGGGTAGCAGGTCAAACAAGCATGCCCTTACCGTGCAACAATTGACACTCCCATATGGTCAACTATATCCATGTAAAACCTGGGAAAGCTTAAAAAGGAATTCTAGATTTTAAAAAACGCAAAAACAAACAAACAAAAACCAGAATTTGACACAGTTTTTTGCTTTTTGCTGTTTGCTTGTGGTTTGCCACAACCCTGTTGAGAGAGATTTTCCTGACTCAGCTGAAGCAGAAATAAAGCAGTGGTTTTTAAATGCCAGATTTCTGGGCAGTGCTGCCAGCGTGACCCCTGGCTCTGGAGACAGAGCATTTGGATAGGGTTTGTGAGAAAATTGTTACAGATTGCTTGATGGCAACTTGGACCGGCTGTGTGCCTGGAATTGGCGCGGTCTGTGCAGCTCAGAGGCACAAGCAGCTCCGCCATGCTGGACTGGGTGGGGCAAGCAGGTAGTACGGTATTTGACCTTTAGTAATGTCGAAGCTTAGACTCTTAAGTGCTTAGCATTTTAAAAGGACAAACTAAAACTGTTCCTGGACAGTAAATAATTACAGATTCACAATAGGACAGTTTCAGACATAAACAATCTCTAAATGGGTCACAGTGTTGGATAAATGTACACAGGCTTGGAAGAGAGAAGAAAAAGGGTATAGAGAGTCATAAAATAAAGTTAATGCTTTAAAAAATGAGTAAAGTCTCTAAAGAGACAGAATACAGATAGTCATAAATAAAAAAAGTAAAGAAAAATAAGCCACATAAAAATGGAAAATTCAAAGAGAGTCTGGATTATGTGTATTATTGTATTTTCTTTGAATTTTTTGACTGTGAAGGAGCTAAATACAGAGTGACATTTCATTGTATGGGCTGCTAAGCTAAATCAACATAAAGGTATCTTGATATCAAAATTTGAATCTAAGGATATGTTGCTTTGGAAAAGAGGGTTTTTTTTGTTTTCACAGAAGATAAGAACCTGTGGATTGTTATCGGACGAATATGGTTTGATAGACTACACCTTCCTGAAAGGCCACCGTGAACACCCTCTAAAAATTACTTTGCCTGACTGCTGACTGAGATGAACCTAGCACCTAGCACACAGGATACACCACAAAAGACCTGTTAACAGTGCCCCCAAACAGCAGGAAGCAGTATGGACAAATCTATGCCCATATTCCCAAATATGATCTATAAATGTTTGTTTACATTTAAAGGGGGATATGCTATAGAGATTTCCATTGGTATGAATCTTGATTTATTGATAAAAATTTAAGGTCAATTAATTTTGTTATATGTATATTTCTGCTCTTGATTAAGATATTGTGATGTGTAGTTTATTTAAAAATGTAATGTATCATTAAAAATATAGGATAATAGTCATCTATAATAGTCAAGCTTATAGTCATGTTTATTAGATTTTCTAGATGTATAGAGATCTATTTCAATTAGTTAAGTATTCTTCATATCTTTCAGAGACCTTTAGAATATGGCTTTTAAAATGTTTTAAAAATTTAGGACTTTTCAAGACAATGAGACACATCTGCTCCTGTTAGCAACAAGCTACTTCAAGAGGAAGATGTGCATCAAAGAGGCTCCTTATGGAGTTGGTTAGACATTTGGGCAAGAAACTGCTCTTGCTTGGACTATTGCATAAACTGGACGTGAAGAACCCACAGAGATGACTTGCCTAAGTACCTGCTTCATGAAAGAGTCTGTGAGACATTCTGCAGGTACAGAAGAAAGTGACTGAACTGTCTTTGAAATTTCCTGCTTCATGGAAAAGTCTGCTGGATACTATGGGCCTATAGGCTGAAGATGGATGCCCCAATGCTACAGAAAAACTTTAGGTGACTGTACAGGCAGTGAGATTCCTCTGTTAATTCTAGAATTCTAGAAGTTGATTGCAATGAACTTCCTGTTTACATAGGTAATATTATATCATTCTAGAGTCTTTGATGGAATTGAAGAATAGATAGTTATTATTATAGTTTTTCTCAGTGCCTGTCTTTATCAACGAACTGGCATGGCCATGCTGACTGAGTTGACTGACCAGAACCAGATCTCTACTTCGAAATTTTCCTATCCAGGTGTTCTCCACTGGAATCTCAGAAAAAGTACCACCAGAAGGAAAGCTCCATTCCTGGACACCCGTGTAACTATCATTGACCAGAATACCACCCACTTCTCTCGGTCTATGACAGCCCAGTGTGATAATATTTTCAATCCCAATGCCCTAGTCCCATCCTATGCAACACTGTCTGCCTGCCTTGAAACACCACCACATGTACCAAATTAACCATACATCCTGGCACCTTGATATCAGGAGAGAAATCAGGGTGATTATTATGACCAGAACAGCCTAATACCCCTGATGGCTGGGGAAACTGGGCAGTGCCTGGAGGTCTACGGCTCTGTGTCCTGCTCTGGGAATCAGGCTTCCTGTCTGCACCTAGAGATGGTAATGGCACTAAAGGAGACTCAGCCAAAGAACATCCAAACACCCTTTTCCACCTCTGCCATCTACTGTCCCACATCTGCTCAAGCCATGCCAGAAGCCAGCCTTCAAGGTGAGTAAAGCCAGGAGGGGAGGTGTGACGTCAACCCTCAGAGGAGACACAGCTCTACCTTTCAGAAGTGGATGTCCACACAGAGGAAGAATGGGAGTCCTGTCATGTTAGCTTTGGCTCAGGCCCACCATCTCAAAATGCAGTCTTTATAATGAGAGAGAATATAGGACAGTAAGTGACATCCAAGCTTTATTAAGACATGTCCAAGGACCATACCACAGGAATACACATCACTGCCAAGGCTAATCAGCATATAGAAGAGAATCCCACATTATTGTATGATTACCCAAGTTACTTGAAAGTGGATGAATGATGGGTTACATACACTAGACATCATTTTTAGATATAGATGCATAAATCAAAAACTCACATGGATATGTATATAGGACAGGTAATCAAGGTCCCTAGGGCTCTTTCAATAATAGAACCAAGCCACACAGGTGTGGAAAGTGGTCCTGTAATAATGCATTAAAATTTGTATGAGTTTTGGGAGGAGTCCTGTGCACCTTTCACTTCAGTTTCCCTAGAACTGTGAATGGTATCTGCTTTGAGTCTCATAAGTCTCCTCTTCCACAAAGAAAGCTTCACTGTGGAAGAGATGCTGCTCAGCAAACAGAAATTGTGGGCCTGTTTCCTTGACCTTCTTTCTCTCTGCTTATCTTGGTTTCTCTACCTCTCTATACCATCAATGTGCATTTTACGTTGAATCACTCATTACTACCAAGGCCTCTCATGGCTTACAATAACCATAACAATCCAACAGAAAGAGCAAAGGATCTAAAGCCCCATAATACTCCCAGAGTCCCTGGAGAATTAATCTCATTCCTAAAACAATCAGGAATACAGGCCCATCCATTTATGGGAAAGGCACAAGGCATCAGAGATCACCCGCAATGTTCTATTCTGTCAATATCTCTAGCAACTATAATCTTATTAGTCTTTGGTATTAATGGGAACCCCAAAAATTGAATAATAATGAAAAATTGGCCAGAAAAATGCTTCCTTTGCCTCGGTACTTTGAACACAGCTGTGATACAACAAAAGGGCAATAGTGACGACTTCAATTGAAGTACCAATGCACACTGTGCTATTTAGCTTATGTACCATGCAACAAACCAGGTTCCTAAGGAAAGAGGATAGGTCAGTTCAGTGGTTGCCTCTCTAGGACTGGCTGTGGAACATGATCTTCATAATAAATTATATAGAAGGGCCTACTCTATGCTTGGCAGTACTATCCAAACACAGTTGGACTTGGAATATACAAGAATGTTGGCTGAGCAACTATTGTAATTAGTATACTTTCTGTGTGAATATTCCAGTCTGAGTGGCTGGTAAATGTTTACAAAATGACACCCTCCATCTGGAGCATGTATCCACATAAGACCTAATAAAAAAACTTGAGAAAAAAAGAGAACTTCTAGATTCACAAAAATGGGAGGAAAGTGTGGCTTCATCGAAACTGCATTTTTTTTTCCAGAAAGCCTCTGTTTGCAGACCACAAGCAGAGGTATGGCTACTTTAAAAAACAGCTTCCTGGTTCATGCTGGCAGCATGAATAACTCTGACTCTTTTGTAAAGCACTTCTAAAGAGCACTTAGGGTTTGTGAGCAGAGTGTTAAAAGTTGCTTAATAGCAACATAGAACTACTGTGTCCCTGAATCTAGGGAGGAAAGCGTGGCTCACAAAACTGGTGGTAAAAGTAACTCTGCCATATTGAAAGGTCAAGAGAGGTGGAGCCAGCATCTGGGGCCACTGAGTCCAAGCTACTCACCATTTTAAAAGCACTCTTGATCAGAAAATGATTATAGATATACAATAAAGTCAGATTCAGACAGAAATAATCCTCTGAATGGGTAATAGTGTATTTAAAAATGTACATAGGCTAAGAAGATAGAAGAAAAATAATATAAATAGTTATAAAAAGAAATTAAGTTTTAAAAAATAAAGCAAAGTCTTTAAAGAGACAGTAAAAGTAATATAAAAGAGTACAGGCAGTCATAGATTAAAGGAGTAAAGAAAAATAAGCCATGTAAAGATAGAATATGTATATTAATGTGTTTTCTTTGAATTTTTTGACTACAGAGAGATATTTGATTGTAGAGGCTGCTAACTTAAACCAACATAAAGGTATCTTGACTTCAAATTTTGAGTCTAAGGATATGTTACTTTGAAATGGAGGTTCTGTTTTTTGTTTCCATACAGGATGGGAAATCATGGATTAGTTCCAGGCTAATGTGGTTTGAAGGAAAGAAAATCCCTAAAAGGCCTCTCTAAATCTTAAAAAATTGCCCAAAAAACAGCAGGAAGCAGTTTGCAGAAAACTACACCCAAATTCCCAACGGTCTCAGTCAATTTCTAAAAACAAAACAAAAGAAGAATATGACAAAGAGATGAGTACTTTGCATTGGTATGGATTTGGTCTATTGATAAAAATTTAAAGTTGATTTTGTTACACTGTGTATATGTATTTATGATCTTGTTTCAGGTACTATGTTTGTACAGTTCATTTAAAAATTAAAAATTACAGACTAATAGATAGTCATTTAAAAAGTAAAACTTGTAGTCATGTTAGTTGGGCCTCTAGATATACAGAGACACCTTTCACTTAGATAATCTTCAACACTTCAAAGACCTACAGAATATGGCATTTTAGACTTTTCTCAGCAGTGGTAGATGTCTACTTCTGGCAGCACCAATTACTTCAAGAGAATGATGAGCATAGAAGAAATTCGTTATGGAATTTGCATTCAATGTGGCAAGGCTAG
Source organism: Myodes glareolus (assembly GCF_982192425.1). NCBI lineage: Eukaryota > Metazoa > Chordata > Mammalia > Rodentia > Cricetidae > Myodes > Myodes glareolus. The sequence continues at coordinate 47,971,421 of NC_142026.1, read as the reverse complement.
CCATTTGGTCAAGAAGCTGCTCTTATCTGGACTTCTTGACAGTATGCTGTATAAACTGGACATACAGCACACACAGAAAAGTGACTTCTGAATTTGCCTAAAGAAGGTAAGACAGTTCTTCAGGGTTCCTGCTCCATGAAAGAGTCTGCCAGACATTCTGGAGGACAGAGAAGAAAGTTACTGACAAACTGCCAATACAGGTGAAACAGTCTTTCACATTTCCTGCTTCATGGAAAAGTCTGCTACATACTATGGGCCTGTGGGCTGAAGATGGGTGCTCCAAAGTGACAGAGGAACTTGGGGTGACTGTCCAGGCAGCGAGATGTCTCTGTCAATTCTAGAGTTTTGGAAGTTGCTTACAATGCACTTCCTATTTACAGAGGTAATACTACATCTCTCTGGAAACTTTGATGGGTTGAAGACAGAGTTTTCCTTAGTGATGATAAAAGATAAATTAGATATAAAACTTTAGATACAGATAAACTAAATATTGTAACCACAATTTTTGTTTGACAACTGTTTGTTACATGTCATTTTATTATGTTAAAGTTAAACCTTCCTTTTTAGTTACACAGAAAAGGAGAGAAGATGTGGAATGTCCTTTAGCATATGTGCTCTTTTGTTGGTTAATGAATAAAGCTGTTTTGATCAATGGGAAATCTGAGAGAGTAGGCAGAGTCAAAGAGGCACCATGTAGCAACTGAAGGAGAAAGACAACCAGAACATTACCAGTAGGACAAAACTTCCTGGTGATACACAGATTAATAGAAATGGGTTAATTTAAGATGTAAGTGCTAGCCAGAAATATGCCTGAGTCATTAGCCAAACAGTGTTATAGTGTTATAATTAATAAAGTTTCTGTGTGATTATTTGGGTCTGGGAGGTCAATAAATGAATGAGCAGTTTCTGTTTACAGGTCATTGTGGTACTTTGAAAAAACTGGATGACTCACAGTGGCACTATTAAGTATTGTGGCATTGTCTGAGTAGATGTGGCTTTGTTGGAAAATGACTGTCACTAAGGGATGGACATTGAGTTCTGAGAAGCTTAAGCAAGTCCTCTTCCTGCTGCTTATGATTCTAGACACAGAACTTTCAGCTCCTTCTCTAAATCCATGTCTCCCTGCATGCATTCATGCTTCCCATCATAACAATAATAGACTTAATATCTGAAATTGTATTCCAGTCACTACTGAGTACTTTCCTTTGTAAGAACTGCCACAGTTATGGTGTCTCTTCACAGAAATAAAACCTTAACTAAGACAGAAACCGTTACCAGAGACTGTGGTAATGCTGTGATGGACTCAATCATGCTTTTGTTTGGAGGAATATAGTCATGGAGCTTTGGGTTAGAAAAGCGGTTGAATGCTTTAAGTGGAGCTTAAAGGGACATGCTAGTAGCACATTGAAGACAGTGGTCCTGAGTGTGATTTGAACAATGGCATATCTTTAGAGGTATCAGAGTTAAAGCATATTACTACGGGACAGAGGTAATATTCTCTCATTGTTTTAATAAAAAATGGGACTGCTTTCTGCCCTTCTAATAAAGGTCTGCATGAGGCCTAATTGAAGAGTTTGGGATGAATTTCTTGGGCAGTGGAAATCTCACAACAGCCTAGAATTGTCTCTGTGGTATACTTATTAGTGTTGACTCTTATACAGATTTAAAATGATAAGAAAAAAATGAAGCAAGAAAACCACAAAATGCACAGCTAAAGGAAAAAGGGAGAACCAGGAAGTATGCTGCAGAAGATAAAAAGATTGAAAAAAATCTTGAAGTTAAATTGCATCGAGGAATTGATAATATCTTACCCAGCTAAGCATCCAAGTTTTGAAAAGGAATTAAAGAAAATTTCAGAGCCTAGTGGGGTGACACAGGCCTTTAATCCTGAAAAAGGGAGAAAGAGGTAGGTGAATCTCTATTTCAAGGCCAAAGAAAGAAGTGTATTGCAGTCAGCAAAGCTAAAATACTTATTGTTCTCGAGGACTTCGACAATAGACATAAAGAGTTTGTAGTTTGCTCAGTTGGTATTCTGTCATGGGTTTATCCAACATTTCCTGGTTTTGCTGCCTTTAGGAATGGTAAAATATATCATGTGACACTGTATTTTAGAAGGATGGGATCTGTTCTTTCATTTAGATTCCATAAGTAATTCAGTTAGGAGATTGGCATGAGTATCAGAAGAGACTTTGAACTTTGGACTTTTCAACAGTGCTGACACAAGGGATCTTTTGAAGTTCCTCTAAAGGTATTTTGAATTATTAAAATGGAACAAGTCCATGGGGGCCAGGAAATGGAATATGGTCCCAACAGGTCCGTTGGGAATGGCATTATTAAGAGCTGTGGTCATTGGAGTAAGTGTGACTTAGATGGAGGACATACCTCAATAGGTGAATGGTTTTAGGTCAGTTCTCCGCAGGGTACATATAGTTCCAGATGCAGAAGCCCCAGCTCTTTGTCTAGCACCATATCTACATGCATATCTCCATGCTATCTGGCATGACAATAACAGAAAAAAGCTCTGTAAATATAAAGCAGCTTCAATTAAATGTTTTCTTTCATAAAAGGTGCCATGTTCATAGTGCCTTGTCAAACAGTTAAAAATGATAACTAAGACACTAGTCAAAACACAAACATGCCAACATGACATTGCAATTCTTTTTTTCTTTTTTTGTTGATTTTATTGACTATACATTTTTCTCTGCTCCCCCCTTTCCTCTCCCCTCCCATTCAACCCTCTCCCATAGTGACAATGCAATTCTTAACATCTATATTACAAACAAAAATGTGTCATGTTCATAAGAGAAACACTACTACAGTAGAATCAACATATTGACTATCATACAGTGATATGTTATGAAGGAGACTTCACTGCCTCCCTCTCACCAATATATAGGAGATCCATGTAAAAACTAAACAGAGAAATACCATAACCAAACACATGTTACAAAACAAATGAACCTAACATATTTTTACAAAATTTCATGAGCAGAAAAAGAATATACCTTCTTATCCATACCTCAAAGAACTTTCTCGGGCTGGAGAGATGGCTCAGAGGTTAAGAGCATTGCATGCTCTTCCAAAGGTCCTGAGTTCAATTCCCAGCAACCACATGGTGGCTCACAACCATCTGTAACAGGGTCTGGTGCCTTCTTCTGGTCTGCAGGTATATACACAGACAGAATATTGTATACATAATAAATAATAAATATTTTAAAAAAAGAACTTTCTCCAAAATTGACCACATGCTCAGACACAAAGCAAGTCCCAACAGACACAGAAAAACTGAAAACACACCTATCCTCCTGCAATCTCAGTGGAACTCAGAAACATAGCTTGCTCCAGTACTGAGGGAACTTAAAAGGTGAGTGAACAGCCACACAGTGGGACACTTCACTCTCTAAGACTTCACAGTAGGACAAACCTCAGGTCTCTTCCCCAACCCCCTCAACTTTTCTAGGCAAACAGCAGGAGAGTTTCCTGTGGATAGGCTCCCCCAAAACCCAACCCCATCCACTTAACTCCCCAAGCTACTAGCAACACCCTGCCTAAGAGATGAGAGCATGCTACATTACTGAGGGGACCAAGAGCTTGCTACAACACTGAGAGAATCAAAAGAGAGCACCATGAGAGTGAACCAGGAGAGAAGACCAAGAAAGCAGGGTTATAGAGACCTCAGAGACTTTCTGAGACAGAGAGAGCAGACCAACAAATACTCCCAAACACTCAGACAGCCACTGCAAGGATTGTATCAATGCACAAAGACACTGCTGGCCTCATCTGAAGGAAGAGATGGGCAGGCACCAATGCAAGAATTTCTCCAACAACAAAAAAAGTAGCATGGTAATGCCAGAACCCAATGGTAACAAAATGAGAAGACTGGATTATCCTAACCCAGAAGAAGCAGAAGAAAATGACTTGAAATGTAACTTTATAAAAATGATGGAGACCTTTAAGAAGGAAATGAAAAACTCCCTTCAATAAATGGAGAAGACAAGCAAAAAAATGAAAGAAATATAGAAATCCCTCAAAGAAGAGCAAGAAAACCAAGAAAAAACAATAAAACAGGTGAAGCAAACAGTTCAAGACTTGAAGACTGAAATAGAGGTGTGATAAAGAAAACACAAACTGAGGGAATTCTGGATATAGAAAATCTGGGTAAATGAACAGGATTTACAGAGACAAGTATAACCAACAGAATACAAGAGATAGAAGAAAGAATCTCAGATACTGAAGATACTATAGAGGAAATAGACTCATTGGTAAAAAGAAATTAAATCCAAGAAATTCTTAACACAAAATATTCAGGAATTCTAGGACCACGAAAAGACTGAATATAAGAATAATAGGGGTGGAAGCAGGAGAACGCCAGCTCAAAGGCATAGAAAATATATTCAACAAAATTATAGAAGAAAACTTTCCCAACCTAAAGAAGGATATCCCTATGAAGGTGCAAGAAGCTTACAGTACACCAAAGAGACTGGATTTTAAAAAAAGTACCCTCATCATATATAATCAAAACACAAAATATTGAGAGCTGCAAAGGAAAAAGGTCAAGTAACACATAAAGATAAACCTATCAGAATTACACCCAACTTCTCAATGGAAACCATGAAAGCCAGAAAGTCCTGGATAAATGTGCAGCATACACTAAGAAACCACAGATGCAAGCCCAGACTACTGCATGCAGCAAAGCTTTCAATCACCATTGATGGAGAAAAAAAGATATTCTATGACAAAAACAGATTTAAACAATATTTATCCACAAAACCAGCCCTACAGAAAGTACTAGAAATAAAATCCCAACCCAAGGAAGCTTACTGAACCCAAGAAATACAGGCATCTGATAACTCCCCCCACCAGTATAACCCAAAGAAGGGAAACACACAAACACTACTACAGAGAAATAACTGAATTAACAACCACTGGTCACTAATATTGCTTAATATCAATGGACTCAATTCACTTCTGTGGGTCCAGGCCTTGGTCTGGGACATCAAAGGGGATAGGCAGGAACCTGGAACGTCTGCAGGTCCAAGCATGAGTCTGGGACCTCTGAGGGAGTAAGCAGATCCTCTGTGATTCTGGACACAGGCAAGCCTGGGACCTCTGAGGCAGTAGACTGGAGCCAGAAACCTTTCCAGATCCAACTCCAACTCAGGGATTTCTACAGGAGGGATTCCAGACCAGGATTTACAGAAAAAAGGCAAAGCTGGAAACCTAGGCCAAAGTAGGCCTGAGAAAGCAAACTCCAAGGGATCAGAGCAAAACAGAGGAGCACTGAGCTATCTCCAGGAACACGGAATAACCAACGGGGTAACTAAACTGTGACACTGGCTGTACCATAAGGAACAACCATCTGAGCTTTGGATTCACTGGCACCTAGAAGATTATTCAACAGAATCTCAGACAGCCCCAACCGCACCTATTAGGGAAAAAGATGAGTAGAAAAGGTAAGAACACACGTAGCACTGCAAACAGCAATACAATACCAGTAAAACCTAAAGACCCTACAACAGCAAGACCTGAACAACCAAATATGGATGAAGCAGAAGAAAATGATCTAAAAAATAACTTCAAGAGAATGTTTGAAAGCCTACAAACCACAATCCCAGAGAACTTAGACAACAATGAGGACACTAAGAGAGACTTACATAGATCTATTCTACATGGGAAGTAGAAAGTAGAAAAAGACAAGATCTCCTGAGTAAACTGAGAGCATGGGAACCTTGGGGGACAGTTGAAGTAAGGAGAAGAAAGGCAGGGAGGGGAACATAGACAAATGTAGAGCTCAATAAAAATCAATTTAAAAAGGCAAAATCTTTTGTTGAATGAAACTGTCTATATGTTCTTCATCCCTTAGAATTCTTAGCCCCTGAACCAGACTCATATATTTTATGTAAATCTCATGGTTTATGAGGCTGCCCAAACTCCATATATTCTTAGTAACTGCAGTAAGAAAGGGTTTATTTTTCTTTCCCCTCAAGGTCTGATAATTTATTTGTTATTCCTAAAAAATTCTTACATTTGTCTGAATTTAGATGTAGAAGTTCTCAGTGGAGCCAGTCTGCATCTTTTGGAAATATATTTCTGACATTTCTATTTTGTTTCCAGAAATATAATATATTCTGCAACCTCTTTCAAAAAAAAGACACAGGCTAAGAAAATAGATATAAAAATAGGATCCATCCTTCTGCTATACACAATAAACACACCTCAACCTAAACGACAGACACTACCTCAGAGTAAAAGATTGAAAAAAGATTTTCCAATCAAATGGACCTAAGAAGCAAGTGGGTGTAGCTATCTTAATATCTAACAAAATGGGTTTCAAACTAAAATCAATAGAAAGAGATGGAGAACAACACTTTATACTCATAACAGGAACAATCCATCAAGATGTAGTCTCAATCCTGAACATCAATACCCCTAATACAAGAGCACCCACATATGTAAAAGAAACATTACTAGTGTTTAAAACATACATTAAGCCCCAAGCACTAATAGTAGAAGACTTCAACATTCCATTCTCCCCAATGGACAGGTCAACCAGATAGAAATTTAACAGAGAAATAAGAGAATTATCAGAGGTTATAAATGGACTTAACAGACATCTATAGAACATTCCACCCAAACACAAAAGAATATACCTTCTTCTCAGCACCTCATGGAACCTTCTCAAAAATTGGTCACGTACTTGGTCACAAAGAAAACCTCTACAGATATAAAAAATTGGAGTAATTGATGTGGGATTTTTCTCTGGATGCTATGATTACCATTAATGAATAAAAAACTGCTTTGGACCTATAGCAGAGCAGAACATAGCTAGGCAGAGAAAACTAAGCTGAGTTCTGGAAGAAAGAAGGGCAGAATCAGAGGGACATCATGTAGTCCTGCTGGAGACAGATGCCAGGACTTTCGCCAATAAGCCACAGCCACATGGCAATACACAAATTAATAGAAATGGGTTAAATTAAGATGTAAAAGTTAGCTAATAAGATGCTAGAGCTAATGGCACAAACAGTGATTTAATACAGTTTCTGTGTGATTATTTTGGGGCTAAGTGGCAGAAAACCAGCAAGTGGCCTCTCTCCCAACAACAAATGTGGTGGACTAAATCCATGTAAGACCTATGCCCATATTCCAAAAGATTATTTTAAATGTTCTTTTACATTTAAAGGGGGATATGCTATAGATATTTGCATTGGTATGGATCTTAGATTATTGATAGAAATTTAAGATCAATTTTGTTATATGTATATATATATACATATATATGTATATATTTCTGCTCTTGATTAAGGTATTGTGTAGTGTAACTCATTTAAAAATCTAATGTATAATTAAAAATATAGGTTAATAGATAGTCATCTATAGTAGTCAAGCTTATAGTCATGTTAGTTAAATTTTCTAGATGTTCAGAGATGTATTTCAGATAAATAGGCATTCTTCAAACCTTTCAAAGACTACAAAATATGGCATTTAAATTTTTTTAAGAAATTAGAACATTTCATGACAATGAGACACATCTGCCCCTGGAAACACAAATCTACTTTAAGAGAAAGATGGGCATCAAAGAGGTGCCTTAGGGAGTTTGTTAGCCATTTGGGCAAGAAATTTCTCTTGGCTGGACATGCAGAACCCACAGAGAAATGACTGCTAAACTTGCCTAAAAGTGAGACGATCCTTCCGGGTCCTGCTTAATAAAGGAGTCTGCTAGACATTCTGTAGGACTCAAAAAAATGTGACAGAGAAATTGCCAGTATAAGTAAAACTGTCTTTGAAATTTCCTGCTTCATGAAAAATTCTGCTGGACACTATGGGCCTGTAGTCTAAAGATAGATGCCCTAATGGTACAAAAGAACTTTGGGTGACTGTCCAGGTAGCAAGATGTCTTTGTCAATTCTAAAATTTTGAAAGTTGCTTGCAATACACTTCCTGTTTACTTAAGTAATATTATATCCTTCTGGAGTCCTTGATGGAGTTAAAGAATATTTATACTTTTCCTTAGTTATAATAAAAGATAAAATAAATATAAATATTATAACAGTAATTCTTGCTTAATACCTGTTTTGCTATATGTAATTCTACTATGTTAAAGTTCAAACTTTCCTTTTTATTGAAACAGAAAAGAAGAGGTGATGTGGAATTTCCCTCAGTGTGCTGTGATTACCATTAATGAATAACAAAAACTGCTTTGGACCTATAGCAGGACAGACCAAAGCTAGGTGGGGAAAACTGAGTGCTGGGAAAAAGAAGAGCAGAGTCGGAGGGACACCATGTAGCCCTGCTGGAGACAGACGTCAGAACTTTAGCAAGTAAGCCACACCCATATGACGATACACAGATTAATAGAAATGGGTTAAATTAAGATGTAAACGTTAGCCAATAAGAAGCTAGAACTAATGGTCCAAGCAGTGACTTAATTAATACAGTTTCTGCATAATTATTTTGGGGCTAAGTGGCAGGAAACTAACAAGTGGCCTCTCTCCTCCAACAAGTAACCCCATGTGTGTTATCAGATCACCATGGATTAAAGTTAGAATTTAACAACAATACTCTCAGAAAACCTACAAACTCATGGAAATTGAACAGTCAAATACTGAACTACCCTTGAATCAAGGGAAAAAAATAAAGAAAGTAAAGTCTTCCTTGAATTCAATGAAAATGAAGGCACAACATACACAAGCCTATGGGACACTATGAAAGCAGTGCTAAGAGAAAAGTTCATAGCACTAAGTGACCACATAAAGAAAATGGAGGAAGCTCACATTAGCAACTTAATAGCACACCTGAAAGCTCTAGAACAAAAAGAAGCAAACACACCCAGGAAGAGTACAAGACAGGAAATAATAAAATTGAGTGCTGAAATCAACAAAATAGAAACAAAGAAAACAATACAAAGAATCAATGAAACAAAGAGCTGGTTCTTTGAGAAAATCAACAAGATTGACAAACCCTTATCCAAACTAATGAAAATGCAGAGAACATCCAAATTAACAAAATCAGAAATGAAAAGGGGGACATAACAACAGACACTGGGGAAATTCAGAGAATCATTAGGTCATCCTACAAAAACCTCTACTCCACAAAATTTGAAAATGTAAAAGAAATGGACAATTTTTTAGATAGATACAATATGTCAAAATTAAATCAAGACAAGGTGAGCAATTTAAACAGACCTATAAACTACAAGGAAATCGAGGCTATCATCAAAAACCTCCAAAAAAAAAAAACCTCAGGATCAGATGGTTTTAGCACAGAATTCTACTAGAACTTCCAAGAAGAGCAAATACCTATACTCCTGAAAGTGTTCCACATTATAGAAACAGAAGGGTCATTGCCAAACTCTTTTATGAGGCTACAGTTGCCATGATACCCAAACCACACAAAGACTCAACCAAGAAAGAGAATTACAGATCAATCTCACTCATGAACATGGATGTAAAAATTCTCAACAAAATTCTGGAAAACTGAATCCAAGAACACATAAAAAAAAATCATCCACCATGATCAAGTAGGCTTCATCCCAGAAATGCCGGACTGGTTCAACATATGAAAATCTATCAATAAAATCCTTCATAAAAATAAACTCAAAGAAAAAACCATATGATAATTTCATTAGATGCTGAAAACGCATTAGACAAAATTCAACACCCCTTCATGATAAAGGTCCTGGAGTTATCAGAAATACAAGGAACATATCTAAATATAATAAAAGCAATATACAGCAACCGATAACCAACATCAAATTAAATGGTGAGAAACTCAAAGCAATTCCACTAAGATTAGGAACAAGACAAGGGTGTCCACTTTCTCCATATCTCTTCAAGATAATTCTTGAAGTTTTGGCAACAGCAATAAGACAACAAAAGGAGATCAAGGGGATTCAAATTGGAAAGGAAGAAATCAAGCTTCTAATATTTGTAGATGATATGGTAGTATATATAAGTGAACCAAAAAACTCTACCAGAGAACTCCTACAGCTGATAAATACCTTCAGTGATGAAACAGGATACAATTATGGGTTCCAAGAGATGGAACAAATAACCAACACTGCCTGTGTAACCAAGAGCCAGAAACTAGACAGTCCAGAGTCCTAAGGAGAAAAGCAAACACTACTAGTTTAAACATAAGTTCAAAAAATGACAACTAATGATAAACTGTTTTATTCATATGTCAGTACCTTACCCATTCATCATCATAGGGGCCGCCTCTGACAGAAGATGGAAACATACACAAAGAACCTCAGCCAAATACTACATGGGAAGTCTCCATCAAATCTCTCCATCAAAGTTAAGGGAGTCGCGTGTAAAAGAAGGAAGAAAGGCTTTAAGAGCCACAGGGCCAGAGGCTAACAAAAGCAAAAATCCCTATGCATCAACAAAACCCAGCTATCTAATCTCACAGAGTCTGAAGTGGTGGCGTACATAGGTCTACCCCAGAACCTCTGTGCATATATTATAGCTATTACCTTAGAACATCATAGTACTCTGAAATCTGAGAATAAGTGTGTCTGTGACTCCTCTGCCAGCAGTTAGGACCCTTATCTGGCGATTGGTAGCCATGTTCAATATGGCTATAATAACTGTTTCATCATCTTATTATATTTCATTTTTTAATATTTGGTTGCTATATCTTAGAAGCCTTTTTCTAAAGTGAGACAGAAAAGGAGTAGATGCTGAGAGGTATAGACTTAAGAATGAATTGGAAAGAGTAAAGGCAGAGAAAACTAAAATCAGTTTAGGTCATTAAAGAGTGGGTTCTTTTGAATAAGAGGATGGTAAGAAAGTAAAGTTTAAAAATTTAAAAGACATAAATGAAAGGAAATAAAATCAGAACATATTTATATCTATATGTCCATCTATCTATCAATCATCATTCTTTCCAACTGTCTATTCATCTCTCAATGTCTGTCTACACAGACTCCTCAGTAACACAGTCCCACTGATATTCTACTCACTGGGGTCTACACTGCTGCAGGACAATACTTCTCTGAACAATCTAAACACAGGAGTCCTAATGAAGTTTTGCTCCTTCATTACTTGCCACCGGGAGTGTGTCACATTATCTGACAAGTGTGGTGTCCTGAGGAATCTGAAGAGAACAGGCAGAGGCAGTTTGGTCTATGATGTAAAGGGACATTTTTTTAAAAAAAAAATATATGTCCAGAAATACAAAACACCAAACTATCTGCATGGATGAATTATTCTACAGAGAAAGGCATGTACCTCGTGCTAGTGCACTAGCTCGGGGTAAAGGAGGTCCTGTGTGAAAGCTCTGGTACCACTGTGAATGCAGGAGCACAGCAAAACAGGCTCCAGGATCATTTTCAATATGAACTGATAGACATTGTCATATTAGTTACTGCTTTGTGAGGATGTTAGAATAAGGGATGGATTTAAGTGCACATTGGAAACATTCTATATTACAATCTATGAACTTACTAGTGAATGAAAAAAAATTGATGATACAATAGAAACCAAACTGAAAAAGACACTGGATTTCCCCATACTTCAACAAAACGTCAAACACTTCCCAGTCTGGGAAGACACATAGGAATAGGAAATGGGTTGTTCCTTTTTTCACATATACCTACTAGGTTTTTTTCATGTAATCCAGCATCAAACATAAACAACATCTTTCTTCAGCAGCTCCACTCTCTATATATCTGGGTCTCAGACTCAAGCATGAAATAGAATGCTAGAAACCCAGGATTCTACAGAGGCTGTTGCAAAGTGGTAGACTGACACACTCATTCATTATACATGTGGATGAAGAGAGAAGGCAGCCATAGTCACTGGCTCACAACTTTGATAGCAACAGCAAGGAGGTAAGAAAAAAGAATGCCCATATTCAGAAGCCAGACTGAGATACACAGTGAGTTGCAGAACAACAGGGACTACAGAGACAAAACTATCTCAGGAAAACAAGACGAGAAGGATATCAACAATCCAGGGGTAGCCTAGTCTGGGCAGCACAACAGCAACAAGAGTTTGAAGGAAGAAGCAGGTGCATCCGGGCTCACAATAAGCCACTAAGTTGCTTGCTTCAACCACCAGCATCCAATTAAAAACAACTTCACAAGGCACAGAGGACCACTGATCTGGAAGTTCACAGTGATATTGACCACAAATATAAAAATGAAGGATCAGGCTGTCCCAAGAATGAAACCCTACAAAGAAGGAAATGTACACAAAAAATGTGAGTACAGCTTGGGTCAGCACAGACTAAGGAAGGACTGTAGAAGAAGAAATGCAAAAAGAAGAATCTTAGGGGTCCACACCAGGGTGTACTCAGGGCGCCAATCCCAGCCCTTTAACACCTCCCATGGGAGCCCTTTGATTTCCTCCTTAGGTCAGGTAAAGATGCTGACAACTCAAAAATCACATCAACTGGAATGGTTTGTCACCTGAGTTCCTTCAATGTAGGTGTTCCCATCCTTCCTGCCCGAGACTACTCACTGTATGTAAGTGTAGGCTGATGGGACACTCTCTGTTGGAAGGTGAAACTTCATATGTATGTTCTACACCACTTCATCAATGGACCTTATAAGAGCACTGCCATGAAAGCCTAGGCTAAATGCCATGGGAAGTTGGCACTTCCATGATTGCCTCTTTCAGTAGCTCACAGTTCAGTCACCATGGCTACTCTTGGTCTCCTGGCATCTTCTCAAACAAATCCTATCTTTTAGTTAGGAATCAGACCTTCCCATTGGCTGTTGCTTCATTTATGACATCATTCTCCTTCCAACTCAATCAGCACCTGGAAGAATATTGGTGTTTCCATGGTGATGACTGTAAACAAATTTGGATCATCACAGGGCACAGGTGACAAGTGAGTGCTGTCTGATACTGAACACACTTGCCACTGATGTCAGAAGTTCAGACAAGGCCGACCAATTATCTTCCTCCATTGTACTGTGGATTGCTGATCCTCTCCCCCTGACCAATTCAGGTAAGGAAAGAGACTTTAAAACATGTCTTTAGATCACTTCTCCCCTGATTTTTTATTAGACTTTTAAATCTTTGTTGAATGTGGATACTATTGATGTTGATATAGATATCTAGATTTGAATGTCACATTTAGCTTTGGTTCTTACTAAGTAGGTGAATTTAGACAGACAGTTTACTCTCAAGTGTTTTCCATCCACCTCAAGGAGAGAACAGTGACACTGTGCTCTGGGTTCTGTACTGTCAGCTCTTAAGAAGGAAGTGAAGAGGGAATTAAATCAGGACCTTCTTGATGGTACTAAAATCCAGAGACACAGGAACATGAAAAAGGAGTGCAGAGATGGAAATCTCCACACTGATGGAACAATCTCCCTCCACTACTTCCTCCACAGCTTCCCCTGACGACATCAAATTCAGGGCTGCTCTAAAAATCATATTCACACCAGGGATGGTGGCACACACCTGCAATCACAGCCAGGAGAGAGAACTTGATGGGGAAGAATGTCAGTTCAAGTCTAACATGTTCTGTACTGGCCTGCCTCCACACTCACCAAATAAATATTAAATATGGACAAAGAGAATGATTGCCGTGTTTTGGAGTTAACTGGACTTCTCTAGATTAAAAAAAGAAAGTGGAAGAAAATAAGAGGCTGTGGAATATGAGAAGGTAGTTGGTGTAGTGGAAGAAATATTGAAGCTATTACATGAAAGACAGACCCACAGGAAATGGGGGAAGAAAGTAAACACAATAGGGAGTTAGAAAGTAAAGAAACACAAGAAGTCACGGTGAAGAGAACACCCTGGAGGCTGACAAAGGTAGTTTGGAACAGAATGTTGCAGACAACCACACATTATAATCAAATGGCACAAGGCATATACATTTCACAAGCTTGTTTGGGAGATTTAATCTTAACACTGTTAAGATTAGTCTATGCAAAGGTTCCCTGTCACATACAGAAAAGAATATCCTGACCTGGTCCCTGGCGCTTACACTCCATCCAGCCCATCTTCTGCACAACTCACCATGTCTTGTGTGCATTGCTGCTTTTGGATATTATCAACTGGGGCTGGGAACTTGGAGACAGTTGTTGTCTGCACAATGACATCTGACATGCTGTTGTGTGGGCAATTCTCACAAGGACTCCTCACTTACAAGAGTTATAAGAAATTACAGTTCCTGAGGGGCTGTTTTTAAAAAACCAATCTAATCCACAGATGTAAAACTGAGAAACAATACTACTCAGAGACGAACCCCAGAATACATTAGCAATCTCAAGAGGTCACAATGAACAGGTGCAAACAGGAAGAAATTTTGTCAGCAAGTTGTATTCCTGAAATCATATTTGCATATGTGTTTAAAAGTTATCGAATAAGTTCGCCCTTTTGTCTGTGGGGCCCTTCAACCTCCAAGAGTCCTGTCCCTGTGCTGAGAACAACCTTTCAGACTCGTGAGTGGGTGCCATTCCGGGCGGGGCGGAACAACCAGGAATGGAGCACTGGGCCCCTTCAGCTCCTGCTATACGGGCTTCTCTGTTCCACACATCCCTGCTCCCCCCAAAGCCGGCCCTATTGTCTGCGAGGTCCTTGGCCCAAGAACAGTTCCTGCTCCAGCATTGAGGCTACCCACCCAGAGAAGTGAGGGTGCACCCGCCGGGCCGGAGAGGAGTGCAGGGCACCTCCAGCTCCTGCTGCAGGGGCTTCTTGGCTCGCACAACTCTCTCCTCCCCACGAATTTCGTCCTTTCGTCTGTGGGGTCCTTCGACTTCCAAGAGGCCTGTCCCTGGTATCACTAAGCCTGCAAGCAGCAAGTTAGGCCTTTTGTCTGCAAGGTCCCTGGTCAGCAAGGGGCCCTGATCTTGTGCCAGAAGATCCATCGGAGAGTATTTGAAGGAAGACATGGGCAGGCGCCAATGCAAGAATTCCTCCAACAATCTGAAAACAACATGATAACACCAGAACCCAGCAAACATATAACAGAAAGACTTGAACACCCTAATTCAAAAAGAAGAAAAAATAGACATTATGAAAGTGATAGAGTCCCATAAACAGGATGTGAAAAACTCCCTTCAAGAAATGGATAAGAAGAATAACAAAAAAAAATTGAAAAAATGAATAAATCCCTAAAAGATACCCTAGGAAACCAGGAAAAAAAACAATTAAACGGATAATGGAAACAGTTCAAGACTTGAAAACTAAAATGGAGGCAATGAAGAAAACACAAACCGAGGGCCGGCTGGATATGAAAAATCTAGGTAAACAAATAGAGACTACAGAGACAATCATAAACAACAGAATACAAAAAAATAGCAGAAAGAATCTCAGATGCTGAAGACGCTATAGAGAAAATAAACGCACTGATCAAAGAAAACAGCACGTCCAACAAATTCTCATCACAAAACATCCAGGAAATCTGGGACACAATAAAAAGACCAAACCTAAGAATAGTAGGGGTAGAAGGAGGAGATTACAGCTCAAAGGCCCAGAAAATACATTCAACAAAATTATAGAAGAAAACTTTCCCAGTCTAATGAAGGATATTCCTATGAAGGTTCAAGAAGCATACAGAACACTGAATAGATTGGATCAAAAAAAAATCCCCTCGCCATATAATAATCAAAACACAAAACACACAAAATAATATTAAGAGCTGCAAAGAAAAAAGGTCAAGTAACTTATAAATGGAAACCAATCAGACTTACACCTGACTTCTCTATGGAAAGAATGAAAGCCAGAAGGTTTTGGATAGATGTTCTGTAGAAACTAAGAGACCATGGATGCAAGCCAAGGCTGCTATACCCAGTCAAGCTTTCGTTCACCATCAATGGAGAAAACAAAATATTCCAGGATAAAAACAATTTTAAACAGTACATAGCCACAAATCCAGCCTTACAGAAAGTAATAGAAGGAAAATCACAAACCAAGAAATCCAACAATGCCCACAATAACTCAGACATCTAGCGAACCTTCACCAGCACAACTCAAAGAAGGGAAAACACAAACTCTATCACCAAAAAAAAAGAATAAAAAATAACTGGAGTTAACAACCACTGGTCATTAATATCACTTAATATCAATGGATTCAATTCACCTATAAAAAGGCCCAGGATAAGAGATTGGATACAAAAACAGGATCCAATATTCTGCTATTTACAAGAAACACACCTCGACCACAAAGACAGACACCTACTCAGAGTAAAGGGTTGGGGAAAGGTTTTTCAAGCAAACGAACCCAAGAAACAAGCCGATGTGGCTATACTAATTTCTAACACAATTGACTTCAAACTAAAATCAATCAGAAGAGATGGAGATGGACACTTTATACTCATAACAGGAACAATTCATCAGGATGAAGTCTTAATCCTGAATATCTATGCCCCTAATATAAAAGCACCCACTTGTGTAAAAGAAACAGTACTAGAACTCGAGGCAGACATCAAATCCCACACACTTAAGAGTAAGAGACTTCAACACTCCTCTCTCCCCAATGGAGAGGCCAATCAGACAGAAACATAACAGAGAAATCAAAGAATTAATGGAGGTAATGAATCAAATGGACTTAACAGACATCTATAGAATATTCCACCCAAATAGAAAAGAATATACCTTCTTCTCATGGAACCTTCTCGAAAATTGACCATATACTCGGTAACAAAGCAAAGTTCCACAGATACAAAAAAATGTTAGTAACCACCGGTGTCTTATCGGATCACCATGGAATAAAGTTAGAATTTAACAAAAATTCTACCCCCAGAAAGCCTACAAAATCATAGAAGCTGAACCGTCAACTACTGAACCACCCCTGGGTCAGAGAAAAATAAAGAAAGAAATTAAAGTCTTCCTTGAATTCAACAAAAATAAAGACACAACATACCCAAACCTATGGGAAACTATGAAAGCAGTGTTCATAGCATTAAGTGCCCACATTAAAAAAAAAAAAAAAAAAACGAAGAAAGCTCATATTGGAGACTTAACATAACAGCTGAAAGCTCTAGAAAAAAAAAGAAGCAGACTCACCCAGGAGGAGTAGACGACTGGAAATAATCAAACTGAGGGCTGAACTCAACAAAATAGAAACACAGAAAACAATCCAAAGAATCAATGAAACAAAGAGCTGTTTCTTTGAGAAAGTCAACAAGATTGACAAACCTTTGTTCAAACTAATCAAAAGGCAGAGAGAGAACATGCAAATTAACAAGATCAGAAATGAAAAGGGGGACATAACAACAGACACTGAAGAAATTCAGAGAATCATTAGGTCTTACTACAAAAACTTATATGACACAAAGTTGGAAAATGTAAAAGAAATGGACTTGTTTTTAGATAAGTACCATTTACCAAAATTAAATCAAGACCAGGTGAACAATTTAAATAGACCTATAAGTTGTGAGGAAATAGAAGTTGTCATAAAAGCCTCCCAACCAAAAAAAGCCCAGGACCTGATGGTTTTAATGCAGAATTTTATCATAACTTCCAAGAAGAGCTGATACCTATACTCCTTAATGTGTTTCACATAATAGAATCAGAAGAGTCATTGCCAAACTCTTTTTATGAAGCTACAGTCACCCTGATCCCAAAACCACACAAATACCCAACCAAGAAAGAAAATTACAGACCAATCTCACTCATAAACATTGATGCAAAAATTCTCAATAAAATCCTGGCAAACAGAATCCAAGAACACATTTTAAAAATTATCCATTATGATCAAATAGGCTTCATCCCAGATATGCAGGGCTGGTTCAACATAAGAAAATCTATCAACGTAATACATCATATAAATAAACTGAAGGAAAAAACATATGATCATTTCATTAGATGCAGAAAAAGCATTTGACAAAATTCAACAACCTTTTATGATAAAGGTTTTGGAGAGGTTAGGAATACAAGGATCATACCTAAATATAATAAAAGCAATATATAGCAAGCCAACAGCTAATATCAAATTAAATGGACAGAGACTCAAAGCCATCCTACTAAAATCAGGAACAAGACAAGGCTGTTAACTCTCACCATATCTCTTCAACATAGTTCTTGAAGTTCTAGCAATTGTAATAAGACAACATAAGGAGATCAAGGAGATTCAAGTCAGAAAGGAAGAAATCAAACTTTCGTTATTGGCAGATGATATGATAGTGTACATTAGTGACCCGAAAAACTCTACCAAAGAACTCCTACAGCTGATAAATACCTTCAGTGATGTGGCAGGATACAAGATCAACTCCAAAAAATCAGTAGCCCTCCTATACACAAAGGATAAAGAAGCAGAGAGGGAAATCAGAAAAGCATCACCTTTCACGATAGACACAAATAGCATAAAATATCTTGGGGTAACTCTAACCAAGGAAGTGAAAGACCTATTTGACAGGAACTTTAAGTCTTTGAAGAAAGAAATTGAAGAGAATACCAGAAAATGGAAGGATCTCCCTTGCTCTGAGATTGGGAGGATCAACATAGTAAAAATGGCAATTCTACCAAAAGCAATCTATAGATTCAATGCAATCATCATCAAAATCCAAACAAAATTCTTCACAGACCTTAAGAGAACAATAATCAACTTTATATGGAAAAACAAAAAACTCAGGATAGTAAAAACAATCCTGTACAATAAAAGTACTTCTGAAGGCATTATCATCCCTGACTCAATCTCTATTACAGAGCTACAGTAATGAAAACAGCCTGGTATTGGCATAAAAACAGAGATGTTGAACAATGAAATCGAATAGAAGACCCGGATAATAACCCACAAACCTATGAACACCTGATTTTTGACAAAGGAGCTAAAATTATACAATAAAAGAAAGAAAGCATCTTTAACAAATGGTGCTGGCATTACTGGATTTCAACATGTAGAAGAATGAAAATAGGGGCTGGAGAGATGGCTCACTGGTTAAGAGCATTTCCTGCTCTTCCAAAGGTCCTGAATTCAATTCCCAACAACCACATGGTGGCTCACAACCATCAGTAATGAGGTCTTGTGCCCTCTTCTGGCCTGCAGGCATATACACAGACAAACTATTGTATACATAATAAATAAATAAATAAACAAATAAACAAATAAACAAATAAATAACTAAATAAATAAGAATGAAAATAGATCCATATCTATCACCATGCACAAAACTCAAGTCCAAATGGATTAAAGACCTCAATATAAATCTGACTATGTTGAACCTGATAAAAAGACTAAGTGGGAAGTAGTCTGCAACACATGGGCACAGGAGACTAATTCCCACGTAGAACCCCAGTAGCACAGACAATAAGAGAAACAATGAATAAATGGGACCTCCTGAAACTGAGAAGCTTCTGTAAAGCAAAGGGCACTGTCATTAAGACAAAAAGGCAACCTACTGAATGGGAGAAGATCTTCACCAATCCTGCACCAGACAAAGGTCTGATCTCCAAAATATATAAAGAAACTAAATATATCAAGAAACTATACATTTAAAACTCTAATCAACCCAATTAAAAAATGGGGTATGGAACTGAGCAGAGAATTCTCAACAGAAGAAGTTCAAATGGCCAAAAGACACTTAAGGCCATACTCAACCTCCTTAGCGATCAGGGAAAAGCAAATCAAAACCACTTTGAGATACCATCTTACACCTGTCAGAATAGCTAAAATCAAAAACACCAATGATAGCCTATGCTGGAGAGGATGTGGAGTGAGGGGAACACTCATCCACTGTTGGTGGAAGTGCAAACTTGTGCAACCACTTTGGAAATCAGTGTGGAGGTTTCTCAGGAAACTGGGAGTCAACCTACCTCAAGATCCAGCAATTCCACTCTTGGGAATATACCCAAAAGATGCCCAATCATACTACAAAAGCATTTGTTCAACTATGTTCATAGCAGCACTATTTGTAATAGCCAGAACCTGAAAACAACCTAGGTACCCCTCAATAGAAGAATAAATAAAGAAGGTGTGGCAATATATACTTTAGAGTTCTACTCAGCGGTAAAAAAAAAAAAAAAAAAACAATGATATCGTGAAATTTGCATGCAAATGGATGGAAATGGAAAACACTATCCTGAGTGAGGTAACCCAGACCCAAAAAGAGGAATATGGTATGTACTCACTCATAAGCGGATTCTAGCCATAAACAAAGGACATTGAGCCTATAGTTCGTAATACTAGAGAAGCTAAATAAGAAGGTGAACCCAAAGAAAAGCATATATTTATCCTCCTAGATATTGGAAGTTGACACGATCATCGAGCAAAAGTTGGGAGCAGGGGGTTGGGAGTACATTGGGGGGAAGGGAAGATTGGAAGAGAGAAGGGAGAAGGGGAGGATTTGGGAGAGCTTAAGGGAATGGGATAATTGAGATGGAAGAAGGGTGGATATGGGAGCAGGGAAGAAGATATCCTAACCAAGGGAGCCATTTTAGGGTTGACTAGAGTCTAGGCTCTAGAGGGGTTCCCAGGTGGTCAAGGCGATTTCTCCAACTAGTTCCATGGGCAGCAGAGGAGAGGGTGCCTGTACTAACCTTATCCTATAGCCACACTGATGAATATCTTGCATATCACCATAGATTCTTCATCCGGCAATGGATGGAGATAGAGACAGAGACCCACATTGGAGAACTGGACTGAGCTCCCAAGGTCCAAATGAAGAACAGAAGGAGGGAGAACATGAGCAAGAAAGTCAGGACCATGAGGGGTGTGTCCACCCACTGAGACGGTGGGACTGATCTAATGGGAGCTCACCAAGGCCAGCTGGACTGGGACTGATGGAGCATGTGATCAAATTGGACACTCTGAATGTGGCTGGCAATGAAGGCTGACTGAGAAGTCAAGAACAATGGCACTGGGTTTTGATTCTACTGCATGGACTGACTTTGTGTGAGCCTGGTTTGTTTGGATGCTCACCTTCCCAGATCTGGATGGAGGTGGGAGGACCTTGGACTTCCCACAGGGCAGGAAACCCTTAGGACTGGAGAGGGAGGGGGAGAGGGAGTGTGGGGAGTGGGAGGGAAATGGGAGGAGGGGAGGAGGTAAAAAATTTTTAATAAATAAATTTTAAAAAGTTATCGAATAATAATGCAAGGGGAATAAAAGATAGAATAGGAAGAGATCCCTTTGTCTCCTGAGTCCTGGGAAGACCAGCTAGCCCTGTTGCCCTGCTGAGCAGTTCTTCCCAGAGAGGTGAGTGGGTGCTCACTGGGGCAGCCTGCCTGCCCACGAAGAGAGCACAGCCTCCCCCCCCCCCCAGCTTCTGCAGCAGGGTCTTCGGTGTTCCAAGGGACCCCTCCCCTCCCCCCACTGCTGCGGGCCCTTTGTCTCCTGAGTCCTGGGAAGACCAGCTAGCCCTGTTGCCCTGCTGAGCAGTTCTTCCCAGAGAGGTGAGTGGGTGCTAGCCTGGGCAGCCTGCCTGCCTGTCCGGGAAGGGAGCACAGCCCTTCTCCCCTCAGCTTCTGCAGCAGGGTCTTCGGTGTTCCAAGGGACCCCTCCCCTCCCCCCACTGCTGCGGGCCCTTTGTCTCCTGAGTCCTGGGAAGACCAGCTAGCCCTGTTGCCCTGCTGAGCAGTTCTTCCCAGAGAGGTGAGTGGGTGCTAGCCTGGACAGCCTGCCTGCCTGTCCGGGAAGGGAGCACAGCCCTTCTCCCCTCAGCTTCTGCGGCAGGGTCTTCGGTGTTCCAAGGGACCCCTCCCCTCCCCCCACTGCTGCGGGCCCTTTGTCTCCTGAGTCCTGGGAAGACCAGCTAGCCCTGTTGCCCTGCTGAGCAGTTCTTCCCAGAGAGGTGAGTGGGTGCTAGCCTGGGCAGCCTGCCTGCCTGTCCGGGAAGGGAGCACAGCCCTTCTCCCCTCAGCTTCTGCGGCAGGGTCTTCGGTGTTCCAAGGGACCCCTCCCCTCCCCCCACTGCTGCGGGCCCTTTGTCTCCTGAGTCCTGGGAAGACCAGCTAGCCCTGTTGCCCTGCTGAGCAGTTCTTCCCAGAGCAGTGAGTGGGTGCTCACCGGGGCAGGCAGGCAGGCCTGCCTGCCCACGAAGAGAGCACAGCCCCCCCCAGCTTCTGCAGCAGGGTCTTCGGTGTTCCAAGGGACCCCTCCCCTCCCCCCACTGCTGCGGGCCCTTTGTCTCCTGAGTCCTGGGAAGACCTGCTAGCCCTGTTGCCCTGCTGAGCAGTTCTTCCCAGAGAGGTGAGTGGGTGCTAGCCTGGGCAGCCTGCCTGCCTGTCCGGGAAGGGAGCACAGCCCTTCCCCCCTCAGCTTCTGCGGCAGGGTCTTCGGTGTTCCAAGGGACCCCTCCCCTCCCCCCACTGCTGCGGGCCCTTTGTCTCCTGAGTCCTGGGAAGACCAGCTAGCCCTGTTGCCCTGCTGAGCAGTTCTTCCCAGAGAGGGCTGAGGAGCTCTATCCAGAGAGTGCTGTGAAGTCCTACCCAGAGAGTGCTGAGGAGTTCTATCCAGAAAGTGCTGAGGAGTTTCATCCAGAGTGGGGAAGATGGGCAGGTGCCAATGCAAGAATTCCTCCAACAACCTGAAAGGCAACATGACATCGCCAGAATCCAGGGAGCTCGAAACTAGAAGAATTGAACACCCTACTCCAGAAGAAATAGAAGAAATCGACTCTAAGCGCTTCTTTATGAAAATAATAGAGGAACTTAAACAGGAGGTGAAAATCTGCCATAAAGAAATGGAAGATAAGTATAACAAAAAAATTGAGGAAATGAGTAAAGAAATGGAAGAGAAATATACCAAAAAGTTTGAAGAAATGAGTAAATCCGTAAATGAAATTCTGGGAAACCAAGAAAAAACAATCAAACAGGTAATAGAAACAGTTCAAGATTTGAAAACTGAAATGGAGTCAATGAAGAAATCACAAACCGAGGGCCAGCTGGCTATGGAAAATCTGGGTAAACGAACAGAGACTTCAGAAACAAGCTTAACCAATAGAATACAAGAGATAGAAGAAAGAATCTCAGACTCTGAGGACACCATAGAGAAATTAAACACTCTGTCCAAAGAAAACAGCAAATCCAACAAATTCTCATCACAAAACATTCAGGAACTGTGGGACACAATAAAAAAACCAAATCTAAGAATAATAGGAGTAGAAGAAGGAGAAGAATTGCATTTCAAAGGTCCAGAAAATATACTCAACAAAATTATAGAAGAAAACTTTCCCATCCTAAAGAACGATATTCCTATGAAGGTTCAAGAAGCATACAGAACACCGAATAGACTGGATCAGAAAAAAAATCCCCTCGTCATATAATAATCAAAACACAAAGCATTCAGACTAAAGAAAGGATATTGAGAGCTGCAAAGGAAAAAGGTCAAGTAACTTATAAAGGTAAACCTATCAGACTTACACCAGACTTCTCGATGGAAACCATGAAAGCCAGAAGGTCCTGGATAGAGGTACTGCAGAAACTAAGAGACAATGGATGCAAACCCAGACTACTTTACCCAGCCAAGCTATTGTTCACTATCAACGGAGAAAACAAAATATTCCAGGATAAAAACAAATTTAAACAATACGTAGCTACTAATCCAGCCTTACAGAGAATACTAGAAGGAAAATCACAACCCAAGGAATCCAACATTCCCAACACTGCCTACATTAACTCAGACATCTAGCGACCCTTCACAAGCACAACTCAAAGAAGGAAAACACATACACGCTACTACCCAAAAAAATGACCGGAGTGATCGATCACTGGTCATTAATATCACTTAATATCAATGGTCTCAACTCACCTATAAAGAGGCACAGACTTAGAGATTGGATACGAAAACAGGATCCAACATTCTGCTGTCTACAAGAAACACACCTCAACCACAAAGACAGACACCTACTCAGAGTAAAGGGTTGGGAAAAGGTTTTCCAAGCAAATGGACCTAAGAAACAAGCAGGTGTGGCCATTCTAATATCTAACAAAATCGACTTCAAACTAAAATCAATCAGAAGAGATGGAGATGGACATTTCATACTCATAACAGGAACAATTCATCAGGAAGAAGTCTCAATCTTGAATATCTATGCCCCTAATATAAAGGCACCCACATATGTAAAAGAAACTCTTCTAGAACTCAAGGCAGTCATCAAACCACACACACTAATAGTAGGAGACTTCAACACTCCTCTCTCACCAATGGACAGGTCAATCAGACAGAAACCTAACAGAGAAATAAGAGATTTACTGGAGGTACTGAATCAAATGGACTTAACAGACATCTATAGAACACTCCACCCAAATAGGAAAGAGTATACCTTCTTCTCTGCAGTCCATGGAACCTTCTCGAAAATTGACCACATACTTGGTAACAAAGCAAACTTCCACAGATACAAAAAAATATTAGTGACCACCTGTGTCTTGTCAGATCACCATGGATTAAAATTAGAATTCAACAACAATGGTACCCCCAGGAAGCCAACAAACTCATGGAAGTTGAACAGTCAACTACTAAATCACCCCTGGGTCAAGGAAGAAATAAAGAAAGAAATTAAAGTCTTCCTTGAATATAATGAAAACAAAGACACAACGTATTCAAACCTATGGGACACAATGAAAGCAGTGCTAAGAGGAAAGTTCATAGCACTAAGTGCCCACCTAAAGAAAACAGAGAAAGCACACATTGGAGACTTAACAACACACTTGAAAGCTCTAGAAAAAAAAGAAGCTGATTTACCCAGGAGGAGTAGAAGACTGGAAATAATTAAACTGAGGGCTGAAATCAACAAAATAGAAACACAGAAAACAATTCAAAGAATCAATGAAGCAAAAAGCTGGTTCTTGGAGAAAATTAACAAGATTGACAAACCCCTATCCAAACTAATCAAACGGCAGAGAGAGAACTTGCAAATTAATAGGATCAGAAATGAAAAGGGGGACATAATCACAGACACGGAGGAAATTCAGAGAATCATTAGATCTTACTACGAAAGTTTATATGCCACAAAGTTGGAAAATGTAAAAGAAATGGACATTTTTTTAGATAAGTACCATATACCAAAGTTGAACCAAGACCAGGTGAACAATCTAAATAGACCTGTTAGTCGTGAAGAACTAGAAGCTGTTATCAAAAATCTCCCTACCAAAAAAAGCCCAGGACCAGATGGTTTCAATGCAGAATTCTACCAGAACTTCCAGGAAGAGCTAATACCTATACTCCTTAATGTATTCCACAATATAGAAAAAGAAAAGTCACTGCCAAACTCCTTTTATGAAGCTGCAGTCACCCTAATACCAAAACCACACAAAGACACAACCAAGAAAGAGAATTACAGGCCAATCTCACTCATGAACATCGATGCGAAAATTCTCAATAAAATACTGGCAAACCGAAACCAAGAACACATTAGAAAAATCATCCATTATGATCAAGTAGGCTTCATCCCAGAGATGCAGGGATGGTTCAACATACGCAAATCTATCAATGTAATCCATCATATAAATAAACGGAAAGAAAAAAATCATATGATCATTTCATTGGATGCTGAAAAAGCGTTTGACAAAATTCAACACCCATTTATGATAAAGGTGTTGGAGAGACTGGGGATACAAGGATCATACCTAAATATAATAAAAGCAATATACAGCAAGCCGACAGCTAACATCAAATTGAATGGAGAGAAACTCAAAGCCTTTCCACTAAAATCAGGAACACGACAAGGCTGTCCACTCTCTCCATACCTCTTCAATATAGTGCTTGAAGTTCTAGCAATAGCAATAAGACAACATAAGGGGATCAAGGGGATTCGAATTGGAAAGGCTGAAGTGAAACTTTCGTTATTTGCTGACGATATGATAGTGTACATAAGCGACCCCAAAAACTCTACCAAAGAACTCCTACAGCTGATAAACACCTTTAGTAACGTGGCAGGATACAAGATCAACTCCAAAAAATCAGTGGCACTCCTATACACAAAGGATAAAGAAACGGAGAGGGAAATCAGAGAAACATCACCTTTCACGATAGCCACAAACACCATAAAATATCTTGGGGTCACTCTAACCAAGGATGTGAAAGACCTATTTGACAAGAACTTTAAGCCTTTGAAAAGAGAAATTGAGGAGGATACCAGAAAATGGAAAGACCTCCCCTGCTCTTGGATTGGGAGAATCAACATAGTAAAAATGGCAATTCTACCAAAAGCAATCTACAGATTCAATGCAATCCCCATCAAAATCGCATCAAACTTCTTCACAGACCTTGAGAGAACATTAATCAAGTTTATATGGAAAAACAAAAAACCCAAGATAGCCAAAACAATCTTATACAATAAAAGAACTTCTGGAGGCATTACCATCCCTGACTTCAAACTCTATTATAGAGCTACAGTATTGAAAACAGCTTGGTATTGGCATAAGAACAGAGAAGTCGACCTATGGAATCGAATAGAAGACCCAGATATTAACCCACAAACTTATGAACACCTAATTTTCGACAAGGGAGCTAAAGGTATACAATGGAAGAAGGAAAGCATCTTTAACAAATGGTGCTGGCATAACTGGATGTCAATCTGTAAAAAAATGAAAGTAGATCCATATCTATCACCATGCACAAAAATCAAGTCCAAATGGATTAAAGACATCAACATTAATCCGTCCACTTTGAACCTGATAGAAGAGAAAGTGGGAAGTAGTCTACAAGATTTAGGCACAGGAGTCCTCTTCCTAAGTAGGACCCCAGCAGCACAGACAATAAGAGAAACAATGAATAAATGGGATCTACTGAAACTGGGAAGCTTCTGTAAAGCAAAGGACACTGTCAGTAGGACAAAAAGGCTGCCTTCTGACTGGGAGAAGATCTTCACCAACCCCTCATCAGACAAAGGTCTGATCTCCAGAATATACAAAGAACTCAAGAAACTAGACACTAAAACTCTAATTAACCCAATTAAAAAATGGGGTACTGATCTGAATAGAGAATTCACAACAGATGAACTTCGAATGGCCAGAAGACACTTAAGGTCATGCTCAACCTCCTTAGCGATCAGGGAAATGCAAATCAAAACCACTTTGAGATACCATCTTACACCTGTCAGAATAGCTAAAGTTAAAAACACCAATGATAGCCTATGCTGGAGAGGATGTGGAATGAGGGGAACACTCATCCATTGTTGGTGGGAATGCAAACTTGTGCAGCCACTTTGGAAATCAGTGTGGCGGTTTCTCAGGAAACTGGGAGTCAACCTCCCTCAGGACCCAGCAATTCCTCTCTTGGGAATATACCCTAGAGATTCCCAAACATACTACAAAAGTGTTTGTTCAACTATGTTCATAGCAGCACTATTTGTAATAGCCAGAACCTGGAAACAGCCTAGGTGCCCCTCAATAGAAGAATGGTTAAAAAAGGTGTGGAACATATACACATTAGAGTTTTACTCAGCGGTAAAAAATAATGACATCTTGAATTTTGCATGCAAATGGATGGACATAGAAAACGCTTTACTGAGTGAGGTAAGCCAGACCCAAAAAGAGGAACACGGTATGTATTCACTCATAAGTGGATTCTAACCATAATTTAAGGTCTTTGAGCCTATTATTCGTGATCCTAGAGAAGCTAAATAAGAAGACGAACCTGATGAAGATTATTTAGCTATCCGCCAGGAGGTAGGAAATAGTCAAGAGTCCCAGGTAACCTTGGGTGCATGGGGGGTGGGGGGGGTGGGAGGGTTGTTGGAAGGGGAGAGGGTTAGAGAGAAGGGAGTAGGGGAGGAATGGAGAAAGCTCGGTTGACCGAGATGGGGGGAAGGGAGGAAGGATGAATGTGGGATCAGGGAAGAATATTTTTCAACTAAGGGAGTCATTTTAGAGTTTACAGGAAACTTGATTATATATGGGATCCCAGGTCCAAGGAGAGATCCCCAGATTGTTCTCTGGACAGAGGAGGGGGTGCCTGAACCGGCCTTGGCCCGTGACCATACTGATGAATATTTTGCTTATCACCATAGATCCTTCATCTGGCGTTGGATGGCGATACAGATGGAGGCCCGCGTTGGAGCACCGAACTGAGCCCCCCAAGATCCAAATGAGGAGCAGAAGGAGGAAGAAAATGATGAAGGACTGCGAGGGATACTATCACCCACTGATACAAGGGGTCGGATCTAATGAGAGTTTACCAAGGCCAGATGGACCGTGACTGAACGAGCATGTGATCCAACCAGATTCTCTGAATGTGGCCGGATTTTCTGAATGTGGCTGGCCTGCAGTCTTTCTGAGAAGCCATTGACAATGACACTGGGACTGGTTTCTTCTGCATATACTGGATTTTTGGGATCCAGTCTGTTTGGATGCTCACCTTCCTGAACCTGGAGGGAGGGGGGAGGAACTTGGACTTCCCACAGGGCAGGAGACCCTGACTGCCCTTGGGGACAAAGAGGGAGGAGGAGAGGGAGGGGGGGAGTGGGAGGGCGTTGGGAGGAGGGGCGTAAATGGAAACTTTTTATAATTTAATAAAATTACTTTCAAAAAAAAAGAATAGGAAGAGATAATTAGCTAAATACTGTACTTATCCATGAAATTCGTGATTCATTTCATTCAGAAAGCTAAGCATAGAGAAAAGCCTGGCGGACATGGCAAATACTCCAACACCAGCACTCTAGAGGCAGAACAGGCCTATCTGCTCTGTGTGATTTCAAGGTCAGCCTGATCTAGGTAGAGACCTTACCCCTCTACATGGCGTTAGATGTCCCAGAAAAGGACAGAGGCTCTAGCATGAGAACATGGCTTAGATTCTCCTACCATTAAAATCTTCTGTTCTAGAGCATGTTTGTGAGGCAGTGACCCAATGGATTAGAGGAATACAAAGCAGGACAAGTGGGGTGGTCTAGATCCAAGTGAGGGTAAAAGCAGATCAACTAAGATTTCCACGACCACACAGAAAGAACAGGCAGCTCATCAAATAAGTGTCATTCTATCTAGTACCAAGAATCATTCAGAACCCTTTCCTTTGTGGTCTGTGTCAGAACATAGGAGTTAGACTCATCCAAACAGTACAACCTGGAGATAACACAGCTCCTCACAGGAAGCTAGAAAGCTTTCATATTAACATTTTCCCACTGTCCTAAAGAAAATGTCTGAATTGCACCTTTCTTTGGGACAGAATGTGCTCTGCAACCCTCTGTACCCCTGCAGAGGAATGCCACACCCTCAGCAGGAAGTGTTGGCACCTTATCCAGGGTCTCCACATCAGCTGTTGGTTTAGCATGGCTCCTCCCATCAGACCCCAGTACTATTGCCAGCAGCTCATGGGCAGTGCCTACCTTTACCAATGAGCTGGCATGGCCATGTGGATTGTGCTGAGTGACCAGAGCCAGATCTCTACTTGAGCACTCCCCTGTCCAGGTGTTCTCCTTTGGTTTCTCACAGGAAGCACTGACAGGAGGGAAACTCCATTCCTGGACTTCCCTCTAACTATAATTGACCAGAATATCACACATTCCTCGCTGTCTGTGACTGGCCAGTTTGGTAATATTTCACATCCCAATGCCTTAGTTCAGTTGTATCCAACACAGTCAATAAGCATTGTTCAGGAAACACCAACATACATATCAAATAAAGGATGCATCCTGGCACCTTGCTACCAAGAAGGAACTCATGTCTGTTCCTACAACCACAACAGCCTGGATCCCTGATGGTTGGAGAAATCAGCAGTGCCTGCAGGCCTATGGCTCTGTGTCCTGCTCTGGGAATCAGGCCTCCTCTTTGCATGCAGAGATGGTGATGCCACTAAAGGAGATTCAGCCAATGAACATCCAAACACCTTTCTCCACCTCTGCCATCTACTGTCCCACAGCTGCTCAAAGCATGTCAGACACCAGCCTTCAAGGTGAGTAAAGCCAGGAGGGGAGGTGTGACGTCAGCCCTCAGAGGAGACACAGCTCTACCTGTCAGAAGTGGATGTCCACACAGAGGAAGAATGGGAGTCCTGACGCGTTAGCTGTGGCTCAGGCTCACCATCCCTAAATGCAGTCTCTATAATGAGAGAGAATGCAGGACAGTGAGTGACATCCAAGCTTTATTAAGACATGTCCAAGGACCACACCACAGGAACACATTTCACTGCCAAGGCCAATCAGGCCCATGCTCCAGTGCACTAAAATCACCTCCTTCCTAATATAGCTCTCGGGATTCTAGATGACATCAAGAATTTTCTGTTTTAGTAATACGTGATTTTCCCTGAGTTAAAATTGGACTCTAGAGTAACACAACTCTGAATCTGTCCTGGAGGAGGTGTTCCTCCCACACTCTGAGTGTCTGCTGTGATATTCTCTAAAAATTAAAATTGTAGTAAGACTTTGGTTTGGCCTGTATAATATTGCTAAGCAGGGTAAGAATATTTCTCCCCATCTGTCTCTCTCTGTCTCTGTCTCTTTTCTTGCTCTCTGTTCTCTTTCTCTTTTACAATTGCGTACGCCTTCTCATTCTCTTCCCTTTTCTCTTTCTCTCTGTATCTTCAGGGGTGACCCAAGGCCATGATCACGTACCCATGTTCTCTACCACAAAGTCAAAGCCTAAAGATTTCATTTTTAAATTTTCATATCTCTTTAAAAAAATTCTTGAAATGTGGGGCACAAGGAATGCGGGGCAAAAAAACCAAGGTTTTTTGAAATGCTTGCTTAGGTTTGGATACCTAAACCCACACGAAAATCCAAGCTTATAGGGGCATATGAGTAATATCATGAACAGAAAGAAACTGTCAAGTATGGGTAAGTTTAGGATATAATGGACTAGACAAGCAGACTGATAGCAAACTTCCAAGAAAATGGGAGACACTGTTTCAAAGACAAAAGGGAGATAAAGGGAGGAAAAAGCACCAAGAAATTCTGTCACCTTCCTGTCAATTCTCTGTGGTCACTAAGAACATACATACCATACAACAACAGAGAAAACATGACATTGCATCATCACTAGAAACATCTGAATAGTAACTACGTGTCTCCAAACAGAGATGCTGTCCCTGCTCCTCCAGCAGAACTCAGCAATGCCTGCTGCAATGCTGCAGGAGCCTCAGTGCTGATGTGTTCTGAAAGGGGGATAGCATCTCACTTACAAGGCACTGACTTCGAACTTACTCTGTTTCCGTGGTGGAGAGGAAGTAACCCTGGTATTGACACTTTCAGGCCAGACACTCCATCCACTGCAGAGTCCAGACCTCGGCAATGCCTGCACCCAGGATGCCCAGAAGAAGACAACATCTGTCTGTGGGAACAGGTCATTAATTGTCCTCATGCACAATCCTTCTGAATTTCTGGCCTTGCCTCCAGCCCCAAGCCTGGAAAAGACACAGAAAAACAATGCAGATGAGATGAATGCTGAGCAGTCAACACCTCTGGATTCCTATGAGGGCACAAAATATAACCAAGATGCATCACTCCTCCCTTTAGCACACTCCAGCATGCAGCAACCTTTGAGCTACAGTGATGCTGGGAGCCTGAGGCAGAAGCTAGCTTCTCATAATGCCACTGTGGGAAACAGTAGCCTTGGTCTAGAAGAGCCTGAGACTCTGCAGAGTGTCATGGAATCTAGCGTTGACTTTCAGACATGACTACTCTGGTGGCAGGTATTCACCTACCCCAGTTCTGTTTTATTGATTTTTGTTGAGCTCTACATTTTTCTCTGCTCCCCTCCCTGGCTTTTTCTTCCCCTTTCAACCCTCTCTCCCAAGGTCCCCATGCTTCCAATTTACTCATGAGATCTTGTCTTTTTCTACTTTCTACTTCCCATGTAGATTAGATCTATGTAAGTCTCTCTTAGTGTCCTCATTGTTGTCTAAGTTCTCTGGGATTGTGGTTTGTAGGCTGATTTTCTTTGCTCTATGTTTAAAAACCAATTATGAGTGAGTACATGTGATAACTGTCTTTCTGTATCTGGGTTACCTCACTCAAAATGTTTCCTAGTTCCATCCATTTTCCTGCAAAATTCAAGATGTAATTATTTTTTCTGATGTGTAGTACTCCATTGTGTAAATATACCATATTTTTTTTATCCATTCTACAGTCAAGGAGCATTTAAGTTGTTTCCAGGTTCTGGCTATGACAAACAATGCTGCTATGAACATAGTTGAGCACATGTCCTTGTGGCATGATTGAGCATCCTTTGGATATATACCCAGAAGTGGTACTACTGGGTCTTAAGGAAGGTTGTTTCCTAATTTTCTGAGAAATTGCCACACTAACATCCAAAGGGCCTGCTTCCCCAACTCTTAAACTTCATCACTGACCTTGACCAAATGGAAGATCTCACAACGAGCAAAACAGACATCAGGAAGGATCAAGCCCAGTCACACACTGGAATCTTCATTTTATTATCCAAACCAGGGACCAAGAAAGACCAGAAAGACTCTGATCAACTTCAGAGCTCCTCACTCCATAATTCAGCATCAGGACTCTCCTGGATGGAGAAGATCTTGGGGAGGTGCTGGGGCCAGTAAAAAGGCTATTGACAACACGGCCAAGTACATGAAGGGCAAAGCTCAGAAATCAGCACCAAACAGACCCAGCATAGCATTGGCATAAGCACAGGAGAAGACCAAGAGGACCAGAGAAAGCAACTCCAAAACAATACAAGAGCTGAAGCCATCAAGTTATAGTGTCAAGGAAGAAGAGAAGACCATCATCTCTAAGACCAAGAAGAAGAGAAATCCACCTGAGCTCAGCAATGACATCTTTAATAAGACTTGAACTCACCACAGCATGCACATGCTGGCATCTCTGCAGGTCTTTCACCCACTGGGAAAGAAGAATGAGAAGAAAACTGGCATCTCTTCCTTGCAGGCTATACTAAACTTCAAAGTTTCTGCAGCAGTAAAGCTCCCAGGACAGCCCCAACCATCACATCCCTTCTGGATGTACCACATGATGGCAGAGGCCATGAAAAATCCCAGGGCATCCCACACTAGTGAATTAACAGAACATTTAAAAACTTTTGAAGAAAAAGAAGCAAACTCACCTAAGAGAACTAGACGGCAGGAAATAATCAAATTGAGATCTGAAATCAACAAAATAGAAACAAAGAAAACAATACAAAGAATCAATGAGACAAAGAGTTGGTTCTATAAGAAAATCAACAAAATAGACAAACCTTTATCCAAACTAACCAAAATGCAGAGAGAGGATATCCAAATTAATAAAATCAGAAATGAAAAGGGGGATATAACAACAGACATGGAGGAAATACAGAGGGTCATCAGGTCATATTTTGAAAATCTGTACTCCACAAGATTGGAAATCTTAAAGAAAATGGACAACTTTCTGGATAAATATCACTTACCAAAATTAAATCAAGACCAGACAAGCAGATTAAATAGACCTATAAATTCTGAAGAAATAGAAATAGTCATCAAAAGTCTCCCGAACAAACAAAGCCCAGGACCAGATGGTTTCAGCTCAGAATTCTACAAAACTTTAAAGAAGAACTAATACCAATACTCCTCAAATTATTCCACACAATAGAAACAGAGGGAACATTGCCAAATTCTTTTTATGCGGCTACAATTACCCTGATACCCAGACCACAGAAAGACAATACTAAGAAAGAGAATTACAGACCAATCTCACTCATGAACATTGATGCAAAAATACTAAGTAAAATACTAGCATATCAAATTCAAGAACACATCAGAAACCATCATCCAGCATGACCAAGTTGGCTTCATCCCACAGATGCAGGGATGGTTCAACATACAAAAATCTGCCAACGTAATCCACCATATAAGCAAGCTGAAAAATAAAAACCACATGATCATCTCACTAGATGTCAAAAAAGCATTTGACAAAATACAACATCCCTTCATGATAAAGGTCTTGGAGAGAGCAGGGATACAAGAAACATACCTAAACATAATTAAGGCAATATACAGCAAGCGAACAACTAACATTAAACTAAATGGAGAGAAACTCCCAGCGATTCCACTGAAATCAGGAACAAGACAAGGTTGTCCACTCTCCATACCTATTTAATATAGTTCTTGAGGTCCTAGCTAGAGCAATAAGACACCAAAGGGAGATCAAGGGGATACAAATTGGAAAAAGAAGAAGGCAAACTCTCACTGTATGCTGATGATATGATAGTTTATATAAGTGATCACAAAAATTCTACCAAGGAACTTCTACAACTCATAAACACTTTCAGTAATGTAGCAGGATACAAGATTAATTCAAAAAAATCAGTAGCCTTCCTGTACACAGATGATAAAGGGGTTGAGGAAAAAATGAGGGAATCAACACCCTTCAAAATAGCCAAGCCTGCCCCTGCCAAGGTGGATGCTAAGCCGAAAAAGGCCGCGGGAAAGGATAAGTCATCAGATAAAAAAGTGCAAACAAAGGGGAAGAGGGAAGCAAAGGGCAAACAGGCAGAAGTGGCTGACCAGAAAACTACAGATCTGCCTGCAGAGAATGGAGAGACCGAAAACCTGAGTCCAGCCTCTGAAAGAGAAGAGAAAGAAGCCAAGTCTGACTAACCATCCATTGTGTCTGTCAGTGTCCCCACCTCCCTTCTTGTACAATCCAAAGGAATGTTTTTATCAACTATTTTGTAAATGCGGGTTTTTTAGTAGCTCTAGAAACGTTTTTAAAAGGTTTTTAAAATGGCCTCATCCCATTTTTTAACTGAAAATGGCTTTTTAAGAGGTTAAATCACTTGCTGGTTGGTTTTTTTTGTTTTGTTTTGTTTTGTTTTTTGTACAACCAGAAAATAGCAGGATACTGCATCAGGAGAGGCTGTGACTGTCTCATGGGTCACCATAACATTCTGTAGTGGGTGCTAATTTTATATCCTACAACACAAAGCATATACTAAATGGTATCTTGGAGTCTTGGTCATGCACTTGAATCTGGAATATTTTCAGTTATGTCCAGTGTCGTGTTTCGTAGAACTATTGGCTAAAAATCCACTCCTCAGTCCTTGCCCTGAAAGCATTGAACTTTTGAGTGTGTCCTGTGCGTGGCATAAAATGGTGAGTCAGTGGAGTTGAGGATTGTGAGCAATTTATTATTATGTGAGGTCTTGGGGAAGACTTGCCAAGTTTGGGGATGGAACATCACTTGGGATAAGTTCAAAGAGAAACAACACATGGCTCTTTTGTGTATGTGAACACAATGTATGACTCCTCAGAGTTTGGATACATATTTTAAGAACTGAAATGTCTGTGTACTTTACTCCTCAACCAATAAAATCTCCATTGTGAAAGAAAAAAAGACACAGACATGACTCTAAACCCAAAAGTACAGAACCTGAACTGAATTCAGCCATCACAGAAACACAAAGACACAAACATGACTCTAGACCCAAAAGTACAGAACCTGAACCTGAATTCATCTAACACGGAAACACAAAGACACAAACACACAGATAATGTCTCACCTCCAAGTGAGTCTTCAGAGACGAGGGTTGTCACCAATCCCCAGATGAGCCCCCAAATGAAAGACCTCTGAAGCGGGGAGACTCTCACTCAAGTCTTGGGATAACACGACTCCCCAGGAACACACGAGAGACCATCCTTGCTGCGATCACATGAGGTTTATTGACAAGACAGGAACCAGTGCACTGGGGCCCAAACTCATTTCTCACACAGGGGTAGAGAGTTCGGCCCCGAGTAGCTGGGAGAAGAGGTATTTAAGGGAAGAAACCATAGCCCAATAATCCAAAAGGGGTAGGGAGGGCATCATTGGAAAAATTCTGAAAATACCGGTGATCATTGAAAAATTCCGAAAATATCAATGATAATCACATGGGGGTAACTCTCTGTTTCTCAAGATTATTCTCAAGATTATAATCTAACTTTATCTTCATTTAGTTCTTGAAACAGTCACTGAACTGGCTAACCTAGATTTTTGGCTCTTCTCTTCCTGCTAGATTTTTGGCTCTATTTTTCCTGCTACAGGGGTCTGGCTTTATCTGGGTCTTTCAGTATATTGATACAAGTTTTAGTATATATTTTCATATTGCATTATATATCATATTGTATTGTATATCATTATATTTCATATTGCATCCCTGATCAAGATACTTACAGATTATTTATATTTTGAGATCATTGTCCTCATTTGTTGCACATTTTTTTTACAGATTATTTAATATTAGGACTTGAAGTTTTAGTCTTTAATACAGGTATTTAGTCTTTTATACAGGTATTAATTGTTATAGGTCAATAGTTGTGCATGTTTGTTGTACATACATTCAGAACAATTAGGTTCTATAGATACATAGAGATTGTATTCTGTCTAGATAGATAATCTTCAAGCATTTCTAGGATCTATAAAACATGGCATTTTTAAATAACTTAGGGTTCTGTTGACATGATTGCTCCAGACAGTACCAATCTATTCCTGAGAGAATGTTGAGCACTGAAGATACTCCACTCAGAGTTTGTTTTCTTCTTGGCACAATTGGTCTTTAGGCAAAGACCCATACCTCAAACACTGGCAAAGTACATGGTATCTGGAAATGGGTAAGTTGTACACAAGGAAAAAGACTGTCAAAACTTGCCAAGACAGGGTAAGATGGTTCTGAAAATTTTTCTGCCTCTGAAAATGGTCCATCAGTTAGAAAGACCTTAGCCAAAGTTGGTTGCTTCAACACTGTAAATGAGACTTTTGGGTGATTGTTCAGGTAGCTGTCTACATCATATATTGCTTGTTTTGGAAGCAATATATGTACTTCCTGCCTGCTCAAGTAATATTATCTCCCTTCTCAGACCTTTGATGGGGTTGAAGATTAGATAGTCATAGTTACATAGTTACATAGTCTTATGATCTAGACAAGTCATTTCCTATACAAGACTTAAGCTCAGTAGGATAGAATGCTTACTAAAACATTTAGCATACATTTCTTGCTTAATATTGTTTATGCTGCTTATTATTCTAATTATACTTGATATCTGTTTCTAGTGTATATAGTTTTTATTGGGTTTGGAATTCTCTTATTTAAATAAAGGGGGAGGTGCTGTGGGAGCACATTCTGCCCCTTCAGCCAATAGCTTTTAAAATACCAGCCCACTTGGGTGTGGTCTCTGATACTGTAAAAAGCAGCTGTAAAGTGTGTGCTCACTCTCTTGCCTCTGGATCCCACTTCTGGCTCCTAGACTTTGTTCCTGTTCATGCAGAGGACTGTTATCTAAAACAGTGATCTGTAAGTTTTCCCTTAAATAAATAACCCTTTTATTTTTCAAAATTCTGAACTGGTGTGGTATTATTTACTTCCATCATCAAATACCCATCTTCAAAACTTCAAGGGACCTTAGACATCTAGATGTTTAAAGAAGAGAAATTTGATTATAATACCATTATACTTTGCAGTGTAAGATCACACCACCTAAACATACATATAATGGTAGTTGACACTTATTAAAAATCAAAGGTGGCTTTGGAGTTGGATGGTGGCTATCTGTAACATGAGGGCCGGCTTGTTGGGACTTATGTCCTGCCCAGTTCCCACAGTCAGTAAGCCCCCAAAGAAAGTCACACAGAGAGTCTATATTAATGATAAACTGATTGGCCCATTAGCTCAGGCTTCGTATTAGCTCTTATAAATTATATTAACCCATTATTCTAGTATATGTTAGCCACATGGCTCAGTACCTTTTTCAGTGGGGCAGGTCACATCTTACTTCTTCCGTGATCTGGGAAGGACTGGGGAGGAATGGGCATCCTCCTTCCTAGAATTCTGTTTTTATTGCCCCACCTCTACTTCCTCTCTGGCTGTACTGCCTATACTTCCTGCCTGGTTATTAACCAACCAGTGTTTATTTAAAACATAATTGACAGATATAGAGCCGGGGTGGGCACCGCGGGCCAGGTTAGGCGGTGAGTGCAAAGGGGCTGGAGTCCCTTTGTTCCAAAAGCCGGCCTGCAGCAAGCCAAGACTGCAGGCAGGGGCACCTCTGACCAGCGAGGGGCTCTGTTCCTGTGGAGGGGTAAGTGTATTGTTCCTGACCGCCACACAAGGCCGGTTAGGGAACACACAATACTCCCGCCACCCTTATCTCCCTGACTACTCCAAAGGGGCAGCTTCCCCAGCTAACCCCTCTCTCCTGCAACGCCATCCCAGTTTTCTGCCTGGAACCCATCCCCTCCCCTCTCCTTTTTTCGGGGCTTAAATTCCTCCATCTCAGCCGGGGTGGGCACCGCGGGCCAGGTTAGGCGGTGAGTGCAAAGGGGCTGGAGTCCCTTTGTTCCAAAAGCCGGCCTGCAGCAAGCCAAGACTGCAGGCAGGGGCACCTCTGACCAGCGAGGGGCTCTGTTCCTGTGGAGGGGTAAGTGTATTGTTCCTGACCGCCACACAAGGCCGGTTAGGGAACACACAATACTCCCGCCACCCTTATCTCCCTGACTACTCCAAAGGGGCAGCTTCCCCAGCTAATCCCTCTCTCCTGCAACGTCATCCCAGCTTTCTGCCTGGAACCCATCCCCTCCCCTCTCCTTTTTTCGGGGCTTAAATTCCTCCATCTCAGC
This sequence comes from Myodes glareolus, assembly GCF_982192425.1. Taxonomy (NCBI): domain Eukaryota; kingdom Metazoa; phylum Chordata; class Mammalia; order Rodentia; family Cricetidae; genus Myodes; species Myodes glareolus. The sequence continues at coordinate 47,933,071 of NC_142026.1, read as the reverse complement.
CGGGGTGGGCACCGCGGGCCAGGTTAGGCGGTGAGTGCAAAGGGGCTGGAGTCCCTTTGTTCCAAAAGCCGGCCTGCAGCAAGCCAAGACTGCAGGCAGGGGCACCTCTGACCAGCGAGGGGCTCTGTTCCTGTGGAGGGGTAAGTGTATTGTTCCTGACCGCCACACAAGGCCGGTTAGGGAACACACAATACTCCCGCCACCCTTATCTCCCTGACTACTCCAAAGGGGCAGCTTCCCCAGCTAATCCCTCTCTCCTGCAACGTCATCCCAGCTTTCTGCCTGGAACCCATCCCCTCCCCTCTCCTTTTTTCGGGGCTTAAATTCCTCCATCTCAGCCGGGGTGGGCACCGCGGGCCAGGTTAGGCTGTGAGTGCAAAGGGGCTGGAGTCCCTTTGTTCCAAAAGCCGGCCTGCAGCAAGCCAAGACTGCAGGCAGGGGCACCTCTGACCAGCGAGGGGCTCTGTTCCTGTGGAGGGGTAAGTGTATTGTTCCTGACCGCCACACAAGGCCGGTTAGGGAACACACAATACTCCCGCCACCCTTATCTCCCTGACTACTCCAAAGGGGCAGCTTCCCCAGCTAACCCCTCTCTCCTGCAACGCCATCCCAGCTTTCTGCCTGGAACCCATCCCCTCCCCTCTCCTTTTTTCGGGGCTTAAATTCCTCCATCTCAGCCGGGGTGGGCACCGCGGGCCAGGTTAGGCTGTGAGTGCAAAGAGGCTGGAGTCCCTTTGTTCCAAAAGCCGGCCTGCAGCAAGCCAAGACTGCAGGCAGGGGCACCTCTGACCAGCGAGGGGCTCTGTTCCTGTGGAGGGGTAAGTGTATTGTTCCTGACCGCCACACAAGGCCGGTTAGGGAACACACAATACTCCCGCCACCCTTATCTCCCTGACTACTCCAAAGGGGCAGCTTCCCCAGCTAACCCCTCTCTCCTGCAACGCCATCCCAGCTTTCTGCCTGGAACCCATACCCTCCCCTCTCCTTTTTTCGGGGCTTAAATTCCTCCATCTCAGCCGGGGTGGGCACCACGGGACGTACAGGCGGTGAATGCAAAGGGACGGAAATCCCTTTGTTCTAAAGCCTGCCTGCAGCAACCTAAGGCTGCAGGCAAAGTGATTCCTGGATAGCAAGGGGCATTAATCCAGTAGTAAAGACCCAGCGGAGGGAAGAGCCATTGGAGAGCATCTGAAGGAAGAGATGGGCAGGCGCCAAGGCAAGAATTCCTCCAACATTCTGAAAAACAACACGAAAACACCAGATCCCAGCGATCTTATGACAGAAGGACTTGAACACCCGATACCGGAAGAAGTGGAAAACAGTGTCATTATAAAAGCAATAGAGTCTCTTAAACAGGGTATGAATAACTCACTTAAAGAAATAGAAGAGAAATATAACAAAAAGATGGAAGAAATGAGTAAAGAAATGGAAGACAAATATAACAAAAAGTTTGAAGAAATAAGTAAATTCGTAAATGATACCCTGGGAAACCAAGAAAAAACAATCAAACAGGTAATGGAATCAGTTCAAGAATTGAAAACTGAAATGGAGGCAGTGAAGAAAACACAAACCGAGGACCGACTGGATATGGAAAATCTAGGTAAACAAACAGAGACTTCAGGAACAAGCATAACCAATAGAATACAAGAGATAGAAGAACGAATCTCAGATTATGAAGACACCATAGAGAAAATAAATGCCCTGACCAAAGAAAACAGCAAATCCAACAAATTCTCATCACAAAACATTCAGGAAATATGGGACATAATAAAAAAACCAAATCTAAGAATAATAGGAGTAGAAGAAGGAGAAGAATTGCAGACCAAAGGTCCAGAAAATATATTCAACAAAATTATAGAAGAAAACTTTCCCATCCTAAAGAGTGATATTCCTATGAAGGTGCAAGAAGCATACAGAACACCGAATAGACTGGATCAGAAAAAAACATCCCCTCGCCATATAATAATCAAAACACAAAGCATTCAGATTAAAGAAAGGATATTAAGAGCTGCAAAGGAAAAAGGTCAAGTAACCTATAAAGGTAAACCTATCAGACTTACACCAGACGTCTCTATAGAAACCATGAAAGCCAGAAGGTCCTGGATAGAGGTACTGCAGAAACTAAGGGACCATGGATGCAAGCCCAGATTAATATACCCAGCCAAGCTTTCATTCACTATCAACGGAGAAAACAAAATATTCCAGGATAAAAACAAATTTAAACAATACGTAACTACTAATCCAGCCCTACAGAGAATATTAGAAGGAAAATTACATCCCAAGGAATCCAACATTGCCAACACTGACTACAATAACTCAGACATCTAGCGACCATTCACTAGCACAACCCAAAGAAGGAAAACACATACACCCTACTACCTAAAAAAAAAAAAAATGACTCGAGTCAACAACCACTGGTCATTAATATCTCTTAATATCAATGGACTCAATTCACCTATAAAGAGGCACAGACTTAGAGATTGGATACGAAAACAGGATCCAACATTCTGCTGTTTACAAGAAACACACCTCAACCACAAAGACAGACACCTACTCAGAGTAAAGGGTTGGGAAAAGGTTTTCCAAGCAAATGGACCTAAGAAACAAGCGGGTGTGGCCATTCTAATATCTAACAAAATCGACTTCAAACTAAAATCAATCAGAAGAGATGGAGATGGACATTTCATACTCATAACAGGAACAACTCATCAGGAAGAAGTCTCAATCCTGAATATCTATGCCCCTAATATAAAGGCACCCACTTATGTAAAACAAACTCTTCTAGAACTCAAGGCAGTCATCAAACCACACACACTAATAGTAGGAGACTTCAACACTCCTCTTTCACCAATGGACAGGTCAATCAGACAGAAACCAAACAGAGAATTAAGAGATTTATTGGAGGTATTGAATCAAATGGACTTAACAGACATCTATAGAACACTCCACCCAAATAGGAAAGAATATACCTTCTTCTCTGCAGTTCATGGAACCTTCTCGAAGATTGACCACATACTCGGTAACAAAGCAAACTTCCACAGATACAAAAAAATATTAGTAACCACATGTGTCTTGTCAGATCACCATGGATTAAAATTAGAATTCAACAACAATGCTAACCCCAGGAAGTCAACAAACTCATGGAAGTTGAACAGTCAACTACTAAATCACCCCTGGGTCAAGGACGAAATTAAGAAAGAAATTAAAGACTTCCTTGAATTTAATGAAAACAAAGACACAACATACTCAAACCTATGGGACACTATGAAAGCAGTGCTAAGAGGAAAGTTCATAGCAATAGGTGCCCAAATAAAGAAAACGGAGAAAGCACACATTGGAGACCTAACAGCACACTTGAAAGCTCTAGAAAAAAAAGAAGCTGATTCACCCAGGAGGAGTAGAAGACTGGAAATAATCAAACTGAGGGCTGAAATCAACAAAATAGAAACAGAGAAAACAATCCAAAGAATCAATGAATCAAAAAGCTGGTTCTTGGAGAAAATCAACAAGATTGACAAACCCCTATCCAAACTAATCAAACGGCAGAGAGAGAACGTGCAAATTAATAGGATCAGAAATGAAAAGGGGGACATAACCACAGACACAGAGGAAATTCAGAGAATCATTAGATCTTACTACGAAAGTTTATATGCCACAAAGTTGGAAAATGTAAAAGAAATGGACATTTTTTTAGATAAGTACCATATACCAAAGTTGAACCAAGAACAGGTGAACAATCTAAATAGACCTGTTAGTCGCGAAGAATTAGAAGCTGTTATCAAAAATCTCCCTACCAAAAAAAGCCCAGGACCAGATGGTTTCAATGCAGAATTCTACCAGAACTTCCAGGAAGAGCTAATACCTATACTCCTTGACGTATTCCACAATATAGAAACAGAAGAGTCATTGCCTAACTCCTTTTATGAAGCTACAGTTACTCTAATACCAAAACCACACAAAGACACAACCAAGAAAGAGAATTACAGGCCAATCTCACTCATGAACATTGACGCGAAAATTCTCAATAAAATACTGGCAAACCGTATCCAAGAGCACATTAGAAAAATTATCCATTATGATCAAGTCGGCTTCATTCCAGAGATGCAGGGCTGGTTCAACATTCGCAAATCTATCAATGTAATCCATCATATAAATAAACTGAAAGAAAAAAACCATATGATCATCTCACTAGATGCTGAAAAAGCATTTGACAAAATTCAACACCCATTTATGATAAAGGTGTTGGAGAGGCTGGGGATACAAGGATCATACCTAAATATAATAAAAGCAATATACAGCAAGCCGACAGCTAACATCAAACTGAATGGAGAGAAACTCAAAGCCTTTCCACTAAAATCAGGAACGCGACAAGGCTGTCCACTCTCTCCATACCTCTTCAATATAGTGCTTGAAGTTCTAGCAATAGCAATAAGACAACATAAGGAGATCAAGGGGATTCGTATTGGAAAGGATGAAGTTAAACTTTCGTTATTTGCTGACGATATGATAGTTTACATAAGTGACCCCAAAAACTCTACCAAAGAACTCCTACAGCTGATAAACACCTTTAGTAACGTGGCAGGATACAAGATCAACTCCAAAAAATCAGTGGCCTTCCTATACACAAAGGATAAAGAAGCAGAGAGGGAAATCAGAGAAACATCACCTTTCATGATAGCCACAAATAGCATAAAATATCTTGGGGTTACTCTAACCAAGGAAGTGAAAGACCTATTTGACAAAAACTTTAAGTCGTTGAAGAAAGAAATTGAGGAGGATACCAGAAAATGGAAAGACATCCCCTGCTCTTGGATTGGGAGAATCAACATAGTAAAAATGGCAATTCTACCAAAAGCAATCTATAGATTCAATGCAATCCCCATCAAAATTCCATCAAACTTCTTCACAGACCTTGAGAGAACAATAATCAAGTTTATATGGCAAAACAAAAAACCCAGGATAGCCAAAACAATCTTATACAATAAAGGAACTTCAGGAGGCATTACCATCCCTGACTTCAAACTCTATTATAGAGCTACAGTATTGAAAACAGCTTGGTATTGGCATAAGAACAGAGAAATCGACCTTTGGAATCGAATAGAAGACCCGGATATTAACCCACAAACCTATGAGCACCTAATTTTTGACAAGGGAGCTAAAGGTATACAATGGAGGAAGGAAAGCATCTTTAACAAATGGTGCTGGCATAACTGGATGTCAACCTGTAAAAAAATGAAAGTAGATCCATATCTTTCACCATGCACAAAAATCAAGTCCAAATGGATTAAAGACATCAACATTAATCCGTCCACTTTGAACCTAATAGAAGAGAAAGTGGGAAGTAGTCTACAAGATATAGGCACAGGAGCCCTCTTCCTAAGTAGGACCCCAGCAGCACAGACAATAAGAGAAACAATGAATAAATGGGATCTACTGAAACTGAGAAGCTTCTGTAAAGCAAAGGACACTGTCAGTAAAACAAAAAGGCTACCTTCTGACTGGGAGAAGATCTTCACCAACCCCTCATCAGACAAAGGTCTGATCTCCAGAATATACAAAGAACTCAAGAAACTAGGCACTAAAACTCTAATTAACCCAATTAAAAAATGGGGTACTGATCTGAACAGAGAATTCACAACAGATGAACTTCGAATGGCCAGAAGACACTTAAGGTCATGCTCAACCTCCTTAGCGATCAGGGAAATGCAAATCAAAACCACTTTGAGGTATCATCTTACACCTGTCAGAATAGCTAAAGTTAAAAACACCAATGATAGCCTATGCTGGAGGGGATGTGGAATGAGGGGAACACTCATCCATTGTTGGTGGGAATGCAAACTTGTGCAGCCACTTTGGAAATCAGTGTGGCGGTTTCTCAGGAAACTGGGAGTCAACCTCTCTCAGGACCCAGCAATTCCTCTCTTGGGAATATACCCTAGAGATGCCCAAACATACTACAAAAGCGTTTGTTCAACTATGTTCATAGCAGCACTATTTGTAATAGCCAGAACCTGGAAACAGCCTAGGTGCCCCTCAATAGAAGAATGGTTAAAAAAGGTGTGGAACATATACACATTAGAGTTTTACTCAGCGGTAAAAAATAATGACATCTTGAATTTTGCATGCAAATGGATGGACATAGAAAACGCTTTACTGAGTGAGGTAAGCCAGACCCAAAAAGAGGAACACGGTATGTATTCACTCATAAGTGGATTCTAACCATAATTAAAGGTCTTTGAGCCTATTATTCGTGATCCTAGAGAAGCTAAATAAGAAGACGAACCTGATGAAGATTATTTACCTATCCGCCAGGAGGTAGGAAATAGTCAAGAGTCCCAGGTAACCTTGGGTGCACGGGGGGGGGGGGGGTAGGGTGGGGTGGTGGGAGGGTTGTTGGAAGGGGAGAGGGTTAGAGAGAAGGGAGCAGGGGAGGAATGGAGAAAGCTCGGTTGACCGGGATGGGGGGAAGGGAGGAAGGATGAATGTGGGATCAGGGAAGAATATATTTCAACTAAGGGAGTCATATTAGAGTTTACAGGAAACTTGATTATATATGGGATCCCAGGTCCAAGGAGAGATCCCCAGATTGTTCTCTGGACAGAGGAGGGGGTGCCTGAACCGGCCTTGTCCCGTGACCATACTGATGAATATTTTGCTTATCACCATAGATCCCTCACCTGGCGTTGGATGACGATACAGATGGAGGCCTGCGTTGGAGCACCGAACTGAGCCCCCCAAGTTCCAAACGAGGAGCAAAAGGAGGAAGAAAATGACGAAGGACTGCGAGGGATACTATCACCCACTGATACAAGGGGTCGGATCTAATGAGAGTTTACCAAGGCCAGATGGACCGTGACTGAACGAGCATGTGATCCATCCAGATTCTCTGAATGTGGCTGGATTTTCTGAATGTGGCTGGCCTGCAGTCTTTCCGAGAAGCCATTGACAATGACACTGGGACTGGTTTCCTCTGCATAGACTGGATTTTTGGGATCCAGTCTGTTTGGATGCTCACCTTCCTGGACCTGGAGTGAGGGGGGAGGAACTTGGACTTCCCACAGGGCAGGAGACCCTGACTGCCCTTGGGGACAAAGAGGGAGGAGGAGAGGGAGGGGGGGAGTGGGAGGGCGTTGGGAGGAGGGGCGTAAATGGAAACTTTTTATAATTTAATAAAATTACAAAAAAAAAAAAAAAAAAAAAACTGCTGGTACACGAACAAAAAAAAAATAAAAAAAAAATAAAACATAATTGACAGATATAGAATTATTCTCCCACATCAGTTATACTTCTCTAAATCCAAGCATGTTGTTAAAGAAAAAATTCAGAGTTTAAGTATCATATCCAAAGCCACCTGGTATGGGACAGAAGGAAGATAAAATCTGGACTACCATTATTAAAACTCTGCATTCAAAAATTTTACTTATCCCCATACCTATTTTTGTCTCTATGGTATCTTTCATTGAATATATGTCTACAGAAATTCAAACTTTTGATTTTGATATAAATAATGTTCAGTTTTCCATGATGAACAATAAATTTTCCTGCAGTAATTTTTGAAGTCATCAAGAAGAAGTGGCCCCCAACAATGATTCCACCTGGGTGATATGATGCCATTATGTTGATAGTACATTTTTAAGATCAATTTTGGGTTACAAACTCCTCAAGATGATTCCAATTTGGCTAGCTAAGATGGTGTACCTTCCTATAACATTCTGGCCAAATCTTCAAATAAGAATTTCAGGAAAAAAATGATAATTACTCAGAGACTTTCTACAATTGTATCAGCCAGTTATATTGAAACTTAACCATCATTATATTTTTTTACAGGATCCCATAGAAATAGCATTACTACCATGGCAGCTGGGAGTAATTCTAGAAAATCATGTCCCCTTTCCCAACAAAGCTTGTCCTCAGAGTTGTGGACATCTATTAGGGATTGATTATAAGTGATATAGGGTTGGGGATGGAAATGAAATCGGCTAAAGAATCACTTTTAAAAAATGGATGGGAAGGGATAATAGGTAGTATATCTACTCGTGAGCTATTATGTATACACAATTTACATTGGTATAGATTCTTGTATACTGATACAAATTCAAATTATATTTGTTATGTTGAATATACTCCTATTTCTGTTTACAATATTCTTGTACCTACAGAGAGTTATTTTGTCATACTGTATATATGCATGCTTCTACCTCTGCTTAAGATATTTTGTATACTGATACAACCTTAGGATATACATTTCTACCTCTAATCTAGATTTTTTTAATTATTTATTTATTTATTTATTTATTAAAAATTTCCACCTCTTCCCCACCTCCCTTTTCCCTCTCCCTCCGCACCTTCCCCTCCCCACCTCCACCTTCCCACCTCCCCCTCCCTCTCTAGTCTTAAGAGCAGTCAGGGTTCCCTGCCCCGTGGGAAGTCCAAGGTCCTCCCCGCTCCATACAGGTCTATAAAGGTGAGCATCCAAACAAACCAGGCTCACACAAAGTCAGTCCATGCAGTAGAATAAAAAACCAGTGCCATTGTCCTTGGCTTCTCAGTCAGCCTGCATTGCCAGCCACATTCAGAGAGTCTGGTTTGATCACATGCTCCATCACTCCCAGTCCAGCTGGCCTTGGTGAGCTCCCATTAGATCAGTCCCACCGTTTCAGTGGGTGGACACACCCCTCGTGATCCTGACTTCCTTGCTCAGGTTCTCCCTCCTTCTGCTCCTCATTTGGACCTAGGGAGTTAAGTCCAATGCTCCAATGTGGGTCTCTGTCTCTATCTCCATCCATCACCAGATGAAGGTTCTATGGTAATATGTAAAATATTCATCAATATGGTTATGGGACAAGGCAGGTTCAGGTACCCTCTCCTCTGCTGCCCAATGAACAATCTGGGGACCTCTCCTTGGACCTGGGAACCCCTCCAGAATCAAGTCTCTTGCAAACCCCAAAATGGCCCCCTTAGTTGAGATATTTACTTCCCTGCCCCCATATCCATCCTTCCTCCATCCCACCCATCCCATTCCCCCAAGCTATCCCGAATCCACCCCTTCTCCCTTATCTCTACCCATCTCCCCTTACATCCACCCCACACCTCCCCGTGCACCCAAGTTTGCCTGGCAATCTTGTATACTTTCAATATCCAGGAGGATAACTATATGATTTTCTTCAGGTTCACTTTCTTATTTAGCTTCTCTAGGATCACAAATTACAGGCTCAAAGACCTTTAATTATGGCTAGAATCCACTTATGAGTGAGTACATACCATATTCCTCTTTTTGGGTCTGGGTTACCTCACTCAGTAAAGCATTTTCTATTTCCATCCATTTGCATGCAAAATTCAAGATGTTATTGTTTTTTACCGCTGAATAAAACTCTAATGTGTATATGTTCCACACCTTCTTTAACCATTCTTCTATTGAGGGGCGCTTAGGTTGTTTCCAGGTTCTGGCTATTACAAATAGTGCTGCTATGAACATAGCTGAACAAATGCTTTTGTAGTATGATAGGGCATCTCTTGGGTATATTCCCAAGAGTGGAATTGCTGGGTCCTGAGGTAGGTTGACTCCCAGTATCCTGAGAAACCTCCACACTGATTTTCACAGTGACTGCACAAGTTTGCATTCCCACCAACAATGGATGAGTGTTCCCCTCACTCCACATCCTCTCCAGCATAGGCTATCATTGGTGTTTTTGAGTTTAGCTATTCTGACAGGTGTAAGATGATATCTCAAAGTTGTTTTGATTTGCATTTCCCTGATCGCTAAGGAGGTTGAGCATGACCTTAAGTGTCTTTTGGCCATTTGAACTTCTTCTGCCGAGAATTCTCTATTCAGTTCAGTACTCCATTTTTTAATTGGGTTAATTAGAGTTTTAATGTATAGTTTCTTGAGTTCTTTATATATTTTGGAGATCAGACCTTTGTCTGATGAGGGGTTGGTGAAGATCTTCTCCCAGTCAGAAGGTAGCCATTTTGTCTTAGTGACAGTGTCCTTTGCTTTACAAAAGCTTCTCAGTTTCAGGAGGTCCCATTTATTCATTGTTTCTCTTATTGTCTGTGCTGCTGGGGTTCTACCTAGGAAGTGGTCTCCTGTGCCCATGTCTTGTAGACTACTTCCTACTTTCTCTTCTATTAGGTTCAATGTGGTCAGATTAATATTGAGGTCTTTAATCCATTTGGACTTGAGTTTTATGCATGGTGATAGATATGGATCTACATTCATTCTTCTACAGGTTGACATCCAGTTATGCCAATACCATTTTTTAAAGATGCTTTCCTTCTTCCATTGCATACCTTTAGCTCCCTTGTCGAAAATCAGGTTTTCATAGGTTTGTGGGTTAATATCCGGGTCTTCTATTCGATTCCATAGGTCGAGTTCTCTGTTCTTATGTCAATACCAAGCTGTTTTCAATACTGTAGCTCTGTAATAGAGTTTGAAGTCAGGGATGATAATGCCTCCAGAAGTTCCTTTATTGTATAAGATTGTTTTGGCTATCCTGGGTTTTTTGTTTTTCCATATAAAGTTGATTATTGTTCTCTCAAGGTCTGTGAAGAATTTTGATGCGATTTTGATGGGGATTGCATTGAATCTATAGATTGCTTTTGGTAGAATTGCCATTTTTACTATGTTGATCCTCCCAATCCAAGAACAAGGGAGATCTTTCCATTTTCTGGTATCCTCCTCAATTTCTTTCTTCAAAGACTTAAAGTTCTTGTCAAATAGATTTTCACTTCCTTGGTTAGAGTTACCCCAAGATATTTTATGCTATTTGTGTCTATCGTGAAAGGTGATGTTTCTCTGATTTCCCTCTCTGCTTCTTTATCCTTTGTGTATAGGAGGGCTACTGATTTTATGGAGTTGATCTTGTATCCTGCCACATCACTGAAGGTGCTTATCAGCTGTAGGAGTTCTAATAAGATTCATATATATATATATATATATATATATATATATATATATATATATGTGTGTGTGTGTGTGTGTGTGTGTGTGTGTGTATTGTTTACATTTTGATGTCATTGTCCTCACTTGCTGCACATTTATTTAAAGATTGTTTAGTTATTTAATATGAAGCCTTAGTTTTTAAGCTATATAGATATTAATAATTACAAATCAGTTGTCATCCATGCTTCTCATACTTAAAACTAGACTACTCAGATTCTTTAGATGTATAGAGATTATATTCCACATAGATAGGTAATCTTCAAACACCTCAAAGAACTGTAGAATATGGCCTTAAAATTACTTAGGATTCTGATGACATGAGACACAATTGCTACTGACAGAACTGACCTATTTCTGAGAGAACATTGGATACCAAGACACTACACTTGGAGTTTGTTTTCTTGGCAAAGACTCGTCTTTGGGGGGAAAAAAACAGTCTCTGCCACAACTACTGACAAAATGCACAGGGTTCAAACTAGACAAGCAAGATACAGGCAAAAACAACTGTCAAACCTTTCCAAGACAATGTAAGACAGTTTTTCAAATCTTCCTCCCTAATACTCTAGGCCTTAGCCAAAGTTGGTTGCCCCAACTTTGCAAATGAGACTTTGGGTGATTGCACAAGAAGCCAGTTGTCTCTGTTATTTCTTGTACCTTTTGTAAGTTACTAGAAAGCACTTCCTTTTAACTCACATAATATTATTTCCTTTCCCGTGTCTTTGATAGAGTTGAAGGCTAGGTAGTCAGAATTACTTTCCTCTCATGACTTAGCCACATCATTTTCAATATATGACTTAGATTCCTTAGGATAAGATAACTATTAAACAATATTTGATATTTGTTCTTATTGTATGTAGTTTTGAATTAGGCTTAGAACTGTTTTTATTTAGAAAAAGGGGGAGGTGTTGTGGGAACTCTTTGAGCCAACATCCCTTAAGATATCAGCCCACTTTGGGAGTGGTCTCAAGTACTATAAGTACAAACAAAAAGTATTTGCAGCCCTTTTTTCAGTTGGATTCACTTCCAGTTCCAAGTGCATGAAGATGATGAAGGATAACTACCCTTCCTGTGAGTTTATCACAAAAGAAATAAAACTTTTGTTTTACTCCATTATAAGCTATTGGTACTAATACAGAACTCTGAATCTGTGATTCAGAGATTGTGACTGCACAGAGCAGACCAAGACTGGCTCCCTAAGATTCACAAAAATTCCAATGATCAGTCCAAGAGAAAAACCACTGAGACACAGATATCAACTACAAGGATTGGACCAAGAGGCAGAGACACTGTCAGCACCAAATGGAGGAAAACATGGTTAGGTACTAATGAAAGAACTCATTAAACAACCTAAAAAACAATATGGTAATGGTAACACCAGAAGACAGTGGTCATACAACATAAATACCTGATAATCCTAACCCAGGAGAAGCAGAAGAAAAAACTCAAATAACTTAATAAAGATGATAGATACCCATAAGAAGGAAATAAAAAGTTACCTGGAAGAAATGGAGGGAAAGACAAATAAAAAATTGAAAGAAAACAATAAATCTCTTAAACCCAAGAAAAACAAGAAAAAAAACAAAGAGGTGAAGCAAATAATTAAAGACTTGAAAACTGAAAGAGAAGCAATAAAGAAAACGCAAATAGAAAGAATCCTGGAAATGGAAAATCTGCATGAGCAAACAGAAACTACAGAAGTAAACATAACCAACAGAATAAAAGAGATAGAAGAGATAATCCCAGGCACTGAAAATAAAAATAGAGAAAATAGATACATCACACACACACAAAAATGTTAAATCCAACATATTCTGAAGACAAAACATCCAGGAAATCTAGAACACCATGAAAGAAACAAAGCTAAGAATAATAGGGATAGAAGGAGAAGAACAACTCCAGCTCAAACGCACAAAAATATTTCAACAAAAATCATAGAAAAAAAACTTTCAAAACCTAAAGGATACACCTATGAAGGTACAAAAAGCTTACAACACTTGACCAAAAATAAAGTACCTATGACATAAAATAATCAAAACACAAAACATATAGAATAAATAAAGAATATTAAGACCTTCAAATAAAAAGGGCCAAGTAACAAATTCAGATCTATCAGGATTACACCTGACTTCTTAATGGAAACCATGAAAGCTAGAAGGTCCTGGACAGATGTGCTGCAGACACTAAGAGACCAAGGAAGCAAACCCAGACTACTATACCCAGCAAAGCTATCAATCACCATCAATGGAGAAAACAAGATACTCCATGACAAAAAAAAAAAGATATAAAAAATACCTATTCACAAACCCAGCCTTATAGAAAGTACTAGAAGGAAAATTTCAACCCAAGAAAACTAACTGTACCCACAAATAGACAGGCAACAGATAACTTTACAACAGTAAACCACAAATAAGGGAAACTCACAAACACTATCACTGAAAAACAATAGAAATTAACAATCACTGGTCATTAATATCTCTTAGTATCAATGGATGAATTCACCTATATAAAGACACAGGCTAAGAGAACAGACACAAAAGCAGGATCCATTCTTCTACTATATACAAGAAACACGCCTCAAACTCAAAGACAGACATAACTTCAGTGTAAAGAGCTGGGAAAAGATTTTCCAATCATATGGACCTAAGAAACAAGCTATGCTAATAGCTAACAAAATAGACTTCAAACTAAAATCAAGCAGAAGAGATGAAGAAGAACACTTCATACTCACCACAGGAAAAATCTATCAAGATTAATTCTCAATCCTGAACATCTATGCCCCAAATAAAAGAGAAAACACATATGTAAAAGAAACTAAAGCTTAAATCACACATCAAATCCCACACACTAATAGAAGGAGACTTCAACAACCCACTCTGCTGAGCTTCTTATTCATGAACCAAAGAAATTAAATTTTGGGTCACCTACCACTGACTTCTCCTACCACAACTTGTCCCATCTCTTAACCTCCAAAGGCTTACAAACTCTACCTCATTCCCGAGTTCTTTCTCTCCAAGTGGCACTAATGGACGATGCCACAGATACTTTCCAATCTTGCTCACTCCTTAATATCTCACATCTTCTCCCTCAAACTAATACTGACCATACCCGCATCTCATTCCTGCATTGAAACCTTAGAGCAGCTACTGCCCCATACTTCATACATACAGGAGGGCACATTGCCACCTATACCTAATACACAGATGAGGAAACCTATAAAGTGGGCTATGCCATAGTGTCAAATACTGGGGTGGAAAAGGCACAGGCACTCCTCATCCATACTACTAACCAGCAGGCTGAGGTAATAGCTCTCACCTATACCTTCCAATTGACAAAGGGACAATTCACAAATATTTACACAGAATCCAAATGCACTTTTCATATTGACCTGTTTCGTGCTGCTATTTGGAAAGAGCTCAAGCATCTTACAACAAAAGGAGGATTTATAACTAACTCAGGCCAAATTATGACCATGTTAAAAGCCTCCCATTTCCCCAAGGCTATATGAATTATTCACTGTCAGTCCCATCTGACTGACAGCTCCATTAGTTGTAGGGTAAACAACAGGGATCCTGAGGCAGCTAGAGCTGTAGCCCTCCAAGGCCCAGACTCATCTCACCCACCACAGGGAATCCACACACTACAAACCATATTCTCAGTCATCCCCGACACTCAACAAATCTGTCCTATTTACATCCTAACAGCCAGGCTCTGTCTCATTGTGTCAAGGCTTCTCTCTAGCCCACTCCTGAGGACTTACAGTTCTTAAAAACTATCAGTGCCTCCTGTAAAATCTGTCAAAAGTCAAGACCCAATTCCAAATATTGTAGCTTCCTTTTTCCCACCCACCAGGCAAGGGACTCTATTCTGGGGACTGACTGGCTGCTTGATTTTACTCACATGTCCACAGTCAGATGGGTTAAATTCATAGATACCATGTCTGGGTAGGTAGCGCTACCACAAATAAAAAGAGATCCTTCTCAGTGAAAGTATTCCCCAGTTTGTGATTCAAACTTCTCTCCAGTCAGATAATGGTCCTGAATTCACCTCTCAGATCTCTTAATCTCTAGCTAAAGCTTGCAATATCCCTTTGCAGTTTCATACCCCATACCATTCTCAGTCCCTGCAGAAAGTAGAACAAACTAACTGCTCCTTAAAAAATATTCTTGTTAAGATGTCTCGCCACCAAGGCCACAGTAGTAAGAAAGACACATAGCAGCACAGGAACAAAACACATACCACTGACACAGTAGTGAGATGGTGGACAGCAGCTCAGAAGCCATACACACACTGACAGCACAGCAGCGAGATGCACACCATGAGCACAGTAGAAATATACACAACAACAGTACGTGGTGAGATAGCCAAAAAGGACAAAGGAGTGAGATGGACACCAGTGGCACAGGAGGGTGACCAACACCAGAAGCACCTAAACTAGACAGCTGCCAACAGAACAGCAACAAGACCACACCCTTGGCACAGTATCAAGTCAAATAGTGGCATCAAAGAAGCAAGATGGACACCAGTGGCACAGATGCGAGACGTACACCAGTGACACAGCAGTGAGACACACCAGCAACCCAGTTCTGTTGCAGCTGGCTCTAGGGAGACTCTGCACACAGTCCCCTAAGAAGATCATGTGGTGAACTGTCACCACCCCTCTGGATCTGTGCACTAAGGACTTCCTGTGCCCTCAGGAGGTGACTCTAACCAATGCACCGCTATGGGGAAGGAGTGAGGAGGCTTGGCAACTACATTCATTCCTCTTATTCCTGCCCTTCCCTAATAAACTCCTATGTGGATTTGTTGAGATCTTTGGTTTACTTCTCACATCCATAGAGACAATAAGGTATCATACATACATTATACACAGACAGTATAGTATCATATGTACATTACACATAGCTTCATCAATGAACCTTATAAGAGCACTGCCATGATAGCCTAGGCTAAACACCATAGGAATGAGCATTTCCATGCTATGATTGCCTCTTTCAGTAGCTCACACCTCAGTCACCATGGCTACTGTTGGTCTCCTAGCATCTTCTCCAACCAATCCCATCTTCTATTTAGAAAACAGTCCTTCCCATTGACTGTTACCTCATTTATGATATCATTCTCCCTCCAACCTACCAGCACCTCGTAGAATCTTCTTGTGCCCATGCCGATGCCCAAAAACAAATCTGGATCATCACAGGTCACCTCTGAACAGTGACCAGTGTCCAGTGAGTGCTGATACTGGGCATACTTGTCACTGAGGTCAGCTGTTCAGACAAGGTTTACCAATTGTCTTGCTCCATTAAATTATGGATTGCTGATACTCTCTCCCCCTGACTATGTCAGGTAAGGAAAGAAACTGTAAAACATTTCTTTGGATCACTTCTCCCGTAATATTTACTATACTTTCAAATCTTGTTGAATGCGGATTCTATTGATGTTGATGCAAATATATAGCTTTGAATGTCACATTTAGCTTTGGTACTTACTAAGTATGTCATTTTTGAAAGTTTACTCTCAAGTGTTTTCCATCCACCTCAAGGAGAGAGCAGTTTCACTATGCTCTGAGTTCTGCACTGACAACTCTTAAGAGGAAAGCAAATAAGGAATAAAATCAGGACCTTCTTAACAGTGTTAAACTCTAAAGACACAAGAACATGAACACGGAGTGCAGAGATCTAGCACACTACACCACTGAGGGAACAGTCTTCCTCCACTGTTTCCCCTTATGGTTTCTAATTCAGGACTGCTCTAAAAGTCACGATCACACCACAGATGGTGGCACGCACCTGTAGCCGCAATCTGCGGAGAGAGCTTGACAGGATGAAGGTCAGTTCAAGTCTAACGTGTTCCACGCTGTTCTGTGTCCACACCCATCAGATAAATATTAAATATGGACAAAGATCATGACTACCATTTTTGAGTTACTTGGACTTCCCTGAATTATACAAGGAAAGTGGGAGAGAATGAAAGGGCTGTGGAATCTCAGAAGGCAGTTGTACTGGAAGAACTAGTGAAGCTGTTACTTGAAAGACAGAACCACAGGAAATGAGGGAAGGAAGTAAACACAGTAGGGTTAGAAAATATAGAAATATAAGAAGGCACACTGCAGAGATGACCCTGGAGGTACACAAAGGGAGTTTGAAACAAAATATTGCAGACAACCACAGATTATAATCAAATAGCACAAAGCATTGTCATTTCCCAAGCCACATTTAGGCAACCACACTGTTAAGATTAGTCTGTGCAAAGGTTCCCTAGCATGTATAGAAAATAATATCCTGATCTGGTCCCTGGCTTTAACACTCCATCCAGCCCATCTTCTGCCAAATTCCCATGTCTCATGTGAACTGGTGATATTGGATATTATAAACAAGGGCTGGGCACTCCACAGTCAGTTGTCTGCAAAATGACAAATGACATGTCATTGTGTGTGGGCAATTCTCACAAGGATTTCTCACTTGAAGACTTATAAGAAGTTAATAGTTACTGAGGAACTGTCAGCAAAACAAATTAACCAACAGATATTAAATTGAGAATCAATCTTACTCAGAGATGAACCAAATAATACATTAGCAATCTCAGTCTCAAGAGGTCACACTAGCTCTTTTCGGCCTCCACCCGGATATGAGCAGTTCTCGCGAGAGCTGGGCCTCTTTCCAAGCCGGCACACCATAAGGCGAGCCATGTTCTGCTCGAGCACCAAGATCGTCAAGCCCAATGGCGAGAAGCCGGATGAGTTCGAGTCTGGCATCTCTCAGATGCTGCTCGAGCTGGAGATGAACTCTGATCTCAAGGCACAACTGCGGGAGCTCAACATAACCGTGGCCAAGGAAATTGAAGTTGGTGGTGGCCGGAAAGTCATTATAATTTTTGTACCAGTTCCTCAGCTGAAATCCTTCCAAAAAATCCAAGTCCGGCTGGTTCGTGAATTGGAGAAAAAGTTCAGCGGGAAACACGTAGTCTTCATTGCTCAGAGGAGGATTCTGCCCAAGCCAACTCGGAAAAGCCGAACAAAAAATAAGCAGAAGCCCCCCAGAAGCCACACGCTCACCGCAGTGCATGACGTCATCCTTGAGGACTTGGTCTTTTCAAGTGATATTGTGGGCAAGAGGATCCGTGTGAAACTGGACGGCAGCCGGCTCATAAAGGTTCATTTAGACAAAGCACAGCAGAACAACGTGGAGCACAAGGTGGAAACTTTTTCTGGTGTGTATAGAAGCTCACGGGCAAGGATGTTAATTTTGAATTCCCAGAGTTTCAGTTGTAAAGAAAATGACTGAATAAAGTGTCATTCGGAAAAAAAAAAAAAGAGGTCACACTAAATAGGAGCAAACAAGAATAAATTATATCAGCAGGTTGTATTCAAGGAATCGTATATGCATTCCTTGAATATGCTTAATAGTTATAAAAAGGTCATTATTTAAGGAAAGAATGCAAGGAGGAAGAGGAAGAGTGAGAGGAGAAAGGGAAAATTAAATATCTATAAAATTCTTTAGACATCATTACATTAAGAAAGCTCAGAGAAGAGAAAGGCTTGGTGAACATAACTGCCTACAACACCAACACTCTACAGGTAGAAGCAAGCCTATCTGTGTGATTTCAAGGCCAGACTGATCTATGCAGAGGAACCCTAGCTCACTT
Source organism: Myodes glareolus (assembly GCF_982192425.1). NCBI lineage: Eukaryota > Metazoa > Chordata > Mammalia > Rodentia > Cricetidae > Myodes > Myodes glareolus. The sequence goes on along the minus strand of NC_142026.1, from coordinate 47,914,491 downwards.
TTTAGTGTAAGATCTGCAAAGAACGGGGCAAAGGCACAGACATGAGGAGCTGTCTAAGGTTTTCCTACTGCTTAAAAACTTCTGTCCTAGGATATATTTGTGAGGCACTGTTCCAACAAGTATTAGAATAATTCAAAGTATGACAAAGAAGAGTGGTATCTATGGTGATATGCAAGACATTCAGCACTGTGGCTATGGGACAAGGCCAGTTCAGGCACCCTCTCCTCTGCTGCCCAAGGAACAATCTGGGGACCTCCCCTTGTACCTGGGAACCCCTCTAGGATCAAGTCTCTTGCAAAACTCTAAAAATGGCTCCCTTAATTAAGATATTTATTTCCCTGTTCCCATATCCACCCTTCCTCCATCCCACACATCCCATTCCCCCAAGTTTTCCTGAATCCTCCCCTTCTCCCTTCTCTCTACCCATCTCCCCTTACATCCACTCCCATCCCCACCCCTGTGCACCCAAGTTTTGCCTGGCAATCTTGTATACTTCCAGTAGCCCGGAGGATAGCTATATGATTTTCTTTAGGTTCATCTTCTTATTTAGCTTCTCTAGGGTCAGAAATTATAGGCTCAAAGTCCTTTAAGTATGGCTAGAATCCACTTATGAGTGAGTACATACCATATTCCTCTTTTTGGGTCTGGGTTACCTCACTCAATAAAGCGTTTTCTATTTCCATCCATTTGCATGCAAAATTCAAGATGTCATTGTTTTTTACCGCTGTGTAAAACTCAAATGTGTATATGTTCCACACCTTCTTTAACCATTCTTCTATTGAGGGGCACCTAGGTTGCTTCCAGGTTCTGGCTATTACAAATAGTGCTGTTATGAACATAGTTGAACAAATGCTTTTGTAGTATGATAGGGCATCTCTTGGGAATATACCCAAGAGTAAAGCGTTTTCTATTTCCATCCATTTGCATGCAAAATTCAAGATGTCATTGTTTTTTACCGCTGAGTAGAACTCTAAAGTGTATATGTTCCACACCTTCTTTAACCATTCTCTATTGAGGGGCACCTAGGTTGCTTCCAGGTTCTGGCTATTACAAATAGTGCTGCTATGAACATAGTTGAACAAATGCTTTAGTAGTATGATTGGGCATCTCTTGGGTATATTCCTACTAACAATGGATGATTGTTCCCCTTACTCCACATCCTCTCCAGCATAGAACCTTCATCTGGCGATGGATGGAGATAGAGACAGAGACCCACATTGGAGCACTGGACTGAGCTCCCAAGGTCCAAATAAAGAGCAGAAGGAGGGAAAACATGAGCAAGGAAGTCAGGACCACGAGAGTTGCGTCCACCCACTGAGACAGTGGGACTGATCTAATGGGAGCTCACCAAGGCCAGCTGGATTGGGTGTGATGGAGCATGTGATCAAACCAGGCTCTCTGAATGTGGCTGTCAATGAAGGCTGACTGAGAAGCCAAGGACAATGGCACTGGGTTTTGATTCTACTACATGGACTGGCTTTGTGGGAGCCTGGTTTGTTTGGATGCTCAGCTTCCTAGACCTGGATGGAGGGAGAGGACCTTGGACTTCCCACGGAGCAGGGAACCCTGACTGTTCTTAGGACTGGAGAGGGAGGGAGGAGGGAGGAGGAGGAGGAGGGGCAGAGGGAAAAGGGAGGTGGGGAGGAGGTAGAAATTTTTAATAAATAAATAAATTTTAAAAAAGAGTGGTGTCTATATCCACACAACGGTTAAAGATCAGCTAGGAATTACATTCCCACACAGGAAGATTGGGCAGCTCATTAAATGAGTATCATCTTGCTTAGTACCAAGAATCATTCTGAATGCTTTTGTTTGGAATATGTGAGGGAACATAGGTGTTAGACTCTCAGACAGTACAACCAGGAGATAACACAGCAACTCACAGGAAGCTAGAAATCTTCTATTTCACCATGTTCTCACTGACCAAGTATTTCTTCTTCCAGAAAATTTTCAAAGAATTAAGACTCAAAAGGCACAAATTAGAAGAGACCGGTTACAGACTCTAAATGATTTTCAGAGATTGTTAGGAGACATTTTCAGTCTATGACCAGCTGTTTGGATAACACCTGATCTAATAATTCATTTAAACAAAACCTTAGATGGTGACAAAGATTTGAATAGTCCCAGAGAATTAACAGCTGAAGCAGAAAAGGAATTGACCATGGTTGAGGAAAAATTACAGGAGGAACATGTAGATAGAGTGGATCCAAATCTTAGTTGCATTCTAGTCATATTGCCTTCCAGAATTTCTCCTACGGGAATTTTAATGCAGAGGGAAGATACTATTTTAGAATGGATCTTTTTACCACACAAACCAAGTAAAAAATTGAAAACTTATGTAGAAAAGGTCTCTGAATTAATTATAAAAGGTAAACTGAGACTTCGTCAAATAGCAGGTATAGACCCAGCAGAAATTATAGTGCCTTTCACTACTGATGAAATAAAAAAGTTATGGGAAGACAATGAGCCATGGCAAAGGGCTTGTGATAATTTTTTGGGAGAAATTAATAGCAACTATCCAAAAAGTGGTAGACTTAACCTTATAAAGAGAACTTCCTGGATTCTTCCTCGAATTGTATGTGATGCTCCAATAACTGGAGCCCGTACATTTTATACTGATGCTAATAAATCAGGGAAGGCTGGTTACAAATCAGATGAATTGAGTAAGGTGGAACAAAGCCCTTATACTTCTGTCCAGAAGGCAGAATTATATGCCATTCTTGTGGTGCTAAGGGATTTTAAAGAACTTCTTAATATTGTTACAGATTCACAATATGCAGAAAGAGTTATCTTGCTTATTGAAACTGCTGAATTTATACCAGATGATACAGAGTTGACTTCATTGTTTATCCAGGTACAAGACATAATCAGGAATAGGCTTTGCCCAATATACATAACACACATCCGGTCCCATACGGGTCTGCCAGGTCCTCTAGCACAAGGTAATGCAGAAATTGATCAAGTATTGATTGGAAGCATGTTGCAGACTTCAGAATTTCATAAAAAACATCACGTCAATAGCAAAGGTTTAAAGAAAGAGTTTTCCATTACATGGCAACAAGCTAAGGAGATTGTAAAGAGATGCCCTACTTGCTTTTTATATAACCAAACACCACTACCTGTAGGGACTACCCGGAGGGTACTCAAAGGAATGAAATCTGGCAGATGGATGTCTTCCACTTTGAAGAATTTGGAAAATTAAAATATGTACATCACACCATTGACACTTATTCAGGCTTTCAGTGGGCAACTGCTTTAAGCTCAGAAAAAGCTGACTCAGTAATCACACATTTATTAGAAGTTATGGCCATTATGGGTATACCTACACAAATAAAAACAGATAATGGTCCAGCTTATGTCTCTAGGAAAATGAAACAGTTTTTTGCTTATTATAATATTAAGCATGTTACAGGTATACCATACAATCCTACAGGTCAAGCAGTCATAGAAAGATCAAATCGAACTATAAAGGATATGTTAAATAAACAGAAAGGGATGGAAAATGCCCCCAGAAATAGATTACATAATGCCTTATTAACCTTGAATTTTCTTAATGCTAATGAGAAGGGAACAAAATCGGCAGAAAGACATTGGATAATGGAAAAGTCTGTTGAACTAAATCAACCGGTTTCTATCAAGGATGTGCTGACCTCTCAATGGAAGCAAGGAGATGTGCTACGTTGGGGAAGGGGTTTTGCTCTTGTTTCCACAGGAGAAGAAAAATTGTGGATACCATCAAAATTAATAAAGGTTAGATTTTAAGAGAAGAAATCTCTTGGAAAGGAGAAATGACAGCATCAGCAATGATGATAACCATACAGGTGGTAAGGAAAACATAGAATGGGGGCAGGGTTCTGTTCTTATCTCCACAGGAAAACACTTATCTTTGAAAAATTCAAGGGACCCTGGATATTTGAACACTGACAGATGGAAAAATAACTACCCAATATGGATTATCAAGAAAACTTAATAGATTCTGTGAGTATGAAGCTCTGGAATATACTAAATCATATTTCTGAATTTATAGAGCTGGTTTTGGAGTTGGACTCTTGGCTCGGTCCCTCTCTAATTCCAAGCCTGTTATTAGGAGAAAAAACCAGAGTTTCTGGAGTTTCTGCCTTATGTCAAGAGCCATGATATGAGACAGAAAGAAATATGAGTTTAGAAAACATCTTTGCTTTTCTTCATATCTATCATACTTTTCATTGAATATGTCTATCATACCTTTCATTGAGTATATGTTTGTACATGTCTATATAATTAATGTTTAAGTTTTCCACAATGAACAATGAGTTTTTTCTGCACTGACATTTGAAGCTTCCAGGAAGAAGATGGGACCCCCATAACAACAACTCCACTCGGTTGATATGACGTCATGATACTGATAGTGCTACTACAAGTCCTGTTTCGGATATCAGCTGCACAGATGATTCCAACTTGGTTAGCTGAAATGGTGCACATCTTGTGCAACATTCTGGCCAGACCTCCACCAAATACTCAGAGACTGTTTGCAATTTTAAAAGACATTGACCTTGAAATTTAACCATCACTTTACTTTCACAGGATCCTCCAGAAAGAACCATACCCCCATGACAGCTGGAAGTAATTGTAGAGGATGATGTCCCCTCTCTCAGCAAAGTTTGTCCTCAGGTTTAGGAACAATATTTAGGGATTGATTATAATTAGTATACGATTGAGAGTTGGGAAAGGAATTTATAAGCTCAGGGATATTTTTGAAAAAAAAGGGGAGGGATAATTGGATAGATAATAATGGTATTTGTGAGTTATTGTTTATAGATAATTACATCGGCATATATTGAATATTGTATGTATGCATGCTTCTACCTGTTTAAAACATTTTTATGTATTGATATATATTGTATTGATATATTTATACCATATTGCAGTGTACATTTCTACCTCTGATTAAGATACTCATATATTGTTTATGTATTGATATTTATTGTTTACATTTGGAGGTCATTGTCCTCATTTATTGCACAGTTGTTTATTCTCTTAGTCTTTAAGTTAGATACATGTTAAGAATTGTAGATCAATAGTCATCTATGTCTGTCATATTTATGGTTAGACTAATCAGGTTCTTTAGATACATAGAGATTATATATAAATAGTCTTCAACCTCTTCGAAGAGCTGTAGAAAATGGCATTTAATTTAATCTTAGAGTTCTGTGTAGTAAGACACAATCACTTCTGGCAACATCAACCTATTCCCGAGATTGTTGAGCACCAAAGACACTCCACTTGGAGCTTGTCTTCTTGACAAAACTGACCTCTGGGCAAGGAAATGCCCATACCTCAACTACAGACAAATACACTGTATCCGGAAATGGATAAGCAGAACTGTCAAATCTTACCAAGACAGGGTAAGATGGTTTTGAAAAATCTCTTGCCTGTTAAAAATAATCTGTCAGTTATTCTAGGCCTTAGTCAAAGTTGGTTGCTTCAACGCTGCAAACAGGTCTTTGGTGATTGCCCAGGTATCCAGTTGTCTCTGTGATTTGTTGCATGTTTTGGAAGTTCTTTGATTGCACTTCCTAATTACTCAGGTAACATTATTTCCCTTCTCGGATCTTCTGTGGGGTTGAAGACTAGATAAATGTAGCTACTTTCCTCTCATGACTTGGCTAAGTTATTTATTATACAAGACTTTAGCTAGTTAGAATAGGATATTTGTACTTATTGTATATAATTGTGTAGGTTTGTACTTACTGTATATAATTTCATAGTAGGCTTAGAACTCTCTTACTTAAACAAAAGGGGGAGGTGCTGTGGGAGTACCTTCCGCTGCTTCAGCCAATAGTCTCTGAAGCACGAGCCCACAGTGCTGCGGGAGCACCTTTCGCTCCGTCAGCCAATAGCCGCTGAAATACCAGCCTACTGGGGCGTGATATATTTCTCTTTAAAAGAAGAGCGGCAAGCCTCAGCTCAGCCTCTTGGTTCCGGCGCTTGGTTCCGGCTTCTGCTCCAGTGACTAGGCTCCTTTCCTGATGGTTTATGTGTTTGTAAGTTTACCCCCCAAAATAAATACCCCTTTAAAACATAACTGGTGTGGGATTGATTCGTCATTAATCTATGTAATAGTAAATTATAGATTTAGCAAACTGTTTATGTATTATTTTAAATAGCTGACTTACAAAATATTGGTACAGGGTGGGGATATTGAGTATTTTCTGTGGTAACATAGTCCATTAGTATCTTCTAGTAGGTTGAGAATTATTATAAGTAGGTACTGTGAAGGAAATTTTTTCTCTGTCCTTGTAAGGGCATAATGAAAAAACAATCTTTTAAATCAATAAGAGGCCATTCTTTAGGTATTAGAGAAGGGAAAAGAATTCTAGATTGTAGAGGACCCATAGGTTGAATTACTTGGTTGACAGCTTTAAATCAGTTACCATTCTCCATTTTCAAGATTTCTTTTTAACAACAAATACAGGAGAATTAATTCCGAGGGCTGGTTGATTCTTCAATATGATGAGCATCTAGTTAATTCTGTACCACCTGTTCTAAAGCCTGCAGTTTCTCTTCTATTAAAGGCATTGTTCAACCCATATTGGTTTCTCCATTAACCATTTTAAAGGTAGAGCCAATGGTACCTCTGAAGATTTGCTATTTGTTGTGTTCTTGTACAATGTGAATGGATGTTGACTATTTTTTGTAGTACCTTATAATATCCTCCCCAGAAAAATGGGTTTCTAGGTTTGCAGGAATGTTAATCTGAGTATCCCATTGCTACAGCAGATCATGAACTCATAAATTCACTGTGATATTGACACATATGGTTTCAGCATTTCTTGCTGTTCTTCTGGCCCTATGCATTCAACCCATCTCATGTTTTGTTTCCATTGAGATGGGACTCCAATTCCTAGAAATTGAACATTCCTTATTCCATCATCCAGAACAGTATGGTTTTTTAAAGCAGGCACTGGAGTTTGTTTTTTTTTTTAATTTTACTGGCGAGACATGTCCTTCACAGTGACTGAGAATGACCATGTTTGACATGGGGGCCTATGAGAGGCTCCCCAAGGAGTTTCCCAATGGTATCTGGTTGCCGTGTTTGTCTTTTTTTAATCTACATTCATTGGTCCAATGTGAGCCTATGCTGCATCTTCTACATAATCCAGAAGATTGAGACCTTCAATTTTTAATCATTCCCAGAAGAGATTTTTTTTTCTAAGAATTCCCTGTCTACAATCCCTTCTCAGATGTCTTATTCTACCACAAATGAAACATTTGCCACTTTGATATCCCCTTATACCTTTGGAAATTGCTTCGCCTACCCAAACCTCAGTATTATAGTCAAATGACTCAATGTTCATTGTATGCAGGATACTTTCATTCATTGGTGTTGTCCTAACCTTTAAAGGTTCAGGTATCTTTTTGCATGCTAGGTTGGCATTTTCAAAAGTCAGAGAGTTAATAAGTACTCATCTAGTTTCTGGGTCTGTTACTCCTATTTATACAGCCTTAGTTAATCTTTGTAAAAAGTCACGGGGGGGTGGGGGAATTCTTTGGCCTTGTTTAACCCTAGTATATGATTCAATTCTTTTTCCTAGTTCTTGAATCCTGTCCCAAGCATTTCGGGCTTCTGTGTGGCATAGGAACAAGATGTGTTCATCATAAAGGGCTTGATACTGTGGGTCAGGATAAGTGCCTTCACCAAGAATTTGGTCTTAGGAAACCTCAAATTCTTTTTCTCTTCCTTGTTGTTCAAAAATTTTTTGCTTCTTCTAGTCAGTAACATTTCCATAGTAGTTATGGCCTGTCTTCTAGGACTACTAAAACTAATTGAAGCCAACCATGTGGAGCAGCATTACTGCTGGAAGTCCATGTCTTTACCATCTCCCTAACAAATGGTGAATGCCTGCCATAAGATACTACAGCTTGCTTCATTTATTTTAGGTCACACACACCTATAGATTTCTATCTACATTTTTGGATACTTTTGAGTATTTAGAACTTGATGGTTTGTCAGGGGTGATTATGGAGTAAGCAGTTAAAACTCTTGGTAAGTCATCTCTGACTCTGAGTAATACTGGTAATGATAAATCCTTTCCTTGTACCTTCTCTCCTTGCTCATTAGTTCTGATAATTTCCTCAACTGTATCAAATCTCTCTACCATTGTATTTTATAAAGCCTGAGTCTCTTGATCTGTGAACTTTTCTAATAATGTCATTGACTCACATAACCTCTGGTCCTCATTATGTACATATGATTCCAAGGTATAAAACTGTTCCGTTAAGCATAACTTCTCACCATTGGATATTATTTGGATGGCATGCAGATTACCTACTGGAGAGATACTCTATCTGCAAACTTATCATAACTTTTTAACAGATTTTTATTGTCAAACAGTATGAATTCTTTCAGATAATTTCTCAGTACCTTTTGACATGGATTGAATTTTGTCTGCCAAATTAATGCTATCTTTTTCAATGGTATTAATCTTTTCAGCTAACTCTTGATTTTTGATGACATTAATTCTTTCATCTATCTATTCATTATTAGTCTGTAAAGACTTATAATTTCTAAAAGTGCCTCATTCTTGGCTCTGTTATTAAACCACTTTTTTAAGGATATAATATTAAAATCAAAGGTAAGTCCCAATATCAAAAAGATGGATGCATTGGAAAAACAATATAAGCCTTGCAGAATACCATCCATAGTATAAACAAAAAGGTTATTAAATTCCTGGATGGTGATATTGTCTGTTATTATATAACTTTCAAATTTATTGATTTATTTATTGATCAAATGAAATTACCATCACTATGAGATTTCAGTAAATTGTTGTAGGTATAATAATCTTTATAGGCCAACAGATGTCACAGTTGTGACTATGTGGCAGAGAGACATGAAAAGCAGTGGCATGAACAGCATGAACGTGGAACAGCTCAGTTCCACGTTGCTGCCTGCTAAAAAGGTCAAGTAACATATAAAGGTAAGCCTATCAGAATTACACCTGACTTCTCAATGGAAAACATGAAAGCCAGAAGGTCCTGGATAGATGTACTGTAGACACTAAGCTTTCTTTCACCATCATGGAGAAAACAAAATATTCCATGTCAAAAACAGATTTAAACAATACGTATCCACAAACCCAGCCTTACAGAAAGTACTAAAAGGAAAATCTCAATTCAAAAAAGCTAACTACACCACAATAGTGCAGACATCTGATAAACCCCCTCCAGAATAACCCAAAGAAGGAACGCATACAAATACTACTATCGGGCGAGGCTGGCCCGCAGGGCGCGGAGCCAGCAGCGAGCACCACGCTGGAGCAGCAGCGGCAGCGGGAGCCTGGGCCGCCAGCCGCTGTGTAAGTGGGAGGTGTTCCCTGGCCACAACCGCTTCTACTGCAGTGGCCGCCTCATGCTGGCCTGCCATGGCGGCGTCTTCGCGCTCACGCTGCTGCTCATCCTCAGCACCACCGTACTCTTCTTCTTCTTCGACTGTCCCTACCTGGCCCACAGACTGACCCTGGCCGTCCCCATCATCGCTGCCATCCTCTTCTTCTTTGTCATGAGCTGCCTCCTGCAGACCAGTTTTACTGACCCTGGCATCCTACCCCGGGCAACCATCTGTGAAGCAGCTGCCCTGGAGAAGCAGATTGACAACGCAGGCAGCTCCACATACCGACCGCCCCCTTGGACCCGGGAGGTGCTGATCAACGGGCAGATGGTGAAGCTGAAATACTGCTTCACTTGTAAGATGTTCTGGCCACCCAGGACCTTGCACTGCAGTGTCTGCGACAACTGTGTGACCTTCATCTTCGCCTGCGTGGTCACCCACCTGACTCTGCGTTCTCAAGAAAGCAACTTCCTCTCCACTCTGAAAGAGACACCAGCAAGTGTGCTGGAGTTGCTCATCTGCTTCTTCTCCATCTGGTCCATCCTGGGCCTCTCAGCGTTCCACACTTACCCCGTCGCCTCCAGCCTGACAACTAACGAAGACATCAAAGGGTCTTGGTCCAGTAAGAGGGGCAGTGAGGCCTCTGTCAACCCCTACAGCCATAAAAGTATTGTCACCAACTGCTGTGCTGTGCTCTGTGGCTCCCTACCTCCCAGCCTGATCGACTGGCGGGGATTCGTGCAGTCTGACGCTGTGTTGCCCTCGCTCATCAGAAGTGACGAGCCAGCCTGTGGGGCCAAGCCAGATGCCAGCATGGTAGGAGGCCACCCCTGAATGTGACTCAGTGCTTGCCACCTGCCACCCTCCACGCCTGCCGGGACCCTCCCCATACCATCCGAGGGAAGCAGAGCTGCCAAAGACTCAAGTCTTTTCGCATTTATTTCCCATCCTGCACAGATTTCTCTGAACTGTCACGTAGCTGTGCCCTCTTGCTCCTCAAACCCAGGTTCCCACAGTTTGGGCCCTAGGTCCCTGAACTGATCAGAGAGCCACAGCCTCTGGAGGCCACCAGGGAACCATGCCAAGTCACTGCCTGTGCCCAGGGAGACCCAGTGTGAGTGAGGGTGTGAACTGAGTGGGGGACCTCCCAGCCGGAGGCATGCTTGGACCCTGGGGAGCCGGGGCTTCTGGGAGCAGGACTGCTGAGCAGCTGGCCCTGAAGCACAGGTGGAAGGCCAGCACCTGCCCTTGGACTCCTGGTCTGGGACTCCCACATTCCCTTTGAGATGAGCAAGGCTATTTTGGTGGTCTTTGGGGGGGGCGATTATATGGAATTGGCCAGTAGGATAGAGCTGGGGTACCAGTAGAGAGCATGGGCAGGGGGTGGGAGGCAGCCTGTCAGAGGAAGCCAAACCAGTCATCCAGGCCCCAGAACCTCAGCTCCTGTAGAGTTCTGGGCAGCACAGTAGGAATGGGAATGGGGACCCTGCCTTCCCCAACCCATGGAGACTCTCAAGGATCCTTTCCTGTGCCGCACCCCCACAGTCTCTTCCAAATCAGAGCTAGAGGTGGGTGGGTTAGGTGATGCTGGCAATATTTGAAAGGGGTTTATTAATGCTGGGTATTTTGCACAATTTTATAGACCTCTTTTTTACATGGCCCTTTTTTTAAAAATAGAAGTTAATGTGTTACTATCTGTGTAGTGCCAAGTCAAGAATTTTCAGAAGGCTAGGTGGTTTGATAAATGTTTTACAGCAGATCTAGCTATAAGTGTGTGTGTGTGCGTGTGTGTGTGCGTGTGTGTGTGCGTGTGTGTGTGTGTGTGTGTGTGTGTGTGTGTGTGTGTGTCCCCGCCTGTGTACAAATACAGTTGACTTCCATATCCCTGGGCTCTTCCGTTTCCCTCTTGCCCTGTGTTCAGAAGCAGCCTGATAAGTAGGGGCTGGGAAGATGGTGCATTAATCACAAGAGACCCCTGGGCTCCTGCTCTTCCCTTCTGCCACAGCCTTCAGACAACCAGTGGCTAGGGACTCTGCCACCCAGCCCCCAGGTCAGGCTCCCAGCTGTAACCTGCCCCAACAGGCTGGGGCTAGGTGTGGTGGGTGGGGTGACTGGGTATGGGGAGTGGGAAGCAGCTGCCATTTTTCAAGCCACACCCCCATCTTGGCTTTCTGCTCTGTATATACCCCCCCATGCTAGAGAGTAGGAGACAACACAGTTCTGCTAATTAGGAATGAAGAAAGAAGCAGAACAGGCCAGGAGGCGTGTGGGTTGGCCAGGACCTCATAGCACATCGTCCTGCTGCTGGGATCTGTAGTTTCTAATCAAAATAGAGACTTGTTATTTTAGGACCCCCGCTTTGGCCCTTCAGGTGGGCTGAAGCCCTTGGATCATAGCATAGGAAATCAGTCCAACTTCTCTTCCTTGCTCCTAAGGCCATTGGGTCCCAGACAGCTGGGGAGTGTGCTAGCCAGGAGAAACCACTTCAGAGCCCTAGGCCATCCTGCAATGGCTCTGGGAGGTAGATGAGGGGCTGGAGGAGGCTCCCTAACCTGCCTTTTATTTAAGCCAGTATTTGTTCCTGCTTGTAATAAAACTTCCGTTTTTAAGAGCTGAAAAAAAAAGCAAATACTACTACCAAAAAATAACCAAAGTTAACTACCACTGGTCATTAATATCGATTAATATCAATGGTCTGAATTCACCTATAAAAAGACACAGGTTAAGAGAATGGATACAAAAACAGGATTCAGCCTTCTGTTGTTTACAAGAAACACACCTCAACCTCAAAGACAGACACTACATCAGAGTAAAGAGTTGGTAAAAGGTTTTCCAATCAAATGGACCTAAGAAACAAGCAGTTGTGACTATTATAGTCTTCTGCATGAGTGGGAAACAGGAACTGAACCCAGCAGGAGAGACAGAAGGCACACAAGCTTTATATCAGCATTTATAGTACAAGAGACCATGCCCAAGTGGGCTAGTATCTTCAAGGCTATTGGCTGAAGGACTTCCCACAGCATAAACCCACATAAAAATCCAAGATTTTGTGGGGGCATATAACTTATACCAAAAACTTAAATAAACTGCCAGCAATAGTCAAGTTTTGGAAATTATGCACCAGAAAACCTGTCTCATAGCAAACTACCAAAAAAGTGAGAGGCATCGTTTCGAAGACAAAGGGGAAAACAAGGGAGGAAAAAGCATCAAGAAGTTCTGTCAACTCCCCATAATCACTAAGCATATGAAAACCATACAAACATCAGAGAAAATGTAACATCACATGGCCATTAGTAAAAACTGAATAGTTCCTATGTGTCTTTAATCAGGATTGCTATCACTGCAACTCAAGCAGAACTCACAGGAATTCCTGCAACACTGCTGCAGGAGATTCAGTGCTGAGGTGTACTGAAAAGAGGGGAGCATCTCACTTTCCTGTCACCGACTTCAAACTTCTTCTTTTTCAGTGGCGGAGAGGGAGACGATCCTGGGATTAACACCTTCAGGCCAGACACTCTGTCTGCTACAAAGTCTAGACCTTGGCAATGTGTGCACCTAGGATGCCCAGATGAAGACATCATCTGTTGATGGGGAAATGTCATTAATTTCCCTCATGCATAGCCCTTCTAAATTCCTGGCCTTGCCTCCAGCTCCAAACCTAGAACAAACACAGAATAACAATGTACATGAGTTGACTGCTGAGCAATGAAAGCCTCTACATGCCTATGAGGGCACAAAGCACAACCAATATGCATTACTTCTCCCCTTTGCACATCCTGACATTCAGCAGCCCCTGAACTACACTGATGTTGGGAGCTTAAGGCAGAAGTTACTTTCTGATAATGCCACTGTGGGAAGCAGTAGCCTTGGTCTGGAAGAGCCTGAGGTTCTGCAGAGTGTCACGGTATCAAGCATTAACTTTGCAGATATTCTGGTAGCAGATATTCACCTTCCCCAACTCTTAAACTCCATCACTGACCTACACAAATGTAAGATCCCACAGCAATCCAATCCAAAGACTCCACAGACATCTTGAGGGATCAGCCCCAGAAATACTACAGTATCATCATTGGATTTTCTGAACCAGGGAGCAAGAAAGACCAGAAAGCCTCTGATTTGCTTCATGGAGCTCCTCAGGTGAGAACCCAGCACCAGGACCTGCTGGAGGGAGAAGATACTGGGGGCAGCGAAAAGGTTATTGAAAACAAGGAGAGCAAAGTTAAGAAATCTGTACCTAAAAGCCCCAGTGTAGCTAGGACAAGACCAAGAGGAACAGAGAAAACAACTCCAAGAAAACACAGGTGTTGAAGCCATCAAGTAACAGAGTCAAGGCACAGGACAAGCCAACCAGCCTTAAGATGGTGAGAAATTCACCTGACATCAGCAATGACACATTAAAGAAGCCTCCAACTCACCTTGACATGCACATTCTGGAGTATGTGCAGGTCTTTCACCCTCTAGGGAAAAAGAATGATAAGAAAACTGGCATCTCCTCCTTGCAGCTCAACTAAACTTCAGCAGCAACAAAGATCCCAGAACAGGGCCAATCACCACATCACCACCAGGTGTGCCACATGATGGCCAAAGACATGGGAAAATTCAGGGCAATGCTCAGAGACTAGAGAGCATTGCTCCATCCCAGTATGAGTGACCACTGCTGGGAAAGTGAAGTTAATACCTCTTCCTTTCACAGCCCTGGACAAGCCTCAAACCAAACATGTTTCTAGAAAGTTTCTCTCCCTGCCTTCACACAAGCCCACTGCAGCTTACCCAGTGAGGCCTCATTCCCACTCAGCCCTGCCTACCACACACAAGACATCACAACCAGCTCCTGCTAACATATCATTGATGGCCTCTGATAAGCCAGCTTTGCCAAATGCCACTAATGCCACACAATGTAACATAACCAACCCCATCCAATCTTACACTGGGCCTCAGCCCTAGAGGCTTGGACCCTACAGAGCATCATCTCATACTTTAATCCACAGGGAATCTGTTTTTTTTTCCAAGAACAGGGCCCTATATCCTTTCAGAACTCAAACCCAATACCTGCTGTAAGACTTCAGCCAGCAACCGATTTCATGGAGGAAAGTGGACATTCCAGGGCCACAGCCAATCTCTCACAGCCAATTCTCACAGACAGTCACTGAAGAGCAGAGGCCAGAGAGGGAGGCCATGAAGAGGTGGGCCCAACAGGAGAGAGAGAATGCCTCCAAGTGTACCTCTCTGGGAAACCACAGCTTTTCCTTCAGAGGGAGAAGGATATGGAAATTACTAGATATTATGGCTGTGCAGTGTGTGACCCAAGCCTTGGGAACACAATGCTATTCAATATAAACAGGTGGATAGATACAGATATACATGCATTCATTAAGTTTAAAGACTTAGGTGAATGTGTAGATGTACAGATACAAATGTATGGATGTAAATTCAAATGTAGATGTATGCATTTATGTAGGAATGGACAGACAGTGTTTCTACACTTGTAACTATTTGAAGACACAAAAAATGACTGGAGAAACTTAGGTCAGTTTTTAAACCATGAGTATATATAGTGGGCTTTGATGTTTTCCTCATAACTTCACTATTCTTAATTTGGGTTGCCAAAGTAATAATATGTGCTACATAAATACATCTTATGCTATAAAATTCTGGTACTATTTAATTAATGTTAAAGCAGTTAGCTAAAAGCTCTAGCAGTAACAAAATTAATCTCCTTGACTTTTATTGTCAGGATACTAGTTATTGAATATGGTATGTTTCTGATAGTGTATAATGTAAAGTGAACACACTCCTGCTCTTACTACACTTCCTCCCATTTTGAACGTCATAAACAAGCCCTTTAATCACAAGTAGTCCAGGATAGAGATCCTCCTGCATTTTCATCAAATGAAAGACAGGAATCCATGTACACACAATTAAGCACCCACAAAGAAAGAAATCAAACAAGCTTATCTTTCTGAGATGGGTTTAATTGGATTAATAGGTTTATCTCGTTATATCCATTTCTGAAATTATTCATTTGACATTTTAATTTCTCTTGTGTGTGTCTGTGTTGTCCACATGGATTCCTGTGTAAAAATCGTGTGGAGTGCCCACAGAGTCGAGAGGGGAGCATCAGGTCTCTGGAGTCAGGAATTAAGAGAGACTGAAATCCATCATCAGGTGCTTTGAATTCGGCCTGGAAGCTCTGCAAGAAAATCAAGTGTTCTTGTCTACTGAGCCATCTCATCGAACCCGAGTTGAATATACATAATACAAACAACATAACCTTATCTTCTCTATGGCTGCAAAGACTTGACTTTCTCTGTACATCACATTTTCTTCACCCATGGAAATACTGGTGGACACTATGCTATGTTCCCTGATGTACTGTAGACAGTGCTGCAACCAACACTGATGGGCAAGTGCCTCTCTAATATATTCAGTTCTCTGGGAATGTACACATGAACCATGTGGTGGGCCAGGTTTTGACTGTTAGAGATCCTTGTACACTGACACCCAACCAGGTTGGAAAACTTCCTATGCCCACCAGAGTGTATAGCATTCCTTTCTAAGAACTCCATCAATGGTGTTTGTCATTTCTTTTCTAGTCTGCCTTGGATGGTATCTATCGGAGGTTTCACTATGCCTTTCCCTGATTCCTTCTGAACATTTTTATTGCTCACCCTTTTTTGTTAAAATCTGTGACAACTGTCTCTTTCTTTGCCCTTTAATACCTGTGTGACATTTTTTCTTATGACTTATATATTTAATTCTAAATAATCTAGATATTAATCCTCTAAACTGAGGTATTCATCATAGCAAAGATTTCATGTGGTTCTGTAGGACATCCCTTCTAATAATTGCATCTCTTGCTGGCAATGAATCCTCTACTTCCTGCAGCAACCATTGGTAAATTACTGCCAGGATTTCTCGAGTGCCTGGTGTTTTTCTCCATGCTGGCCTATCCCTTAATCTTCAATTTTTGCACTATTCTGTGCTCTAACAGTTCAGAGTTTGTTACACTTTGTCCTCTGAGGCATGTGGCATTAACATTTTACAGGGTGACGAATAAGAAATGAACTCATTTATTTATGAGTTAATTTGTTTCCCAAGACATCTCTCTAGCCCTGAATGCTCTGGAACTAACTATGTTATTCAGGCTAGACTGACTATGTTATTCAGGCTAGCCTTGAAACCACAAAGAACTGCCTGACACTGTCTCTGCCTCATCTACTACCTTTGCCTCTGTCCTGCCTCGAGAGTGCTGGAACTAAAGGAATGCTCCAAAAACCCCAGATGAAATCAAGTTTCTTTCTGTACATGTGGATCCCCATTTTCAAAGCATGATTAGATGAAGAGGAAATATGTAAGTAACAGTACATTTTGGTACCTACCAAAAACCCCAGAAGCTTAACTGCATATGCTTACAACTGGATCTCAAGACAGATTCATTTTTCTGAAACACTGATGCTCAAGCAGAGATCATAGAAATTCCCTATTACTGTAGGGACCTATGTGAAGAGGTGAACTGAAAAGAAGGAGAGCATCTTACTTACCAGTCACTAACTTCTTTCTTGACTCTTTTTCAGAGGTGGAAAAGGAGATGGTCCAGGAACTGACACCTCACGCCAGATACTCCATCTGCTTCAGTCCAAAATATTGCTACTACTCCACCCTGGATTACCAGATGTTAATAGGGTCAGATTATTGACTGACCCCATCCACAGTCCTTCAGAATTCTTGGCCTTACCAACAGCTACTATCACAAAAAAAAAAAAACAGCGAAAAACAATTCAGATGAGATCTAGCAATGCCAATCTTTCAATGCCTCTAGATCCCTTGAGGACACAGAGTAAAAACAGCCCACTCACTCCTCCTTTGAGAACACCCTGATACACAGCAGACCCTATACTTTACTAACACTTGGAGCCCAAGGCAGAAGTTTGCTTCTGACAATGGCAGTTTGGGCAGCAGCACCTTTAGTCAGGATGAGCTTTGGGGTGAGCAGAGTGTGATGGGCTTCAGCTTGGACTCTGATGACATGACTACATTGGGGGCAGATATTAACCTGCCCCAATGCTTCAGCTCCCTCACTGTTTTAAACCAATTCTGTGACCCACAGAAACCCAACCCAAAGACTTCATAGTCATCAGGAGAGATCTTGCCCTATAAAGATAAAGTGTTATCAGCAGATCCTATGGCCAGGTGAGGATTAAGGACTAGAAAGACCCTTACCTGCTTCATGGAACTCCTCAGACCAGAATCTACTGACAGGATATGGTAGAGGAAAAAAAGGCTGAGTTCACTGCTGACGATATGGCTAAGCACATGGAAGGTACAGCTCAGAAAGCCATACACAGCAGGGACCAGCATGGCTAGGGCTCATAGGCAAGACAAAACCAAGAAGACCAGAGAAAAGAACTCCAAGAAAACAGATGAACTGAGGCATTCTAGGAAGAGTTCAGTCAGAAAAGAAGCCCAACATACCAAGGACCAAAAGGAAAAGGAATTCACCTGAGCTCAGGCAGGAGAGTTTTCAGAAACCCTGAACCCACTCTAGGCTGGCATCTGAGAAGGGTTTTTACCCCTTGTGAAAGAAGGGTGAAAAGAAAACCTACCTCTCCTAAACTTTCAACTATTTGCCTATGCTGAGCTCTAAATGTATCAGAGTTTATGAAACTTTGACCTCTGTGGGATGTGGCATTGACGAGTTACAGGATGACACATAGAAAATAGAATTCATTTATTTATCAACTTTCTTTTAGTTTCTTGAGACAGAGTCTCTCTCCAAAGACCTACATATCCTGGAACTAACTTTGTAGACCAAGCTGGCCTTGAAATCACAGTGATTTGTAAGCCTCTGCCTCTGCCTATGCCACTTCCTCTGTCTCTGCCTGTGTTCCTGCCTAAAGTGGGCTGGGACTAAAGATATGCTTCAACAAGAGTATAGCATCTGAATTTTACTCAGGGAATATATTCGACCTGTCCCTAGATTTTCATGGAGTATCTATTTTCACAATATCTAATCCCCAACTACTGTGTAGGCCCAGTACTGCCCATCCTAACAAGACGTATTTGCTGTCTAGAATCACCAATGTAGATAATCTTAACAAGAGCCACATGAAAAGATCCTACCACCTGCATCCAGTGATCCTCACAGGGTAGCATTTGGCTACAAGAGAATGATGGAAAGCAACAGCTTAGGGAAGTCTTTGGTTTTAACATTCTCTGTGTGGTGCTTTAGCTACAGAATTGGGCAATTCCATGAGTCTACTGTGCTTCACTTTACACCTTAGGAATGATGGAAAGGCATTTAGATGGATATCTTCTAACTTTGATATTTTATTATTTTAATCTCTATGCTTTCAAATTAAGTGTCTTGTAGAATAAATCTTATTGAACAAAACTTGGTACAGGAGAATTGTCTGTATTTTATCAATCATGTTTTAAATAAACACTGATTGGCCAGGCAGGAAGTATAGGTGGGACAACCAGACAGGAAATAAAAGTGGGGCAATGAGAACAGGAAAATGCTGGGAAAGAAGAAGCCCATTCCTCCCCAGTCCTGCCCAGACCATGGAAGAAGCAGAAAGTGACCTGCCCCTTTGAAAAAGGTACTGAGCAATGTGGCTAACATAGATAAGAATAATGGGTTAATATAAGCTAGAAGAGCTAATAAGAAGCCTGAGCAAATGGGCCAATCAGTTTATAACACAGACCTCTGTGTGATTTTCTTTGGGACTTACCAGCTATGGGAACTGGGCAGGATGGAAACCCCAACAAGCAGCCCCTCATGTTACAGAATGGTGCCCACGTGGATAACTGCATCCACAGAAAGCCTGAGAAATCTTGGGAAAGAATAGAGTAAAGCATGTTTTCTTGGTAGCAGCAATTTCTTGGGTCTGCACTGCTTGCTAGAGGCAAGCAAGCGCTCTCATCTAAAAGAGGCTTCCTGACTCAGCTTTAGCCTCAAAACCCTGCAGCTCTTTAAGAGATCCTGCCATGAAACACTTAAGTGGTGTTGATGAAAAACTGACTGCATACTTTTCAGTTTTCAGCCATAGCAGGAAAAAAGCTGTGCCATTTTAAAATGCCTGCTTTCTGGGCCGTCCTGCCAGGGCAAACTTGGACTCTTTCAGGCAGGCAATCCGACTACAGATCATTTGAGTGTGATTTGTGAACACACTGCTGCAGCTTGCTTGCTGGCAGGGGCATTGAAATGCCATAGAGTTGTGGCAATAAACATGGCTACAGCCGGTACCTCTGCCATGGGGCTGCAATCACAGAAAGCTAAGGAATGGGCTGGATTCAGCTGTCAAAGCCACGGCTTTAATCCTACTCATATTGTTTGGTAAACTAAAGACTTGTGTAGTCAGAAAAAAAGAGAGATACAGTAAAGAGAGATTCAAAGATGAAGAACACCTCTAAATGGTTTACAGTGTGTTAAAAATATACGCAGGCTTGAAAAAAGGTTAAAATTCTTGAAATAAAAAAGAAAGAAAGAAAGAAAGAAAGAAAGAAAGAGAGAGAGAGAGAGAGAGGGAGGAAGGAAGGAAGGAAGAAGAAAGAAAGAAAGAAAGAAAGAAAGAAAGAAAGAAAGAAAGAAAGAAAGAGTAGTTGGTTGTGGTAGTACACACTAATCCCAACACTTGGGAGACAGAGGTAGACTGACCTCTGTGACTTCAAGGTGTGGGAGCACACTTTTAATTCTAATGCATGGATGGCAGAGACAGGCGGATCTCTGTGAGTTCAAGGACAGCCATATTCTGTAGTCTTTGAAAGGTTTGAAGAATGCGTATCCATCTGATATATGTCTCTATATATCTAGAAAACCTAATAATATGACTATAAGATTGATTATTATAAATGATTATCTATTAATCTATATTTCTTAATTATTCATTAGATGTTTAAATGAGCTGCACAAACACAATATCTTAATCAAGAGCAGAAATAAACATGTAACAAAATTGACTTTAAATTTGTACCATTAAAGCAAGATCCATACAAATGCCAAGCATCTGTCTCTATAGCATATCCCCCTTTAAATGTAAACAAACATTTATAAATAATATTTGGGAATTTGGGCATAGTTCTCTCCAAATTACTTCCTGCTGTTTATTGAGAAAGGTAATTTTTTGGGGTGTTCACACCGACCTTATGGGAAGTCTTGGCCATCAAATCACATTAGTCTGGAAGGATTCTACAGGTTCTCATCCTCTGTAGAAACAAAAGAATACTCTCTTTTCCAAAGCAACATATCCTTGAACCCATATTTTTAAATCAAGATACCTTTAAAGTATACATGTTAGCTTAGCTTAGCAGTCCCCAGAATCAAGTATCTCTTCTGAAGTCAAAAAATCAAAGAAAACACAATAATATACATAATCCAGGCTCTCTGTGTTTTTTTCAATCTTTATGTGGCTTATTTTTCTGTACTCCTTTGATCTGTGACTGTCTGTACTCTGTCTCTTTAAAGACTTTGTTTTATTTTTAAAAAGCATTTATTTCTTTTTATAATTCTCTATACTCTTTTTCTTCTCTTTCCTAAGTCTATGTACATTTATCCAACATTGTGACCCATTTAGAGGTCTTTTCCAGCTGGATTTGTCTTTATTGCATATTTGTAATTATTTTCTGACCAGAAGGGCTTTTTAAAATGCTAAGCATCCTCATTAAGACTAAGGTTGCTTTTCCTTTTGGCTCTGCCCAGTCCAACATGGTGGGGTGGAGGTCTGTTTAGCATGAGCCATGCTTACAACCCCAGTTTTCAGGCACACAGTGGGTCTATGTTGCCATTAAGCAAGCAGTAGCACTCTGCTCACAAACCCCATTTAAATGCTCCATAGCCTGACTTCTCGAAAGAGTAGAGTTTGTGCTGACAGCATAGCTCAAAAAGCTACTGTTTCAAAGGTGCACATTGTTTTTCTACTACTGCTGAATCAGGAAGATCTCTCTTAAAAGAATGGCAAGTCAGAGTCAGTGATCTCCACCAGAACAGGTACAGGGAGTAACTGCTGAGCAAGTGAACCAGAGTCTGAGACCACTGAGGGTCCAGATGTGAAGCTGGGACCTTCAAGGAAGTAGACCTAAGCCAGGACCCTGGTGGGTCTAGGCCTGAGTCTAGGACCTCCCAGGAACTAGGCCTGTGCCAGGACCTCTGCTAGTCTGGGCATAAGTGAACCTGAGACCTCTGAGGGAATAGGCAGGAACCAGAGATCTCAGAGGGGCCATGCATGAGTCTGGGTCCTCAGAGAGAGAAGACCTGAGCCAGGACCTCTGTGGGTCCAGGCATTGGTCTGGGACATCAAAGGGAATAGGCAGGAACCTGGAACCTCTGAGGGTCCGAACGTGAGTCTCGGACCTCTGAGGGAGTAAGCAGGTTGTCTGTGGGTTCAAGCACCCGAACCTGGGACATCTGAGGCAGTAGACTGGAGCCAGAAGCCTTTCCAGATCCAAATCATTCCCAGGGACTTCTGCAGGAGGGGTTCCAGACCAGGATTTACAGATAAAGGTCAAAGCCGATAACCTAGACCACATATGCCCTGAGGCAAGAAACTCTACCTTGGGCAACAAATTACACAGGAGTGACTCTGAATGAGCTACCTAGGACAGAGAGGACC
This sequence comes from Myodes glareolus, assembly GCF_982192425.1. Lineage (NCBI taxonomy): Eukaryota > Metazoa > Chordata > Mammalia > Rodentia > Cricetidae > Myodes > Myodes glareolus. Next base: position 47,892,513 of record NC_142026.1, on the reverse strand, counting down.
TGAGGAAACAAGCTCCACTGGGAGCAGAAGCCAGGAGCAAATACAGTCCCAGAAGCAAACCCAGTTCCAAGACACTGGAAGTTCAGGATTAAGCCAGCGACCAAATACAGAGTCAGCAATCTCTACCTGAACAGGGACAGGGGAGTAACCACTGAGCGAGTGAGTCAGAACCAGAGAATGATGAGGGTATGGACAAGAATCTGGGACCTTCAAGAGAGTAGATCTAAGCCAGGACCCCAGTGGGTCTGAGTTTAGGACCTCCCAGGAACTAGGCCTGTGACAGGACCTCTGCCAGCCTGGGCATAAGTGAACCTGGGAACTCCAAGGAAATAGGCAGGAACCAGAGATCTCTGCAGGACCAGGTGTGAGTCTGGGTCCTCAGAGGAAGTAGGCCTGAGCCAGGACCTCTGTGGGTCCGGGCATTGGTCTGGGACATCAAAGGGAAGAGGCAGGAACCTGGAACCTCTGAGGGTTCGAACGTGAGTCTGGGACCCCTAAGGGAGTAAGCAAGTTGTCTGTGGATTCAGGTGCACCCAAGCCTGGGACATCTGAGGCAGTAGACTGGAGCCAGAAACCTTTGGTCCAACTCCAACACAGGGACTTCTGTAGGAGGGGTTCCAGACCACGATTTACAGAAAGAAAGGCAAAGCTGGAAACCTAGGCCAAAGTAGGCCTGAGACAGCAAACTCCGAGGGACCAGAGCAAGCAAAGGAGTGCTAAGCTATCTCCAGGAACGCGAAGAAACCAACAGGGTAACTAGAACTGTGACACTGACTGTACCACTAGGAACAACCATCTGAGCTTTGGATTCACTGGTACCTAGAAGATTATTCACCAGAATCTCAGAAAACCCCAACCACACCTATTAGAAGAAAAGATGAGTAGAAAAGGTAAGAACACATGCAACATCATAAAGAGCAACACAACACCAGTAAAACCTAAAGACCCTGCAACAGCAAGACCTGAACAACCAACTATGGATAAAGAAGAAGAAAATGACCTAAAAAATAACTTCAAGAGAATGTTTGAAACTTTAAAAGAGGAAATGAGAAGTTCCCTTCAAAAAATTAAAGTCACTAAGGAGGTTGAGCATGACCTTAAGTGTCTTTTGGCCATTTGAACTTCTTCTGCCGAGAATTCTCTGTTCAGTTCAGTGTCCCATTTTTTAATTGGGTTAATTAGCATTTTAAAGTCTAGTTCCTTGAGTTCTTTATATATTTTGGAGATCAGACCTTTGTCTGTTGCAGGGTTAGTGAAGATCTTCTCCCAGTCAGTAGGTAGCCTTTTTGTCTTAATGACAGTGTCCTTTGCTTTACAGAAGCTTCTCAGTTTCAGGAGGTCCCATTTATTCAATGTTGCCCTTAATGTCTGTGCTGCTAGGGTTATACATAGAAAGTGATCTCCTGTGCCCATGTCTTGTAGACTACTTCCCACTTTCTCTTCTATCAGGTTCAGTGTGTTCAGATTGAAATTGAGGTCTTTAATCCATTTGGACTTGAGTTTTGTGCATGGTGATAGATATGGATCCACTTTCATTCTTCTACAGGTTGACATCCAGTTCTGCCAACACCATTTGTTGAAGATGGTTTCTTTCTTCCATTGTAAACTTTTAGCTCCCTTATCGGAAATCAGGTGTTCATAGGTTTATGGGTTAATATCCGGGTCGTCTATTCAATTCCATAGGTCGACTTCTCTGTTTCTATGCCAATACCAAGCTGTTTTCAATACTGTAGCTCTGTAATTGAGTTTGAAGTCAGGGATGGTAATGCCTCCAAAAGTTTCTTTATTGTATAAAATTGTTTTGGCTATCCTGGGCTTTTTGTTTTGCCATATGAAGTTAATTATTGTTCTCTCAAAATCTGTGAAAAATTTTGATGGGATTTTGATGGGGATTGCATTGAATCTATAGATTGTTTTTGGCAGAATTGCCATTTTTACTAAATGAGGGGCAGAAGGAGGGAGAACATGAGCAAGGAAGTCAGGACAACGAGGGGTGCGCCCACCCACTGAGACGGTGTGGCTGATCTAATGGGAGCTCACCAAGGCCAGCTGGACTGGGACTGAAAGGCATGGGATCAAACTGGACTCTCTGAACATGGCGGACAATGAGGGCTGACTGAGAAGCCAAGGAAAATGGCACTGGGTTTTGATCCTATTGCATGTACTGGCTATTGGATGTGGAGATTTGGAGACTGTGATATAAAATGCAGGGATCATGCCACCTGCACCAGGGGAGGTGTTGAGTACTGCCTTGGAATCTTTAGAAGTTCCATGGAATGCTATGGGACATTTCAGAATGACAAGTCCTCTGGCCTTTGCTTCTAAGTAGCAAGTGTCACATACCCTGTGGTTTGTGGAAGTGGTTGCCCTGAGGCCGCAGTCTCAGCTTGAAGCAGCTGTTCTGCTCACTGAAGGAAGTCTTAGAAGAGATTGGGACAGTGAGATAATGTCTCTGGAGACCCTTGTTTAAAATAGGCTAGGATGTCTTGCAAGCCCCCAGACCGACCACCCTTGCTATGTTAGCTGCTTTGTGTGCATAATCTAAATAGGTCCTTGGTTAACTCATGATCTATAGTTCCTCTTTTTGATAAAACTGTTGACTGAAGCAATTGTTTCCAAAGCGTATAAAAGGATTACTTAATAAATGTGCAGCATGCAGTTGCAAATGCTGTTTCCACTCTACATCCCCTGTGTCCTGGTTTATTTGACACCCTAACCCAGGGACCCCCAACGCACTAGATGTCAACAATTGGAGCCTTCCCTGACAGTGAGGGAATCAGCATAGGCCCAAACTAGGCCCTCTGAATGTGGGTGACAGTTATATGGCTGGGATAGACTGTAGGGCTACAAGCAGTAAAACCAGGATTTATCCCTACTGCGTGTTCTGGCTTTTAGAAATTCATTCTAAAAGGGATACCTTGATCAACCTAGATACCTTGAGGGCCTCTGTCCTACCTCAAAGCAATTTGTTAGACTTTGTTGACTCCCCATTGGAAGCCATACCCTCTCTGAGTAGATAAGGGTGTGATGATGTGTGGGAGTGGGAAAGGTGGAAGGAGCAGGAGGAGGGAAAGGAGTGGAAGTGGATTTGGTATGTAAAATTAGAAAAGACACTTTTAAAAAACAGAAATAATAATAAAAACCCGGAGTCAGATATAGGGGTTAATACAGAAAGATCAGAGAAGCAGAACAGTCAAACACTAGAAAGTTCTTATCTCTTCCAATGCTCAGACCAAAGGCACGATCCTGTCTCTACAAATCCTCAGACTGCTGCTGTCTCTATGAAACCTCAGACTATATTTGGCTCGAAGAATCCTAAGACTACATCCGAGTTCCTATCTCCTTCACCTTATATTCAGTCCTCTCTTTGCCCAACCATATCTCTCTGTCTCCACCTTCCTAGTGCAGGGATTAAAGGCATGTGATCCCAAGTGTTGGATGCAATCTCATGTAGCCTAGGGTGGTGTTGAACTCACAGAGATTCATCTGCCTCTATCTCCCAACTTCTGGGATTAAAGGTGTGTGTACCAAAGCCAGGTTACTATGGATAACTACTGGCTTAGCTCTGCACTCTGATTCAGACAAGCTTTATTTGTTAGATTACAAACAAAATATCACTACAAAAGAGACCTTGGGGCCTGGCTGGAAGGAACCTTACAGTTATCATGACAACACCCACAGTCCCCACTTGGATTCACCATTCACACATATTAATCCATGGGCTGATTTGGAGGTTGACTACACTCCAGAAGGAGTCAACATTGGACTTTGGGAAGCCATTGCATGCCTACAGGACCCTCTAAAACTGAGAACGCAGAAAGTCACTGATGCAGCTAGGTGATGGACTTGTCCCTGTGCTTTCTTAGTACATATCTGCTGGGGCTTCCCAGTCAGGCCACCATGGGGGACGACAACCACCACCTACCCTTGTTCTCACATGGAAGGTCATAAACACTGATTCAGGAAAGATCCTGAGCCATACTTCCCAAGCAGCTGCTTTAGGGACTGGCTCTCCTGGTTTGTACTTTATCTTGGGGATGTTTTATGGTTGGACTAAGGTATCTGATGCTAAGTTACAAGAAGTTACCCATTTTTATGTTTGCCCTGGACATGATAGAGATAGGCCCAGGTAGGGAATAGTGGGGTGGGGGGCTCAGCAACTAGTTCTGTGCTTCATGGAGCTGTGTCTCCATGAGTTACACCTGGTGGAAGGCCCCCAAGAGATAGAGACTTTATCAAACTAAAGAGGGCGAATGAAACAATATGAGAGCTTGATGGTCCTTATTTTCTGAAGAAGGGGCATGCAACCCTAATTCAATTCACTGATTCTGGTAAGAAGACATATAGTTGGAGTCAGGAAAAACCTGGGGCCTAAGGCTATATCGCCAAGTCAAAGGATCAATAGAGAAAGACCTAGAGGCATTATTCACACTGTGATTAGAAATTCAGCCCCTACAGCCATGCAAATCCCTGAGCCACAATAAGGTAATGGTTACCCAAAAACCTAGAAAACTAGGTCTAAGAAAATTAAAACATTGTCTTTGACAAGGACTGACCTCACAAGCCTGCCCTTCAAACCAGGTCACTTTAACCTACCAAGATGCTGTGGGAGCTCCTTCTGCTCCTTCAGCCAATAGTCTTTACGATACCAGCCCACTTGGACATGGTCTCTTATACTATAAATGCAACTGTAAAGCGTGTGTGCACTCTCTTGCTTCCAGCTCTCACTTCTAGCTGCTAGACTCTGTTCCTGTTCCCCATTTGTGCAGAGGGCTGTGATTTAGGGGAGTGATCTGCAAGTCTTCCCCAAATAAATGACCTTTTATTATACTTAATTCTGAACTAGTGTGGGATTATTTTGTATCTTCCTCCTTCATCTTGCACCCAAATGTGGAAACCAGTCCACAATTTTTGGGATTGGTTCGCCAGCCATGTGATGCATTAGGGACTGACTCTCCCACCCACAGCAGGCTACTGCTCAGGGATTCTTGCTCACTACCCACACACTGCTGCCTGAGATCCTTTCAGTGCACACAGTCCGCAACTTGCACTCACAGAAAACTTTGGGTTGTCTCTTTATTCTGAGCCCCAACTCTCAGAATTGTTTGATTGCTTTAATAAATGTTCTTAATTTGTTAAACAGCACACACTGCTGCTGCTAACATCTCTTGACCACGTGGTTGCAACTGCAATACCTGCTGGATGATAATGACTATTATACCTATTCCAATTCATCGTAATTGCTTTATGACAGATAAGATCTGAAAAACTACAAAACATGACTGATAACATCTAGGATATCAATAATTGCTTTTGTTATGGAAGATATTGTGCAAGACTTATGCTATTTTCGTTCTTATTATTTGATTCTAGAAATTAGCTTGTTTTCAATATTATCTCATTAAAAATGGTTAAATACTATAGAGAGGGATAACATCAAATTGATAAAATTCTTTGAAAAAAATTTGTGCTGTTGAATCTAACTGTTGGAATCTGTTGAAAAGTTATATGTTCAAGGATGAGACATTATCCTTACTGAACAAGTTGGAATCCTCAATGAGGATATTAGAACAGAACACTGGACAGGAGATTCAGACTTTTAAAAAGGCAGTAGTAAAAGATTTGAAAAGATTGAGGAATTTATTGAAATTGACAGAGGTACAAGGACAGGATTTAGCCTCATCAGTACATGCCAGACCCCTGGATGACTTAAACAGAGTTTCAACAGCATATCCAATAATTTCTTCAGAGAAACCATCTGATACAAAGTACCCTAACGTAGTCAAAGAATATGCATGGAACCAATACATACAAGCGAACTAAAAGAAGTAAAACAAGCAATAGTTTCTTATGGTCTACATTCACCATTTGTCAGGGAAATGGTGAAAATGAGGTCTTTAAGCACTAAAGCAACTCCACAAGTTTGACTTCAGTTAATCTCAGCCTATCTAGAAAATGGACCTCAGCAGCTTTGGAAGTGTTATTAGAGAGAAGAGGCAAAAATTTTAGAACAACAGAGGAAAGCAAAAGGATTTGAGATTTCCCAAGATAAAATTCTTGGTGAGGGTCATTACTCTAATCCTCAGGAACAGGCTCACTATGATGAACACACCTTGTCCCTACATAGTACAGCAGCTTTAAATGCCTAGGACAGGATTCAGGAACCAGAAAGGAGGACTGAGACATATATTAGGGTTAAACAGGGCCAGAGAGAATCCCAAACTGACTTCTTACAAAGATTAACTAAGGCTTTACAATTAGGAATGACAGATCCTGAAGCTAGACATGTACCAACTGAATTCTTGGCTTTTGAAAATGCCAACTTAGAATATAAGAAGATCCTTGAGCCTTTAAAGGTTAGATCAGCACCCATAGATGAATGGATCTTGCATAAAATTAATGTTGAAACATTTGACTATATGATTGAAGCTTGGGTAGAAGAAGTGATTTCTAATGGTATGAGAAGACACCAAAATGCCAAGTGTTTTAATTGTGGAAGAATGGGACATCTAAGAAGGGACTTTAGACAAGGAATTCCTAAAAATGGCAATGACTGGTATATGTAGGTGTGGCAAAGACCAACATTGAACTAATGAATGTCAGTCGACAAAAGATAGACAAAGCAAACTGATAACACTAGGAACTCCTTGGGCGGGGGGGGGGGGCTCTCACAGTCTCCAATGTCTAACAAGGCCCAGTCATTCCCAGGCACTGTGGAGAACATGTCTCACCAGGGAAATAAAACAATCCAGTGCGTACTGGAAAAAAAAATGCCCATTGAAATCCCAGCAAAATTCTTCACAGACTTTGAAAGAATGGTACTCAACTTCATATAGAAAAGCAAAAAACCTAGGAAAGCCAAGACAATCCTGTACAAAAAGAAACTTCTGGAGGCATCACAATCCCTGACTTCAAACTCTACTACAGAGATACAGTACTGAACACAGCCTGGTATTGGCATAAGAATAGATAGGAGGACCAATGGAATCGAAACAAAGATCTGGATATCAATCCACACATCTTCAAACACTTGATCTTTAATAAAGAAGCAAATAATATTAAATGGAAAAAAGAAGGCATATTTAACAAGTGGTGCTGGTATAACTGGATATCAACATGTAGAAGAATAAAAATAGACCCATATCTATCACCATACACAAAACTCAAGTTCAAATGGATCAAAGACCTCAACATAAAGCCAGCCACACTAAACTTTATAGAAGGGAAAGTGGGAAGAACACTTAAATGCACTGGTACAGGGAATCACTTCCTAAATAGAACCCCAGCAGCACAGACACTGAGAGAAACAATTAATAAATAAGACCTCCTGTAACTGAAAAGCTTCTGTAAAGCAAAGGACACAGTAAACAAGACAAAACGACAGCCTACAGAATGGGAAAAGATCTTCACTAACCCCACATCAGACAAAGGTCTTATCTCCAAAATATACAAAGAACTCAAGAAATTGGACACCAAAAGATCATATAATCCAATGGAAAAAATGGAGTACAGACCTAAACAGAGAACTCTCAACAGAGGAATCTAAAATGGCTGAAAGACACTTAAGGAAATGGTCAACATCCTTAGTCATCAGAGAAATGCAAATCAAAACAACTCTGAGATTCCATCTTTCACCTGTAAGAATAGCCAAGATCAAAAACACTGATGACAACTTATGCTGGAGAGGTTGTGGGGAAAAGAGAACACTTCTGCATTTCTGGTGGGAATGCATAGTGGTACAACCCCTTTGGATGTTAGTGTGTCAATGTCTCAGAAAATTAGGAAACAACCTTCCTCAAGACCCAGTAATACCACTTTTGGGTATATATCCAAAGATGCTCAATCGTGCCACAAGGACATGTATTCAACTATGTTCATAGCAGCTTTGTTTGTCATAGCCAGAACCTGGAAACAACCTAAATGGCCCTCGACCAAAGAATGGATAAGGAAAATGTGATCCATTTACACAATGGAGTACTACACAGAAAAAAAATAATGACATCTTGAATTTTGCAGGAAAATTGATGGAGCCAGAAAACATTATTTTGAGTGAGGTAACCCAGACACAGAAAGACAATTACCACATATACTCACTCATAGGTGGTTTTTAAACATAAAGCAAAGAAAGCTAGCCTATAAACCACAATCCTGGAGAACTTAGACAACAATGAGGATACTAAGAGAGACATATATGGATCTAATATACATGGGAAGTAGAATGTAGAAAAAGACAAAATCTCCTAAGTAAATTGGGAGCATGGAGACCTTGGGGAGGATTGAAGGGGTTAGGAGAGAAACAGGGAGGGGAGCAGAGAAAAATGTAGAGCTCAATAAATATCAATAAAACATGTAAAAAATTTACAATGGCTACTAAAAAAAAGTTAAAGCATTCTTTTTGTTTAAGCAGAAAAGAGAAAATAGTGTAGGAGTTCTTTCTGTTTGTGTGTTGCTTTCATTGGTTAATGAATAAAGAAACTGCCTTGGCCTAGTTGAGCTCAATAAAAATCAATAAAAAAATTATTAATAAAGAAAATAAAAAGCTATGATATGAATCTCTATTCACTTAGTCATCCTGGTTAATTACTCTCCTGTCAGCATTGACTGGGCCCTTGATCCACTTTATGTTGGCATTAACCTATGAACCTTGCATCATTAACACCCTAGTCAAATTTATAAAGGAGCAGATCTCTATGGTCCAACTAGTGGTTCTAAACAACAATGCAAGCCTATAAATTTAGAAGAAAAACATCTCAAGGATTTGAAATTCTACTCAAGGAGGAATGAGAGGGACACAGAGCAAGACCACAAGCATGACAGGTTTCTAACAACCCCTGTTTACTGGAACTGGCTGGAGTTGAGCAAGCAGTTCTTGGAAAAACCACAACTCAGAAGCAACCAGTCACCAGGGACCCCATGCCTTCTGCTAGCTCAGCAGATGCTCCACAGCCTCCTGCTAGCTAAAGATATCTTTCTCTACCCTGCTGTTGCAAAGTTCCTAGAGCAACCTACCAATCCTATAAAAGTTTGGTTTATACCCACCAATCAGCCCCCAGAATAACCTCTCCTCTCTAGAATCCCCTAACCCTGTATAAAAGATGTGTGTGAGCTCCTCTGGGGGTTGCCATTTGTCA